>NW_012267246.1:14065022-14177836 GCF_000151885.1 Dipodomys ordii | reverse complement strand
GAAGGGATGTGAAGGGTAAACAAAGGAGGAGGCTGCAATGCTTGGTAAGAAATGTATGCATTATCCTGCCCATGTAATTGTAACCCCTCTGTATAAATATTCACCAAAACAGATAGTTGTCAGCTTTCTTCTTTGGCCAGAAAATGCTCATCTTCACTAAACTTTCTAAGAAACAACTCTGATTGTAAGACATACAAAATGGATGAGATGCATGTGTGTATATGGATAGGGGCATTTGTAATAACTTAATGCCATAAACACCTGTGTAGTGTTTAACCTTATAAACACTCATACTGCTTATCACTTTCAAAAAGTTTGAGAATTCAAATATCTTCAATAGGCTTATTTTTATTAGACAGGTAAAGACTTATTCAGTTAGAATTTTCATAATGTAAGAGATAGGGCTGGGAAGGTGGCTCAGTGGTAGAGTGCTTGCCTTGCATGCCTGAGGCCCTGGGTTCGATTCCTCAGCACCACATAAGTAAAAAGAAAAAGCCCGGAAGTGGCGCTGTAGCTCAAGTGGTAGAGTGCTGGCCTTGAGCTGAAGAGCTGAGGGACAGCACCCAGGCCCAGAGTTCAGGCCCCATGACTGACCAAAAAAAAAAAAAAAAGAGAGATTGAAACTAGATATGATTATACAAATAGACTCAAGAAAAATGTTTTTAGGAAAGTAAGGTGTCATAAATTTAGTTGACAAAGTCAAAAATGTCAATTAGGTTAAATTCTATTTAAGTAATATCCAGGTGCAACCAAGTCAATTTATAGATAATAAAAATTTCCATTTAAAGCCTGGCAACAAGTGGGTCTCACCTGTACTCCATGCTATTCTAGAGGCTGAGACCTGAATAGCATGACGTGACGCCAACCTGAGTAAGAATGTCCAGGAAACTCTTATTTCCATTTAACTGCCCAGAGCAGAAAGGGAGCCGTGGCCCAAGTGGAAAAACACTAAAGCAACAAAAGGATAGCACCCATGCCCTGAGATTTTGCCCCAGGACCAACCTCTCCTCATCTATTTTCCAGTGCTTTTTGAGGGGAGTCTATTTGCATATGGCTCCTCTTCAAATATGATGCTGCAAATACACTTTGTATGGGACAAGTCATTACCAAGGCTTGTCTGCAACTTTTCATCAGTTTTAGATAAGCATTTGGAAATTACACTATAGAAGGCTCATGGTTTGTAAAGCTTTATACTGTGCTATTGAAAAACACTACTCCTCTATAATGTCATCATACAGGTGCCTCCAGGAAGATAGAAACTGGGGAACTTGCCATGCTGTTTAGGATAGCAAGGTACAGATATTTCCTTGTCTCTATCTTTCTGTTATACTTCCATAAAGTAAAATGGTTCTTTCTAAAATATAAAATCTTCCTTTTATATTTTCACTACTAAAACAAGAAAGATACTGTTCAGTGTGCTCCTGACGCAAATGGGTCACTCTTTCATACCTCACTGAATACTATGCTGCCTATTTTGCTTTGCTACCTGCTTCAGGTTTATGATGAACATTTCCTAAACCCTTAAGCAATTTATTTCTACAAAATACTTATTCAATATGCTGCCCAAAATTATAGTGGCTCTATTAGGTAAGTGTACAGTTTAGAGAAAAGAAGATAAAATTGCATAATTACATAAGAAAAGGCATAAAGAAAGCTGTACCTTTGTTAATTGTAGTAAAAATATGACTTATAAAACTATTTCGTATGACTCAAAGATGATGAATTCAATCTTAGGCTTGCATTACATAAATCTAGAGGTATATAGGTTCATATAAATTTTTAATAAAACATTTTTTATGGGGAGGTGGTGGTAGGATTTCAACTGATGACCCTTGCCCCTAGAATGTACACTTTTTTTTTCCCCAAAGAATAAATACAATGGCCTGAAAGTTGGGTGTAAAAGTCTTCTTTAAAATAAATCCTAATTCTAAAAATTTTTCATTAAACAGTCAGAGATATTGCCTCTCTACAGAAAATAATCCACTAGGGAAAAAATGTGGATAATACAGATATTAAAAATATAGGTAGATTGCTGGCTGGACAGAAATTTATCATATTCCATTTACTATGTTAAATAAAAGTAGATGCTTTACTGAGTTACTTTTAGTACCATTTTATCATTTCTTTGATGCAATATATATTAAGTGCAATGTCTAGCTCATAGATTTTCATATGTCTACTCTAGGCATCTCCAGGCCATACTTTAACTCCCGCTGAAATGCACATTCATAGAAGGCTAGCTTTCTTTATTCTTTGCTCATTTTACCACTTGTATCTAACTAATATAACCAAAGAGCCATGTAACACAGTGTAAGGAAGTGGTATACTATAGAGAAGATTTTAATGGTATAATAAATGTCAATGTTCACATTGTGGACAAGCAATATATCCTGTTTTGTTCTTTCATAATTGACACTTCTTCATAGTGAATATACTCATAGCTAATGGTACCTCTTATTAATATTTAATAGACCAAAATACAAAATTACTAATTTATCATTGATAGGTTTCCACAATTATAACACCTCATAAATTTGGGGTAAATCCTATATTTTTAAGGTTAATATGACAATATGAAAGTCAAATTCCAAGTATTTTTAATAGAAAAAAATTAACATTCTATTTTTTATAAGAAACCATGCAGTAACTTAAATTAAGCTTTATAGTATGCATGCATTTTGCAATTACTATATATTTCACTCATATATGTGTGTTTGTGAGTGTGTGTGTGTGTGTATGTGTGTGTGACAGTGGAAATAAAAGTCAAATAATTCTTTTCACCTTTAAGGGAACAGAAAAATGTAATTTTCTTTCTTTGTAAAAAAAATTTTTTACTAGGATGTATCTGAATGTGAAAGTTTCAAATCTCAGTAGCTACCTATATTCCCATTAACATAAAACTACAAACAAAGTAAATACCACACAAACTAAGTTATACACATGATGGAAAATAGTTATATTTATTATCCAAATGTCCTGTTCCATTAATTTCTACTTGTAGTATTTGAAAAATTCCCATAAACTTTCAAACTACACAATCATAGAAGAAAGCCCTCCTGAAATCATTTGCATGGCAACATGTCAACAAGCAAATTACAAAAGAAAAATACATATAAGGAAACAGCAAAACAGAAAAAAAGACTATTTTAGCACAAATTAAATTTTGCCTTCAGTGAAGGCTGTATCTGATGAAGTGCTGTGGCTATTATCCTTTTGCTCCAACTCGACACAGTTGAGTGCATTCTATGAGCAAGAACCAGAACTTATTACTAGCAAAGGCAAGTCCCAGGCAACAGAGTTTTCAATGGCTTTTTCACTTCATTGTGCAAGTTCTATATGCATTTTGTGAAGAAAAAGAAGTTGCATATATCAAAGGCTGACCGTGATGGTATTCATGAAGAAAGAGTAGGGTAGCAAAAGTGCTGATGTAAGGAGATACATTCCTCTTCAATTAAAGTAGCACTTCATAAAATACTGAGTATGAACTAATAAAATTTCAACTCTTCTAAAAGGCTGAAGCACTAAATTACATAATGACATACCTTTTCATTTCTTTTCTGTGTGTGTTTGGGGGAGTGTGTGGGGGTGAGGCAAGAGAGGGGGGTTGGTTGCTGGTCCTGGCACTTGAATTAACTCTCTTTTCATCCTTTTGCTTATGACTAGTGCTCTTCCACTTGCATCACACCTCTACTTTTGGGGTTTTGTTTGTTAATTGGAGATAAGAGTTTCAAGAGATAAGACTTTTGGCCCTTGGTGGCTTTGAACCATGATCATCAGATCTTGTTTTCCTGAGTAGTTAGAATCAATAGGCTCAATCACATTCTTAATAAATGATGGCATCCAAACTCCAGATCATCTTGTGACTGTGTCATTATCTAGTCACTGTAGTGACTGTTCACTAATCAATCATGAAAACAATGCTCTTTCTCCTACCTCATCTACTAGATGATTACAAAAATTCAGTTATCTTCACTGATCAGAATATATTTGACAAATACACCATAAACAGTAATACCAAACAAAAGGACTAAGTAAATTACTAACAGTAAAATCAGCGTAGAGATATTTGGATATAAAAGCTTGACGGAAACTAGTGTCTTTCTGAAAAGGACTCCAAAGTACTATGGCAAATACAAGGCTCTAAAACCAGTGAATCACAGCTTCAAGTCCTTTATCAAGCCATTCCTCTTGTGCAACGGGACAACTTTTACTTTTGCTCTTTGTAAAATGAATATAAAGATTGTTTTCCACACAGAATTAACACAATTATTAAATTGGTGTCACACTTCCCAGATCCTTCTTCAAGATTTATTGTCCTGTTGTCTCAGCCTGAGGGCACCCGGCAGTCTTCAACTGCTATCTTTTAGCAATTAGGTTTAGGTGCAAAGCCCATGGAGTACAAGTGATGCCCTTGGGTGTTTCACTCCTTCGGACTGCCCTTCAGAGAACTGAGCAGGCTGCAGGAGCCACTGCAGCTCTGCATCTGTCTATGATCTTGGCTGAGGCAATTACCAAAATGGAGAAGTGTTTGACTTCTCTCAGGGCTGTATCCTCCTTCTATCCCTCCTTTCTATAGATATTGAAGCTAAGCACGCTGCTACGCAAATGTCCTATATGCTAAACACCACATTAGGACCAACTTTGGTAAGAGGAACAGAAAGGGTTCTAGTTACCGCCTCATTATCCTATAAGGAAGTAACACTGTGGTTATTCTCAAACAACTATTTCAAACTAGAAATTTTTACAACAATGAATTGCTGCTACTACAGAGTCAGAGAAAATACTTGCAAATAGTTACAAACAGTTTACTTATCAAACCCAATATAGATTAGTCAGAACCTGGCTCCCCTAGCTTGTTTTAAGGAGAATATTAGTCCTCTAGGCAATTGCTTATCTAATATTCAATATTCAGACTAATGTAGGCTAAGATGTACTACCACTTAAATCATTACCTAATTGAAATCAAATTTTTTCTTCCATAGAGTTGCCTCATATTCACATTTATTTCAAATTTGGATGTAATCAATGATGAAATATTTTGATGAAATATTTCATTTAGTCATCTGTAGGCAGTGGTCTCTATCTAATTAATAAGGTTTTTAAATTATATTTTATTTTTTTATGGTACTGGGGTTTGTGCACAGCGCCTCATGCTTACTAGGCTGGCATTCTACCCTTTAGAGCCATCCCTCTAGCCTTATTCTGCTTTTGCTATTTTCAAGATATAGTCTCATTAATTTTTCTTCCAGGCTTAGCTTCACTAGTAACTGGGATTGCAGGTATGTGCCACCAGCACTAAACATTCAGGACAAAATGCCTAAGGAAAATTAGTGAGTACAGTATTTTTTAATATATTTTATATCTAGCACCTTGGAGACTTCACAAAATAGACTCAAGCTAATACATATTAATTCTTGAAATGTTAAACATGACATCTTACTACTGAAACAAGAGAAGCCGTGATATGTATCAGAAGTTAATAAGATAACAGAAATAGTGCCAAAGGTTTCTGTTTGTATGCCTAGATGATCCAGGTAATTTTAAACATCAAGGAAGATGTCAGATGCAAAGGTGCTGCACTAAACCAAGCTAACAAACAAGAAAGAGCTAATCTTCATAATTTAAAGGAACTAAGGAACCTTCTGGGATACAGCTTCTTTCCTACCAGTATCTAAGAGAATAGAGGGAAAAGAGGAAGGATGATATTCTATAAAATACAGAATTTAGAGCCTGTCAAATTAAATGAGCAGCGTATCTTGCTTAATTTTCACACTATCAGAATCTAGTAAATATTTTTGTATACTCTTATTATATGTAAGTAGTTGTACAAAGGAGTTGCAATTCCCCAAAGCAACTTATGAATATAGTTCATCTTGATCAATGCCACTCCTTTCAACGTTCTCATTCACCCTTCCCAACGTACCCTTTCCCTGTCTTATCCTAATTTGAGTTTCTTTATTGAACATTTTGCCATGTGGCAAAGCAATTTATGTGTACCATGCAGCATCTGTGTCATCATCTCAATATCCTCCTCACCCTTCAGTCCACCATTTCCCTTATATTTCTCAATCATGTAGTGGATACAATGAATTCTTGTCTGCATTCTCCAAACTTTCCCCTCCTCATTTGTCGGTCTTTCTCTTCTGGCCCCACCCTCCTCTCCTGCAAGCACCCATTTTCTGGGACTTGTTTGGTTGGGCTTTGACTTAGTCCTTTTAAAGAATTATAGTATTTGCGTTCTCCACAGAATCTCCTATACTTTAGTCCATGAATATGTTACCCCTTGTTACCACCCAGTGTGTTTGCTGATAGATTTATAGGTGCATTCTAGCTACCAAAAGGAGGAAAACCATGCAGCCTATGTTTTTCTGGGGCTGGCTTACTTTGTTTAATCTTTTTTCCAAGTCTTTCATTTCCTTTCCAATGGAACAATTTCTCTCTTTGTGGTGAATGAGTAGAATTCCATTGTGTACATATGTCACATATAAATTATTTTTAAGATTATTTTTTGTACAAGTACTAGGGCTTGAACTCAAGATTTTGCACTAAATTCTATTAATTGAGACATATGTCCACTTTCACCATTTTGCTGGTTAATTGGAGCTAAGAGTTTCATTGAATTTTCTGTGTTGGCTTTGAACCATGATCCTCAGATCTCAGTCTCCTATTTAGCTAGGATTGCAGGTATGAGCCACCAGAAACTGTTCAGATTAAATTTTGATAATAAGCAAATTTTTCAAGGAAACAGAGGATTTTAGGGTTTTCCATTTGTTCTATTTTACTTTGTAAATGTTAGCATTATTTTTTAAATGAAAGTGGTGACTTTTACCTATAATTTTCCATCTTAATTTTTTCTTTTGTCTAATTCAATGTAAGTCAAAGGCCTTCTAGAGAGCACTGCACAGCAGTCACACAGATATACATAGGTATGTACATAAAATATAAACATACAGGTCACATACCATATATCATATGATGTGTCCTATGTCATGTATCATATTGTGTATTTATATATAAATGGTATATTCACATATATATACTACATATATATGTTTAATAATTTAAGGGCAACAATAGGGGAATTCTGGATGATAAGCAATTTTTACCACATCTCTTGTATTCATTCAGATTTAATTCATTCCAATAGCTGCTATCCTAGGCATTATTTACAGTAGTTACCCTGAATAGTAGGTATATATTTATTTATGTACCATTTGTTCAGTGCTTGGTTCCACACTGTACTGAAAACTCATGAAATGAGGGACCCTGATGCTATTGTTTTCCTGTGTTCTCAGCAATGGAGATAGACTTGTGCCAAGGAGAGGAATGATAATTAAGTGCTGAAAGGAAGAGGCAACATCAGAAAGGAACTGTTCACATCCTAAATTTCATTGAAAATGGCTCACAAACAATTGCAAATTTACTTTGAAGATAATAAACATCAATATCTTGATGTATTTTCAAATGATACATATAATAGGGGTGCACAGACACTTTGAAACAAAACCTTATCAAGAAAATTTCTAGCAAAGTGTAATCTCATCTTTGAAAATGTGATAGGAAATATTTTACATGAATAAGAATATTTTTATGAAAGATGAAGTACAGAGGGGTTACAGTTACATGTGTCAGTTAATGAGTACATTTTTAAAGTGTCACCCCCCTCCCTCATTTTCTCCCTGATTTTCCCCTTCTGACCTTCCTTCCCCCAAGTTGTATAGTTCATTTCCAACACAGTGTCTAGGGAGTATTGCTGCTAAATTGGTTCACCCTTAAATATTTACAAGTGAAAGTATTCATTGGAGGCAATGATGTGATTTTACATGCTTATATTAGCATTAATCATTCAAACACCAATTCATGAACCAAATTAGAGATAGGTAACATTTTTCTTGGCCTTGTATACCATCTTGGGAATGTACTAATTGTATAACACAAAAATTAATACAGCACATAAAAATGTAAAATACACCATTATAAAAATCTATTTTGTGGTCTGAGAGAATGCAAGGTATAACTTCAATGTTTCTGAATTTGGACATGTTTGCTTTGTGACTTAAAATGTGGTCTATGCAAGTTCATTGCTTAAGTTTTCCTTGACCCAAAATTTCACACAAGAAATGTGGCCTTCTAGACACTATTATATTCATTTCCCAGTAAGTAATAATGCACTAGATGGAGGGAGACGTAAATAATAAATATTAATAATATATTATATCAATACTAAAATTATAAGAGCCACAATACTTCTCAACAACCAAGACATGCAATAATTTTGTAATAACCAATATAAAAATAATTTTAATATAAAGTTTTATGTAGTATGCTATGTAATGCATGTGAAGAAATATGGTCTCTGCCATTTGGTAATATGTATGCAGAACACGATTTTAATGCTAAAATTTTGACATCTATAACTAAACAATATTCCTGAAAAGGAACTGTTACCAGTTTCTGACTGCTAATTATCAATGAATATGGAATATTCACATTTCTCTCTTATCACTAAAATCTGTGTACTTTATTTATAGGGGCAAAATGTAAGTGATAAATATATGACTAATCATATGTTGGCTTGGATTCACAGAGCCAATAAATTTTTTATATTTATTTATTTTTTTCAGAGCCAATAATCCTATTTTGTAAACCTAACTTTGTACTTCTAAAATTAAGGAAAGAATAAAGTGAAATTACTATTCAACATTATTCATTGAGTAAATACTAAAACAGACAGAAGACCTGTTTTTCATCAAGTATTAAACATATATACAAGTCTCATGAAAGCAAGCTTTTCTACATATTCCTTCTGAAGAGAAGATAAATCCACAACTATGAAAACACGAGCTTCTTCCTGCTCTGTGGCTTGGACTTCTCACAATTCTCTAGTTGCTCAGCAACTATGATTGCATTAGGATAAATGCTATGAGACATTAGACATTTTCCAGCGCTATTCTTCTTTCTTACAAAAGGAAAGCAATTGTTAAACCAAATAATTTCTCAGAATAGTGTTCTGAATCTGAATAGGCTCAAGTGTATCTCCCTTACTAGCCAATTCAAATCAATTCTTTATTGATATAAAAGTAGCCAATTAGATTGTGTAATCTTGTGTTTCATGTGACAATATCTGAAAAAAAAATCTCAGGACTATCATAAGCTTTTCTTCAAAACATATAAGCATTTCTTAGTTGACATATTTAGTTAAATATTGCTTTCTTTATGAGAAAGCTAACAATACTAATAATTTGTCTTAATGATAGTTTCAATAACACTTAGACTTTGATTCTGCTATGTTTCATAATTATATTGAAGAACTATTTATATTTATATGTAGCATATTTTATAAAGTAGCCAAAGGGTTTAGAAGGATTAATTCAGGATTATCAAACAACTTACTGCACATAAAAAGAACCAATGCACAGGCATCTAACTACAGTACTGATGATAATTTGCATCTTATTACCACTAAGCAGCTGCAGTGATGCCCAATACACAATATCTCTTACAAAATTACTGTTCACTTATTCCAAACAAATGCCCAATAGGACTTATGTAAATGAAATTCTTTTTTAATTTTTTATTTATTTATTTTTGTTGTCAAGGCGCTGTAGAGAGAGGTTACAGTTACATAAATAAGGTGATAAATACATTTCTTGTTGAACTTGCTCTCCCTCCCTCACTCTTCTACTCTCTGCCAACCTCCATGTCCCTGTATGTATAGACCATTTCCAGCATAGTCTTGTGAATATCGCCGTTGCATTGGTTCTCCCTTATCCTTTGTCTCACCATTCTGTTGTTCCCCTTCCTTTCCCTAAAGTATCAATTTATGTCTAGGTCACATAGTTTCTAATTAACTTGTACACTAAAAGATATTTGAACATAAAGCTCAGCGTATATATATTTGTGTATAATTACTATAAATATATCTATGAATAGATATCTAGCAATATAATAGATATACACTATATTATAGAGATATGTCTATAACTATGTAGATTAGTTCTCAATATATATATATAAGTATCAATACATATATACACACATACACATGATATATATTTATAAATACATATATTATGTGCATATGTACTATATATAAAATGTGTCTGGTTCTCTATATGTATATATAGAAGCAGATACACACACTATATATATATATGTTTGCACACATATGTACATATTTATGTAATAAGCTCAATAACTAATTTAAAAGTATAATATATAGTTTTTATGGTAACTCATATTACTCCCAAATAAATAATTCTATTTCATTAATGATCATAGCAAGATAATTCAATTGAGATATTATTTATTCCTCTAAAGTCATCACAATGCATCAAGTTTGTATGTAGTTAATATATTTTGTGAATACCTTATAAATGAAGAGATACCACTAATTTAAAATAAACCTTTATTAATTCAATGACATATTTAATAAAAAGTTAGAGATAATTTTTTCTTATATGAATCTAGTGAATATTATGAATATTGACACAGTGTGTGCTATTGAATACTGACATAGCATGTACTGACATACTGTGTTATTGAATACTGACACAGTGAGAGCATTATTAAATATTGACATTATATTGAATATTGAACTATTAAATAAAAATATGTTGAATGTATGTGTGCTGTGAAATAATATGAAATGTTAAGATGTAAAATGAGGAGTTTGGAGTTAGAAGTTAGAACTAAGGAATGGGTAGATAAGAACACACTCAGAGAGCCTGCAGAGCCACCACCAACGCAACCAGCCCTCATCCATAACCAGAGTCAGCCAGAGACAAGCCAGCTTCGCCCTCATCCATAACCAGACCTGACCAGAAGCTAAGCTGTCACCAAGACAGCCCTGGTAATCAGACATGGCCAGAAAGGAAGGGCCAGCCTAAAGCATATAAAAACCCAGGGCAGCAGAGACACACCAAGAAGGCCTCCCCAGGAGGTGACCACGTGGTACCGTCCCTCCTCTGGATCCGCCCCAGAACAGCCCTGAGGACACCCTGGGACAACTCCCCATGACCTCCACATGAGCTTCCCTGGGTGTGGGGCATGCTTAGTAGGATAGGCCTAGGAGTCCGTTATTGGTATTGATGGTATTTGAAGTGCTTAAATAAACTGAGTGAAACTATTATGTCTAAGCATGTTGCTATTGATATGCAAACTCATCACAATGAATCGAAACTACTGAGTAGAGAAAGAAAGAGAGAGAGAAAGAAAGAAAGAAAGAGGGAGGGAGGGAGGGAGGGAGGAAGGAAGGAAGGAAGGAAGGAAGGAAGGAAGGAGGGAAGGAAGGCAGGAAGGCAAGGAAGGCAAGGAAGGAAGGCAAGAAAGGAAAGAAAGGAAGGAAAGAAAGGAAAGGAAGAGTATGTTGCCAAACTCTACAAAATGCTGTTAACCTGGCACTGGTGGCTCATGCCTGTAATTCTAGCTACTCAGGAAATTGAGAGCTGAGGATCGTGGTTCAAAGCCAGTCCAGGCAGAAAGGTCCCCATGAGACTCTTATTTCTGGTTAACTACTCCAAACCAGGAATTGGCCCTGTGGCTCAAGTGGTACAATGTAGCCTTTAGCGCAGGGAGGCTCAGGGACATGCCCAAGCCCTGACTTCAAGCCCCACAATCAACAACAAAAAACGGACAATAAAACATATTTAAATTCTATACGGAGAAGACATTTTGCTTATAACGATAGCTGACTGGAAATTGAAAGAAACAAAGCCATAGCATAATCCAATACTAGCACCATTAATGTTTCTAAATGATTGACACATAATTGTACAAGAGAAAGAGCCTGTTTTCTTTTAAAAATATAAGAAAAGGCCAAACCAAAGCAGGTTATGAAAGAGTGAAAAATGTTGAATCAGCTGTAGGCCATTCTGTATGTTGGTATTGCTTTGCTGCTGAATGGTAAGGAGCTTTTAAAAGGAGGCCTGAGGACAGTGGAGGCAATTCTGTCTCCACCACACCACCCTGGAAATAAAGGGAATGAATGAATGGAAGACATCTTTCCATCTATGTAAGCATCATTGAACTGGATGGGATGACTCAGAAGTGCAGGACACAAAGTAAACATGGGTGGAGTATTCCTTCATTTTTACTTAGTGTTGAAATTACACAGTGACAAAAGATCATGGACCTTATGGTAAGGCCTTATCTAGTTTCAAGGTAGTCCCTGAATCAAAAACAATATAAAATTAGTCTGGCCTATAACAAAAACAGACAGCATCATAGTCACCACATGTATTTCATTCAACAAATATTTATGGGCCAAATGCAAAGTGCACAATATTCCTATAAAAAGAACAAAGACTTTTGTCCTTTATAGAGCTTGGATAAGTGAATCTTACTGTTCAATATTTTTTCAAAAATCCTGAAGCACATATTTACACATATAATAAGAGGATATCAAATATTCATAATATCTTCAAAATCTAGGGTTCATTAAAATTTCCTGAAGAGACATACTTTTTAATCTTATGCTCTGATGAAACATTTGCTCTATTCATACAACAGAATGCTAGGGTATTCTCTATATATGTTAATGTCTTAGTCATTTGGGGGACCACCACAAAATAGGTGGTTTATGAAGAGTAGACCTTTATTCCTCATGATTCTAGAGGTGTGAAAGCTAAGCTTGAGACACGTGCAGAGTCTAGGTCTAGAAAAGGTCAATTTCTTTAATAGATGGCTTTTCAATGTGTTGAAGATGGAGAATCTTTCTGTGACCAATTTTGTAATGATACTCAGCTCATTCATTAGAACTTCTCTACTTGATCTACTCCCAAAAGCCACATATCACCATACTAGTCTTGGGAGGTAGGATTGTGATGTATGCATGTTAGGGAAATCCAAATATTCAAACACACCAGTTAGAAAGGTAGAGGCCCAGCTGAATATCTGGAAAATGTGGCCAACCACACAGTTCTGCCTGCCCAGAACTTCAATGGATGCTGAATGTAGTTCATGAGAACTTTTCCTAGAAAGGTTTCAAGACACCAGATGTTAGGTAACAGTAATATTTCCGTGAAAAGAAACAGTAATATTTCCATGCAAAGAAGTTGCATGGTGCAGTGATACAATACTTTGTGGTTAAACACAATTTTCTTAAAGAAATATCTTTTTTAGAAAGAACTCTCAAGTTCATAAACCCTAAACAATAACCTGTGAAACTTAAGTCATAGATGCAAGTACATTTCATCTCTTCTTTTGTTTCACTATTTCTCTATAAACTTATTGCAGCAACTTCAATACCAATGTCAATATGTAAATAAGTATAATATAAAACTGCAGTAAATAGATATAAACTTGAGGATATAATTTTATTCTTAAAATTTTCCAACATGCTTTGGAGTTTCCATTTGCTACACATTATTATATTGGGTAATCAAAGACTTAATCTTTTTTTCTTTTTTAGTCAGTCATGGGGCTTGAATTCTGGGCCTGAGCACTGTCTCTCAGCTTTTCAGCTCAAGGTGAGAGCTCTATAAGTTGGGCTGCAGCACCACTTCTGGTTTTCTGGTGGTTTATCACACACAAGAATTTCACGGACTGTCCTGCCCAGGTTGGCTTTGAAAGATGATTCTGATCCTCAGTTTTTAGCCTCCTGTGTAACTAGGATTACAGGTGTGATCCACCAGCCCCCAGCCAAGGACTTAAATTTATAAATCAGTAATATACTTGATTAGAATTTTTAAGTCATTAATTCTATTAGGTATAATGTGTTTCTTATGCACATTTCAATTTATTTTTCTGTTTTGCTTTTACCAAAGCACATTTTGGATAGAAGGGAAAGGAATTATTTCAGATGAAGCAAGTCCCATAGGTCAATCCCCTTAGTATGTCATTGAAATTATGCTTCCTCCAAATTGTGGGGTTTCTGTCCATGGATTATTGATTATAGATACAATAAATGAGACAGTACAGACAGTGAAAACTCTTTTTTATTATAATATTTTTCAGCAGCAGAAGATAAAATATGTGCCAAATTGATTCCAACAATGTATTGAACACTTGTCATTTGATGACCTTTTCTGTTTTCTGAGACACAAACTTCTGCCTACCATCGGCCTACTGTGTGACTATCAAGAACACGGTTACTTGTTTGGGCTCCTTGTCTCTCTAATTCTCTGTCTCTGTGTCTGTCTGAAACCAAATGAAAAAAAGCACAGACAAAAACCTCTGGAACCATGAGCCAAAGTAAATATGTCCTCTCTAAGTTGCTACACTTTTCAAGTTTTTTTTTTCTCACAATTACATAGTTTCTAATTCAGGCAACAAGGTGTGATGCCTAAGCAGGTGGATCACAGTTAGCTCCATGTTTCATTGCACCTCAGTTTTATGGTCTTCACAACATAAACAATCTAGAGCCTCAGTTTCCTTGTTCGAATCCCATTACAATGTGAATTTTATCTCCCCCATAGTCATGTTGAATTCCTAACCCCTGTATTTCAGAAGGTAACTGGAGAATGGAAGTTCAAAGTGATTCAAGTAAAGTGGGGCAGATAGACTGGGCATGGACTTACAAGAGAAGGTGAAGAAATGCAGTCAGGGGAAGGCCTGTGTGAGGACACAGCAAGGTCACCTCTAGCATTGGGTCTGGGTGCAGATTATCACTGATCACAGTGATGAGGGAGGTAGAGACAGGGGGATCACAATTAAGCCAAGTCTGTGTACATTTAGTGAGACTCTCTCTCAAAATCAAAATCAAAACCAAAAAGCTGAGGTGTGGCTCAAGTCATAGGCACTTGATGCATTTGTGAGACCCTGGATTCAGTCAGTGGCTTATGCCTATAAGCCTAGCCACTCAGGAGGCTGTTATCTGAAGATCTCAGTTCAAACCCAGCCCAAGTAGACAAGGATCTGCCAGATAGGATTATTAACCAACCAAAGCCAGCAGCACATGTATGTCTCAAGTGTTAGAGTGCAATCTTTGAGCAAAAAATGCCAAACAAGACCACAAGGCCCTGAGTTCATGCCCCAGTAGAGGTATGTGCATGCACATGGATATGCATGTGCAGGGGGACATACACACAAACACACACACACACACATACACACACACACATATACACAAAGATAGAAAATGAAGATGATGTCCCTCAGAAGGAGAAAGGCCTCAGGAAAAAACAAACAAACAAACAAACAATAAAACCTCATGCTAGCTCATGGACTTCCAGCTTCCACAACTATAAGAAATCCAATTTCTGTTGTTTGAATCTGCCGATTTGTGACAGCCCAAGAAAACTAACATGTATCCCTTCCTGTGTCTTTCCACTAATAAAATAGATTTATTTTATCATTAGTACTATCTAATAATGTCATTTCTCATGATGTCCAATTGCTGTATTGCTGAGTAATAGCAAGTTCTACTGAGCATCCTTTGACTCACAAGTTCTCACACTGTCCAGTTGATCCACTTAGGAAGTTAAAGGAGAAATCCCCAATTCTGAAAACTTAACAAAAACCTTAATCCTTTTTTGGTTCGTGTCTTTGAGAAACAAAGCTATCATATGTATCTATTAACCATTCATACATGCATCTACCCTCAAGTAACAAATACTCTAAAGTTGATTCTGAAATACTGAATTATTAACCAACCAAACCTACATTTTTTTCTATTCTGATGGAGACAATTACTTAGGTAAAATGTATAAAAGCTACTGAAAACACATGAATTTTCACCATATATACAACATTTTGACATTGAGCTTGATCACTGTGAAAACTGACCAAGATTTATTCCCCATTTGTCATTAATCTCCCTCTTTCCTTTATTTCAAAAAAGCACAGCTTCAAAAATACAGTTGAGCATATTTCAAAAATACAGATGCAAACTACAGTTGCCCAATAATTCTTAGTCTGAAATTTTGTTTAGGGAGCTCTATCTGAATTGCTTGAGCTGAGAAAGCACAAACTTATTTCAAATTAGTATTTGCTGATTTCCCAATGTAATTTATGTAATCATTTATAATGATCGCCTTTTTATCCACATTTCTAGTTTGACTCTAATGTCACATTCTTATTGTTTTACCAATCCTTCTTTACTATTATCTCCATTTACATCTTTTCTGTCTCAACAACATATTTTTGCTCATGAAAATATGTAATAAGTCAACTTATTACCTTAGTGAGTATTCAAATACAATGTCTCTAGTGGGCTATTATTTTACATATTCTTCACTTACCTGTAGAAATGATACACATTTCTCCAGATCAGTTTAGAAGTTGAAAGAATTAGATTCATCACAGATAACACAAGTTGGGAAGAGTTTCTTTGTGTATTATCTTTTGTGCATATGATAGAGCCCTATAGCATTTCATAGTACTAAGATACCCAGAATTTCTCAAATGCCATAAAATTTGCTATATTTAAATGTTGTATTGAGGTAAGCACCCACTATTACAGATACATACAAGAAACATACATAAAACATATATAAAAATGTAAAATTATATTCAATGCATAATGTATACATGCATATGTACATATAGCTAGAGACATATATGCATGTTTTATTCTATGCCACAACCATTTGCTTGTGATATTCTCCACATGGAACTAGAGACAAGAGAGGAGTTAAATAATTACACAGGCAGCACATCAAGAAACATGAAATGTAGTGTATGATTAATTGCTAGAACAGGGTTACTGACAACAAGATTCATGCCACACAGATGCCTCATTTAGAAATTCAGAGTTAAAGGGTTCTTCTCTAAGTTGAATATAGAAATCTGTACTTAAGCATAAAGAATTTAAGCATAAAGCATTTACCACTTTTGGTCTGACTGATAGGAAGTGGTCAGGGAAACTGTCATCTTCTACCTTGAGACCTTCCACATGTGTTGAGCCTGAGATGTGCTCAAATTGCGTACTAACTAGTTCTGATGCTTTCTGTTCATTATTACCAATTTCTAATATGACTGCTAAATTTGTTTGTACATCTTCAATATGTTTAGTGTACATTTTTCTATCACTTTCCTAAATGTTTTGTAACATGGAATATAGTAATTAGATCAACAGTAACTCCATGTAAATATGGGTTATGGCCCATGAAACAAAAATAAATAAATAAATACATAAATAAATAAGAGGAGATCTTAGTTACTCAAGCAAAGGGTGAGCTGCTCTGCATATTTGTCTTCATATGATATAATTGGACTTTTAAGACAAGTACACCTGAATTACACCAGCAAAATCACATGAATGTATGTAATCTTATTTCTTTCCTAAGGTTAAAAAAAAGGAAAAATCAGACAGGCATCAGTGGCTCACCCCTGTAACACTAGCTACTCAGGAGGCTGAGATCTAAGGATCACAGTTTGAAGCCAGCCATGCAAGAAAGACTATGAGAGTCTTATCTCTAACTAAGCATTAAAAATTCCAAAAGTGGAGCTGTGGCCTACTTGGTAAAGTACTAGCCTTCACTTAAAAAGCTTAAGGCCCTGAGGTCAAACCTAGGACCAGCCAACACATACATACACAAACACACACACACAAACACACACACACAAACACACACAAAGTATCTGGATGGAAATTGGAGAACTTTAAAGTATTATGTGATTATTTTAAATATTTTCAAATAAAGTCATAATAGTAAAACAAAAAATTATGTGTGCTATTACATGACAGTGGATGCAGAGTGCTTTTATGTTTATAAATATGTATCTCTCAACATGTATGTGTAATGTTTCCTTCTGTTGAATAACATAAAACTTAAATATAATAATAAAATAACAATCTTCAGCATGAGAGCAAAGTGAATTCCTGGCAAAACCCTGTGTTAATTAAGACTTATATCACATCTTCTAGTCTTTCTACTTCTAGCTCTGTTTCTCAACACCATCACAGAAGTATTAGGATACTTTGTAGCATGGCTCTGTCAAAACAATAAGGAAATCCAATAATTTAGCTTTGCAGCATCTAGGAATATAAACAAAACAGTTGAATTTATGCATTCTTGGCTATCATGTTTTCATTACACTTTCAATAATTCCTTTACTTGTGAAATATTTTGTCAGTTTGGAAGGAGAAACTAAAAATGTTCAACCTAGCTAAAGAACTAAATCAGGATCTCACCCCTACAGATGTTACTTCATCGCTACACAATATGTAACTATCACAAAGACATGTATGTCCAACCTTCTAACCTCATCAGGATACCTATTTTATCTTATAAGATATTAGAAAAATGAATAGTTTCATCATAGGGGATGGATGAGGAGGAAAGCTGAGTGATCTCTTGGCTTTAACTTATATAGCTGAATATAACCCTTCATCTAACCTTCAAACAAATCTCCTGTCTCCTCTTCAAAACCCAGAAGGCGTGTGACATTAACATAACATTATAGTTTTCCTGAATTTTCCTTGTCAATATGCCTTACCTTTCCCTAAATTTTTCATCCATCCCCAGCAAAAACATTTTCTAGACAAAAAGGGCAGACCAGGACTATCTCAGGGCTGCTTGTCATTGAGAGAAACACAAAAGGCCAAAGAAGGAAATACTCCACTTCACGCAAGAATAACAAGCATACTTGCATTTTTTCCCATAAAGATTTTTGCTAAGCAAGGGATCACACAAAAATCATCCAAGTCAACCTGATTAGCATCAGATTGTTTCAATAATATTCCTGGTTTTGTAAAGGCCTTTTCCAGTTGTTCTTGTTAGGCTGTTGAAAGATGAATGTTTCAGTCTCTCAGTGTATCTTAATTTATACTCAGAGAATTTAACGAAAGTCCTTAGCTTTCTTTTTAATTTGAGTCCTTAGCCTTCTTTTTAATTTCTGAGTCTCCAAAAAAAAAAAACCCAAGGCTATATGATCATATAGCTTTATCCATCCATCCATCTGTCAAATCCATCTATCCACCCATCCAACCGCCCATCCAGCTTCAAGTAACAAATATTGCAGAGTTCATTTTGAACTGCTGAGTGATTGTTTTGATGCAGATTATTACTTAGATAAAAAAACAAAAGTTAACTAACTAGCTAATTAGTTAATGGTTACTAACAACAACAACAACAACAACAATCATATGCTAATTGGGATAAGCTAGCTAGTCAGTATAGTGACAAACTAGCAATTGCTATAATTATAACACAAGTAATCTACCTTTTAAACTGTTAATTCCTGGGACTTCAGTCCTTAGCTGTGAAATGTACTGTATTAAATAAGGCAAAAAGAGTGTCTACTGACAAACCAACCTAGTAAACATGTAAACATGTTTTTCCTGGGAAAAACAAGTCAAAATTTACATTTGGTTTGTGATCTATTGGATAAATGGTGAGAAGTAGAATTGCAAGGCCATAGAGGAGTTCTATGTTTAGTGTTGTATGCCCTCCATATTGCTCTCCAGAGTGGTTAAATAAGTTTGCATTCCCACTGAGGCCACCAACACAACCATGTTTATTGGGCATATATATATATATGTATGAATATATATATATATATATATATATATGGAATTCATTCATAAAGAAATGGAAAGACTTGGAGAAGATTTTGTCAAGTGAAGTAAGCCGGATCCAAAGAAGCACAGGTGGCATAGTTTCCCTAATTAGTGGGAACTAGAATGCGCCTATAAATTTAGATGTGAGCACACTGGATGGCACCCAAGTGGGCATAAATAAATTAATATAAGTATAATTGAACCTATCGAGAATGTAAATAGTATAATTTTTTAGAAAGTTGAAGTCAAAGCCCAACAAAATGAGTAGTAGGAAATGGATACCTGTGAGGAAGGGGTGAAGAGGAGAGAGGTAGAACAATGAATGGGAGAGATTAATATAATTCAGGCAAAAATGCATTGTATGTGCCAAAAAAAACAGAGAAAAATAAGGGAAGAGGTGGGTGGAAGAGAGTGAAGATATTGAGGGAGGACACAGCTCAAGATGCATTGTATGCATAAATTGTTTTGTTAAGTGGCAAAACACTCAATACATAACCTAAAATTAAGAAAAGTGAGGGAAGAGTTGATTTTGGGTGGGTGGACTAGAACGTTAAAAGGGATGACATTGATCAAGAGGCACTGAGTTCATACGTTGTTCCTTTGTACAACTACCTAAAAGAAAACAAAACTATATTAAAACATATATTTGGAAATCATAAACAGTTGTTCGAAAGATTTTGAATAACATAAGACAAAATAAATGTGTCAAGAAATCAGGACGGATTACTCTGTGTGCCACTCTCAGACTTACATAATAATCTTCTCTCAATTAAAATGTAACACTAGGAAATCAAGTTCCAGAGGCACAGGCTAAAGGACCAAAACTGTGTCTTCCAATTCTTTCGTTTCTGAATAGAAAATATCAAGTTCAGTGACTTTGGATAAAATCATACTTAAAAGACAAGACACAGTCTGTCAATTTTGAGAAAGGAATAGTAATTATTATTATAAAAGAATTAAGATAACCTATGTATTTATCATGAGGGACTGTGTTTGGAAAGAGTATATAACATATTATGTACTAACCACTCATGTAAATTTTACAGAAACATTGTGCAATGGGTTGTTACAATTGTTGAACTACAGAAGCAAAAGGCTGGAATTAAATTTAAGAGAATAATGGCAAAAATAGTCATTAATTTGACCCTTTAAGATAAATAAGTAAATAAATACAAATAGTCAACCCACCTTGCTTTCCACCTTTGAAATGCACTTTAACTGTATTTTGTTTTTGTTTTTTTTCTTTTTTGGTACTGGGAATCGAACCCAGGACGTTGCACTTGCTAGGCAAGTGCTTTGCCACTGAGCTATACATCCCAGCCCTGAAATGCACTTTAAATAGCAACAGAAACATCCTCATTTGGACTGTTTTGTGAACATTCATTCTTTAGGCCCAGTGAATGCGAATGAGTATTTTCTCTCTGTGTTTTACAAAGGAAAAGGCTATAGTTCTTCAGTCTAACGCTCTCCCAGCTGAGCTATTTCAGCGAGGGTAAAAGACTATAGTTCTAATTGTGTCCATCATAGAACTTTTTTCCATTGGGGATTTAGGATATTCTTCTCTTCTGAAATTAATAAACAGATAGTAATCATTTTAATTCCTTTGTTAAGAATATAAAATATAAACCTACCAATCTAAGACGGACATTTAAAAATACACAGTGTTTTTACTCATGAATTTTTTTTTTTTTTGGGTCTGGTCATGGGGCCTGAACTCTGGGCCTGGGTGCTGTCCCTCAGATCTTCAGCTTAAGGCTAGTGCTCTACCTCTTGAGCCACAGCGTCACTTCCGGCTTTTTTCTTTTTGCTTATATGGTGCTGAGGAATTGAACCCAGGGCCTCAGTCATGCAAGGCAAGCACTCTACCACTTTCCCAGCCCATGAATTTTTTTCTTTAAATCATGCTTGTATGCATACATCATTCAGACTGGATTATAATAGCTACAGTAATACTGAGTAGTTTTTTTTCCCATTTAGGAGCTAAAAATTTGACTTCAAATTAATTTCTTTTTAAAAAACCAACAGAAAAAGAAGTAGGAGGTAGGCAGTTAAAAATCTATGATAAGAATAAACAAGTAGACATTCCTGTATTAATTCATTCAACAAATACTAATTAAATCTTGATTATGGTACTCTCACTACTCTTGGCCCCAAGGACCTCAAATGGGCAAAAGAAGGGATGACTTTCATATGGATGACAGTACAGAGGAGGAAACAGGAGGAAAAATGATTATGATGGAAACATAACACTTTTTCCTCCTCTTTGTTTTGTTCTTCTTATTTACTGAGACAGAATCTCTCCCTAAATCATTCCTGCTGACCTCAAACTCCTGATTCTCCTGCCTCAGTCCCTCCAGTGCTGGGCTAACAGGTATATGCCATCACACCCAGTTAGGATTTTTTGATGAACATCACATTTCAATGATTTCATTATAATGAGAAAGACATTATTTTAAAACTATTGATGAAACACAAAATATGGACTCCATTCGACAGCATTACAAATGTTTATGATCAACTGCATGTACGTTTAGTTCATTTATTCATAAAAGAATGCTATACATGTAAACCAAGGAAATAAAAGAAAATCAGTCAAGAGAAGCTAAGTATCTTTATCTTATATCTGATAATCGTATGTCCCTCTCGAGCCACATGATTATCTAACATGGTAGTACTTCACAAACGCTATCATATATGCATTTAATTAGATTTATATATATTTAATTTAATAAATTTATATACAATTAATATAGTCAGAGATTTTTTAAAAAACATTTTTGTCAGGTATCAATGCAAATATGAAAATTAATTTTCACACCAGAGAGGTATTTAAAAGTGCAACTAAAATCAACAGAACTCATCTATCTACATATATAGCAATAGTTCTTTTTCTATCTTTCCTTTGAGCTGTGTTTCACTCAGAGAACATTCTCCATTGAAATATAACCTTGTACTTGGTGAGGAGTACTGTTATTCTTCTGCATCGCGTATTTGCTGCTTAAACCCTCTTTTTTGATCTAGTACCTTAACAGCTTGAATAAAAGTAAACTGCTCACAGCAGTGAACCCAACACAGCAGCTGACAGTTGAAAAACAATGGATAACTATTTCCACACTGTCAGACAAGTTGGCTCAAGTGCATCTAACATCTTAAAAGAATAGAAAGGAAATAGTGAACTTGATCTATCTTCTATGTCATAAAATTTTGTATTAATCGTTTAAATAGGGATACAGGTGAACCCATTGCAACGAGACGTACAAGTAGTACGCTTGTAACAGAGAGATTCTGTAATTTATTTATAAATAGCACTCAGCACTAAAATTAATAAACTCTAGACGCATGCTACAATATGGATAAACCTTGAAAACATGTTTTGTGAAACAAACCAGTCACAAAAGACTATATATTCATTCCACTCATGACAAGACTTTAGACATAGAACGTATATTATTAACTCCTAGGAAAGTTATGGAGAGATGGGTCATAATGGCTACTGAATTTGGGATTTGGTGAGGAGTACAAAAAATGTAAACTTAGAGCATAATAATGGTTACATACATTTGGGGATACAATGAGTAGTTAAATATTCACTTTAAAACTATCTCAATAACCTGTGAAAGTGCTTTGCATATATGCTTTCCTGTTTTTTCAACAGATCATACATCTGACACTCATCCTATGCAGCCCTGGGAAGTCACTTTTTCATCTTTTACTAATATTTCTTAGGGCCTAGGCACAGAGCAGTCTAACCCAGGGACAACTGGAACCAAGTTGGTTAAGTCATTGAATTTATATTTGACTTGAGATGTATTTCTATGATATTGGACAAAGCAAAAGATGAAGGATCTCTGAAGGCCTGTGCTCTTATGGCTTAGACATTTATGTTGCCTTTACTTTTATGATGAGGATAACAAGGATGTCCAGAGTCAATGGTACAGGGGAATATGTACGTAAACATGTATGTGGACCTTGATGTCATGTGAGACTCCTCATTTTACATCAAGAAAATTGTCCAGGGCCATCAAAAAGGTAGGTATAAATTCACTAGGAAGAACTTAAACTGGCCCTGCACCCAATCTCCACCTCTCCTCTTCTGTAGATTCTCTGTGAGTCCAGACACATCATCAAAGCTCATCCCTATAAAAAGAATGTGTTTATAAAAACAGGCTGATGGTTTTCCTTGAAACAAACAGAAGAATACGATGATGTCACTGAGAGATGTGGGATGCCCTTGATGAAAGATCCAGACATTAATTTGTTGGGTAGATGTTCATTCCAGCGGCTACCCAGCTGATCTGCATTTGAACTGACCCCAGAAATGGAGAAAGAGGGTTAGAAAGAAATGGTAGAACGAAGACATGGCACATGCCTCATTATTTGGCGGGGAAAAAACAGATGTGCTTCGGGAGAATCACTTAGATGACACAGAAGCCAGCTAGTGTTATTTCTATGGGTGCAATTTCACACAACTGGGCAACACACAGAACAAAGACTAGCATTCTACCACTTTGAGCCAAAGTATCACTTCCATTTTTCTGGCGGTAAACTGGAGATAACAGTCTCATGGACTTTCCTGCGCATGCCAGATTATCATCACGATTCTCAGATCTCAGGCTCCTGAGTAGTTAGGATTACAGGGGTGAGCTACTGGCACCTGGCTGTACCTTCTTAATAGAAACTTATTTAATCATAGAACCTCAGATACATTCTTCATCTGTTAAGACACTGGTACTCAGAAAAGCTCTTAAATGTTGACTAGAAAGCTTATTGTTGTTTCCTTCCCATTGTTTCTTCTACATACAACTTTGGAATTCTTATTTATATGAGATGGGCAATTATCCCCCAGGTTCAATAAGTAGAAACTTAATATTTCAAAGGAACATTAAATAAACACTAGATACGTTCATGTGTCCACCAACATTAACAACAGAGAAATGCACTATTTGGCTTGTCATCTTCCCAATGTACACTTTTCATTATTCCACTCCCTTTCCAAATACTTACTGTTCCCCATCTCCTGCTTGTGAATGGCCTACTTCTGTGGAATTACAGACAAAGAACCCACCTACCTCCTTCACCCTCAGCAAAAGCATACGGGAACCTCCCTTTCCTATGATCATCCCTGGGGGAAGAATTTCCTCAGAAATTCGACCTTAGTTCTTGCAGAATTCACAGACCATCCTCACATTGCCTACCTTCCAAATGTGATGTTGAATGAGTCACACCTGTTGAATTAGTTACTCATGAAAGAAAGGAAGTTAAGTTCATTTTCCCTGAGGTACATGGTCTCTACTCCAAGAATTCTTTCTTCCTTTTCCCATTAGCTGACCACAAATTTACTTGGAGTTTCTCTGAAGCTCTCCAGTCTGCAGGAGCCCTCCAAGGACTAACCTTTCTTTCCAGTTGTTCTCTTTCTTCTGCTGTATTCCTGCAGTTACCCTAGGTCTATGCATGCAGTTTCATACTTGTCCCATGTCTTATATTTTTCACAATATCCTCAGCCTTAATGCTATTCTACCAATTAACTTGTCTATATGGTTGTTCTACTTTATATAATCCTCCATGTCTACTGAGACTTGCATTGATACCTCATACCCTCTTTCTTATTTTTATTCTAGTACTGAGCCTTGAACTCAGAGCCTTGAGCATTGAGTTCATGTCTGGTGCTCTACCTACTTCTGACTTTTTGCTAGGTAATTGGTTAAAAGAGTCTCTCTCTCTCTCTCTCTCTCTCTCTCTCTCTCTCTCTCTCACACACACACACACACACACAAAGAGTCTCTCACACATTTTTCCACCTGTGCTAGTTTCAAACAGCAATCTTCAATCTTCAGTCTTCAGCCTCCTGCATAGCTAGGATTACAGGTGTGAACCACCAGCCTCTGGCCTCCTCCCCTCCTCTTTTAAATTCCTTTTACTTCTTTTAGAGTTATTCTCATAGCACAGAAGAGCCCAATGCCTGTCAGAATGCCTTTCTGCACTTTATATTAGCAGATAATACTAATAAAAGAGAGTTTTCCCACAATTGTTTTCATAAATTTATCTCTTTTATTCCCAACTTTATCTTAACCTGTGATTCCATTTTATATATCCAACTACACAAATACCAGAAGGAAGAACTCTTGTTTCAGAAATTTATGAGTTCATCTATAGAAGTATGCCCAGAGTTATGTCAGAATTATTATGTAGTATGTCATGTAGGTATTACCACCATTCAATTTGTTTCTCAGAATAAAGCTGGTATTTAAACAATCAAAACTGCTTATTTTGTTCAATCAATAGTCTCTGCTACTTGAGTCTGTGCGATTAGCAACACTCCACTTTTCAAATCACATTTCCTTAATTTCATTCTTTAAGGAAAACACCAATTAGCTTCCTATTATACACAATTAAAAAATCTGCAAACTAATGATCATTTTCTCTATTCAACTTGAATGTACAAATATTCAAAGAAAGATGCAGTAAAATTCTGGGGGGTGTAATACGTTTCTATTTCTCTTTAATGCCACATTATCATTTTCTACATCGTTCAGGTAGAAACAAAGAGGAACATCCCATTCTAGTAACATAAAATATGAAAGATTAAAGACAAAGGCTTCCAGAAGAAAGTCAGATTAGTCTGTTGACTTATTTCTATGTTTTGGAAAAGTTTAATATTATGCTATATATCAGAAAAGTGTTCAACAGCTACAACCATGATCACAAAAATGAAATTCTCCCTGGGAAAAACACCAAGCAATGAGCTTTTTAAGAAAGAAAAATTTGTCTCTGTGTTCCCTGAACAGCTCCCTGTCATGCGTTGAAAGCAGCCTGGATATGTGGGATGTAGACAGCAAGTAAATAGTCTTTTCCTTATTTCTCTAAACACTCATAAAATGTTGGTAACTATACCCTGGAAATATCTCTGGAAATTTACAGTTCTTTTAAAATTCCCTCCAAAATTCTGTTTTGTTTTCTCATTCTTTTAAAGCAGTCACTCTAGTAGTTTCTTCTCCTCGTGCCATCATTGAAAAGATCTTTCTAAATCACCCACAGAGATATTATTTCCAAAGGTAAGCTGACTCAGACTGCAGAGTACAATCTAAGCATCAGAGTAAAACACAAAAATCCCCATGAGCAGATTCTGATGTGCTGATATACATATATTTAATTGTGGATATTAAGTCACCAAATCTCTCCCACCCTACTGAATGCTGGCTATTATTAGCTCCATTCAAAATACCCTAAACAAAAGCATGTGTTTCATACTCACAAATCAGCACATCACTCTATTTTTTTCTTTCTTTAGGACTCAAACTGTCATTAGCATCTCACTGAGTACAAGGTGGAATCTTATATTATATTCAATAGAAACTCATGAATTTTATTCTAGTGCATTAGTTTTACCGGTATCTTTAAGTTTTCACAGATTGAGTGGAGGTGTTCTTTTTTATCCTTTGATTTTAGGCTACTTTGTGTATTCCAATTATTCATGTATATTCACATTTCCTCAACTAGAGGTCAAGTGTTTTAACTCTCATCTGTATCAATACAATGCGACAGTTTAGGCTCTTGGAATGTATTTACTTTAAAAGCTTTTAAGTCGGTGTTAAGGTAATAAAATTAAACATGACATTTGAACACCAAAAGAAATTCAGTATTCAGGCTATATAATTTGTAATTAATTCTAGTTGATAAACCACTGAAACAGCAGGGTATACAAGCTTAGATTTTTAATAAAATAAGAGTTTCATTGTAAATAACACACTGAAAAAATGTTAAAAAGGAATACTGAAATCACAGGTGTAAACAAGTTTAAGTTCCTATAGAGAACTGAAATGGGAAAATTATTTCTTAATATAACTCATATATTCCTAATGAACTTGATTTGCTAGATTGGGTTAATTTTTTCAAATTGGCTTTTTCTTAACACATGAAACTGATTTATCTACAAAATATCCCCAATCTTACCTATAATTGGTGAGAAGTAACAGAATACCCCACGTTCACATAGAATTAGATTTTGGCCTCTCAGACACCTAAGCAGTTTTCTTTTCACCAACTTAATGTCTTAAAATTTGTTGACTTTGATCAAAGTAAATCATTCCACATCTCTCTTTTACTACTGATCTGATCGTAATTCACATTTGCAGGCTAGAGGAAAGCCTAACAGAGAAAGCTTAACATTAAGTTTCTGGTCCTTTAAGCTCAGATTCGAATACACCAGAGGCATGATGATCTGTGATTTACACAATTTCCTTCCCACACAACTGTTTGCAAGAGTGTCTGATTTTGCTAAAAAGTGTTCAGATGGACGCGGCAACATATCATTTCTGCTTTATATATGAGTTCACAGAAAATATTATCACTGCTATAAGTGAAGTAGATTGTAGCATTTTATATTTTAATATTCACAGATAAGCAAGCAACTATGTTACACAGAAATATGGAGGTATCACAAATCTAAAATTTGGCTATTGGGAAAAAGTTAACTTTAAAAAAAGTTAACCAAAAACAGGGCTTAGATATGGAATACATGGAGCAGAGACTGCTAGCTATTTTTGAATTAGCTTTTAAGGACAAGGATTGAAAAAATTAATTATAAAAAATCAGAGAAAATTTGTCATAGGTTTTTCTAGGGTGAAATGAAAGTCTGTCAGATAAAACAATGTATTACCAAGAGAAAAGTTAGGCTGCAGAAATTTCTAAGTTATATTTGTTTTGGGCTTTTTATTGTTAGTTCTTCATGGTGAAATGTAAAACAAATTTGAAAATAATTACAGAAAAAGTTTAAGTCTGGTGTGATGGCTCACATGTTCAGTCCTAGCTATTCAAGAGATTGGGATGAAAGACTCCATCTCAACGAAAAGAGGTTAGCCTCTGTTATCCAAGCCTCTCAGAAAGAATAAACAGGATGGTCACAGTACTCAATATAAGCAACATTCAGTCCATATTTAAAAATAATAAAAACATAAAAATAGTGAGGCATGACTCAACAGGTAAAGTGTCTGAATATAAAATTGAAGAGCATGAATTTGAATCCCATGAATTTGAATAGCACAAATAATGAATAAATAAATAAATATTACAATGAAACATTGTTAAAACTATTCAGAATGTACTATTACTCTACTTGGTCTGTGATAAATATAAAACTTTACCATTTAAAAATTATTTGGAATGTTAAAAATAAATTAATAGGCAGGCCAATAATATAAATTTTTATAAAAGGAAATCTTCATATGTAACTAGACCTAAGACCTTATTGTAATTCTAGGAAAATGTAGTTGCTTCCATATCTTTATTTTTTTAGTTGATTTTGTCCTAAAATAAGCATAGAATAAACAAAATTGATCTATTTAGTATAACATTGAAGAAAAGACAAAAACAATTAATTAATAAAATAAATTAAATAAAAATAAATTAATAAAACTGAAGATGCTCAATTTCTTAAAAAAGCATAAAAACACTTAATTGAAGATACATTAGACTTTAAAAAATATAGACAAAATAAAAATGGGTTATTTAATAAGTTAAATATAAAAGTTAAATTATATGACAAGAAAGTAAAGCACTTGAACAAATGTATAATTTTATATCAGCATGATATAATAATTAGAAAGACTGGAAAATCATTCTTCCCACAAGAAACTAAAACCATTTGAATGACTAGAAACTTCTTCCAACCTTTAACCATATTCTGTAATCTCTTCTAGTCAGAGACAAAAGTTCAGTAATTGAACTATTTTGTTCTATGAGAAAATTAGGAGTTTTTTATTTTTTTTGAATTGTATTATCAAGGTGATGTACAGAGGAGTTACAGTTACATAGGTGAGGCAGTAAGTATCTTACAGTTACATAAGTCAAATTTGTTATCCCCCTTCTCATTTTTCTCCTACTTTCCCTCCCCTCAACTCCCCTGCCCAGTTGTACAGATCATTTCCAACATATTTCTCTTTGAGTATCACTGCTGCATGATTCCCCCTTTGTCCTTTGTCTCACCATTTTGTTGTTCCCCCTTCCCTTCCCTAATTCAGATAAATGTATATACAATACCCAGAGTACCAAAATCAAATACAGTGGCAACAGGGTATAACATATAGGGTGAAAAATTCAAAAGAAATTAGATTTTTAAACTGGTAATTATATCTCCAAATAATACAGTCACAATAAAAGCAACAACTGATTGGGCACTTCATTTAATGAAAGCACTGGAGAAAATGTCTTACTTTATTTGACTGAATTCCTGGGATATGCCTATGTCAGATGCTAAACTTAGTATTTTATAAAAGAAAGCTCTAGGTTCAGGGTCAGTGCTACTTTTTCAAGTTCATTAGGAGTAAGAAGAACTGAAGCATAAACTCACTCCCAAAGGTCCATTTTCTTAACCATTAAATTGTGAGAGCTCCCCACAAAAGAGTTTATAATACACTTTGCACACTGAATGCCCCGCCAACGGAAATGCTGCCTCTCTAAAACAGTTTATCATCTTCCAATTCAAAGCAAGTACCATGAAATTGTAAGCACCAGTATAAATAGTCACTTGCCAGAGTTGATAACCTCTTGTGTACTGAAACTTCTAACTCTGCCTCTGTGCCCTCACTTTGTGCAATATATGGATGGAGCTGTTATTTGAACTACATTCAAATGTCACAGATTTGATATATGTTGAGCATCCTTTATCTGAAAATTTTGGGACCAGAACTTTGTTTTCTTTCTTTTTCTTTCTGATTTTAGAGACTTTTTTGTTTTTGTTTGTTGTTTTTGTTTTTAGTTCTTGAATATTTCCACAGACATCAGCCAAGTATCTATAATCCAGTACTCAGCAATTCATAATACTCGGGATTATGATACATATTTGTTACCAAGAATTTCAGAAAAGGGATATTATTGGTACTTTGGACCTTCACATCCCTCCTGTAGAGGTAGTTATTGCATTTCATTTGTCAGTCCAAATTGCAATCACATACTTTTCCATGTTGGATCCCAGGCAAATCATTTGTTTTTCACTTTTGAAGGAAATCTCTATTTTTGGCTTATTCATATAACTCTCCACTAGGAACTTAAAAGGAAACAAAAAATATACAAAAGGTTGAAGAATTCTTTGTTTAGATATTCCAAATTCATTTTTGGAGAATTGAGAAACTCAAAACACAATATAATAGCTCCAAGAGAAAGCAAGGGCTTGGGCATTTGGTGAACATGTCCCAGTGAGAGGCCTGGGCTCCATAGGCGAAGCCTCAGGATCAGTGTTTCTACTGGCCTGTGTAACTGCCACACAGCCCCTGTCACATAGGCGAGATCCTAAATGTTGGACCCATTTTCCATATGGCTAGTGCAGCACAGTGCTGTTTGATGGACTTCAAGAAATCCACACTAAGAAAGCTAGGCCACACTAAGCCTACCAGCACAACTATGCTCACTGCAGCATTATTACCATAGCTAAGATATGGAACCAACCCAGATGCCTCTCTGTAGATGAAGTGATCCAGAAAATGTGGTATATATACACAATGGAATTTTATGTTCCTATCAGAAAGAATGACATTCCCCCTTACATGAGGACCTGCAAAGATTTGGAAAAAATCATATTAAGTGAAGTAAGTCAGATCCAAAGAAACATAGGCTCTATGGTTTCCCTCATTTGTAATAATTAGTACATGCATACAACAGTCCTGCCAAAGAATCATAATAGTTCAATAGCTATGTACATATAACCATACAAAATGATGTTAATTGAAATGAACTCCAAGACATAGAAACAGCAGGTGTTTCTCTTTCTTTTTTCTTTTCTTTTTCTTTTTTCTTTTTTTTGGTGGTTGACTTTGTCACCTATGTACCTTACCTTATTTCTTCATATTTTATTGCATTTTTCTTTTCCCATTGGTTTATCCCTGGCAATCATTGTCTTTGATCGTGGTACCCTGTGTCTTGTATATACAGTTAACTGATTTGGGGAAGGGATGGGGAATACCAAAATGCTGAAACAAGGACATAGGATGACCCATTGCAACAATGATACTCATAGGACACTATGTTGGAAATAAACTTTACAACTTCGGGGGGGGGCAGTGGGTGGAGAGGGAGGAGGGAATGGATAGTGGGAGAACAACAAAGGAGGTGGTAACAATGTTCAACAAGAAATGTACCCATTGCCTTACTCACGTAACTGTAACCGCTCTGTACAGCATCTTTACAATAAAATTTAAAAAATAAAATAAAAAAGAAAACCTCATAACTTCGATCTAGGTGATGATGTGTCCTAAACAACTGGGTAGTTTACATAACTCAAGGAAATGAGGCCGAAGTTCCAAGAGAACTGGTAGAATCTCATATTAGAAAGCAAAACAAGCCATGATATCATTTGGATAGCATTGCTGAAAGAAATAAGGAGAAAATGGAAAGATATTTGTTTTTATTATTAATATTTATTCTTTGTAGAGGAAATATTTGTGCTTTAGTGAATCCAACTCAGAGTTCAATCCATTACAAGAATGGAAGTGCTGGGCTGGGAAGGTGGCTCAGTGGTAGAGTGCTTGCCTTGCATGCCTGAGGCCCTGGGTTCAATTCCTCAGCACCACATAAGCAAAAAGAAAAAAGCCGGCAGTGGCGCTGTGGCTCAAGTGGTAGAGCGCTAGCCTTGGGCTGAAGATCTAAGGGACAGCGCCCAAGCCCAAAGTTCTGGCCTCATGACCGGACCCCCCGTCCCCCCAAAAAAAGAATGGAAGTACTAATTTATGCTAAATTTAAACTCAGTCCTTCAGCAATTTCAGGTGCATTCACTTTCAAGAAGCTATTGACAGTGACTCTGTCTGTCTACACTTTGCTCCACACAGGGGCTGGCACCAAGACATTCGTAAGCTGTACACCACACAATTCCGGAGAGCATCATTGTTAAGGAAAATTTGGTGAGGATTTTTCCCAAGGTTTGTAGAGTAAGCAGGGTGTCTGTTCTGCTTAGAGACCCCTAGAGAGTGGAGAAATTTCAGATATCTCAGTTACCAATATTTTAAGCTATTTAGCTCCTGTTCTAATAAATGCTCCAAATGACCAAAATTTTATTTTCTTTCCAAGTACCTAGAGCAACATCTTTACCAAAGTAGGCATTCAAATAATATTTGCTGTATAAATAAAAAATAAGGACTGTAATGATTGAGTAGATTAAAAAATGTACAGCTAGTGCTTAAACAATGATAATGGTAGGAAGAACCATGAAAATAATAGATTGCCTAGTATGTGAACATGATAAAGGATTGCTCATGGTCTTTTGAAGAAGAAGCTCATTACTGCTACTGAAAAATAAAGTGTGAGATATGGAGCTTTCTTATTGGCACAGAATGTGTGTACCACATTATCACTTGTCACTTTCCTTTGTTTCTGACATCATGGAGTCTACAACTTGATGAAGAAAATAGTGGCCCTCAATGGTCAGATGAGAGACCAAGTTAAAATCCACAAGGCCAGCAGCCATGATGACACACTGAAAAGTCTGCCTCTGAAGGACCACCTCAAAAATTCTGTGCTGCACAGACCAAAGGCCGCATCATGATATGTTGTCTCATTTTTGTAAAACAAACCAACAAAAAAGGTAAGAACCAAAAATGAATGTATTTATGGAATAATGACATGGGAATCAGATTATAGAAAAAGTAGTATAAAGAAGCATGTGTCAGCAGTATACAGTGGCTTACACCTGTAATCGTATCTACATGGAGACAGAGATTGGGAGGATCATAGTACAAGGCCAGTCTGCGTGAAAGTGTGTGAGTGTAGTGTGGTTTACTTGCCTATCTATGTGGGAGGCATAAATAGAAGGATAACAGTCCAGGTCAGCCCAGGTAAAAGCTCAAGATCATATCCCAAAACTAACGGAGACAAATAAAGGCTGGGAATATGGTTTAAGTGGTACTGCACTTGCCCTGAGTTAAAACCCCAATACTTCTAAAAAGTTAGGCAACTACAAAAAAAAAACAGCATCCTTCAGGAAATAGTTTTTAAAAAATGTTTAGAGCTGACAATTTGTGGACAAGATGCCTTTAGAGCAGCTGAGGTGTGATTATGCGATATAATAGCTAGAGCAGACAGATGTGAGTCCTCTTCCCAGGGTTTGTATCGATCTTTCACGCTGGCAACAGTCACTTTTACAGAATGTGGGGCACAGGCCCTGAGTGGCCTTTTCCCTCTCTTGATTACTTCTTTCACCAGCATTCTGTTAGCTGAGGCTTGCATGCTCCTCTTGGAACACAGGTGTTATACAGTGTGAAATTCAACTGAGAGAAAACAACATAAACAATTTCTCAAATGGCATCTTACTGAATCACATAAAAGTTGCACTATCAAGAAGGCTGCTCTACATCTGATATTTAAAAGTCACTAACAATGATTTATTGTAAATCCTTTCAGCGTTATTGTCAATTAACAAAAACCAAAAGCAGATGTAACAGGTGCTGTGCTCAATCCTATATCACAGTTTTAGCTGTTATATTAAACATGGTAACTTTTCAAAAATCTCAAAACCACAGGAAACTGCTCAATTTATCTACATCATGGGGCAAAGTGAGGACAGAGGTGCTCAGTAATAAAACAAACCTCGACTCGCAGTGTACAGAACATTAGTAAATTTCACTATGTCTCTAAAATATATGTATTTCCAATTGCAATGGTGTAAATAAGTTTTCATTTGGTATAGAACTTGTATGTTAACTAGGTTTCAGTAATACATTTGTGAACTACCAAACTGTGTGTGTGTGTGTGTGTGTGTGTGTGTGTGTGTGTAAGTAAACAAAGACTTAGGAGAGGTAGGAGGTAATAGGTTAATGTATAAGTTCTAAATTCTCCTAAACAAAGTTTGCCACTATTTCATCTGAATTAAGATTGTATTTCCCCTACTTATTTGATAAAGACAGTAACAAATCCTCTACAAGGGATCTGATTAATCACATGTCTTACTTCTCCCCTTCTCTTACTTCTACCCCAACTACTACCAACTGGTCTCTATCTTCCAGATGGAAAGGTCCTGGGAGCAGGCTTTATGAATGACCAGTGTTCTGTATGTTCAGCTCTGTGAACTGTCAATCTTGATCTCCTAACAACAGTATGGAATATGGCAAGTTTGCTTATCATTTCTAAGTTCTGCATAGGTTACACAAATGTTTCCTTGGTTAAAACTGAACAGAGATAAAATCATCTAATTGTGGGCCTCAGGAAAATACTTGTTATTTTGTAATTCTACATAGGATGCAGCAAATGATAGAATATTGGTGCTTAGTCTCAAATACGATTTGTTTTTTTTTTAAGTAGCAATAGTAGAGACAGAAAACCAGTGGATAGACTTGACACTAATTGCTTCCATGTTTCTTTAAACCTTTCCCAGATTTTGGATCATAAAAAAAAATGATTAGATCTGATGACATCCCAATTCTCTTCCTTGAATTTGTTTATTTTCACATTTTTCCTCTCAATTTTCTAATTTAAGAGGGGAAAAAAGCTGATTGATTAAATTTAGCTCCATTTCTTTACCTCTAAAGTAGGGTTCTAAAACAATTTTGGATTTTAACTTTTCATTTGTCTTCCAACCAGAAAAAAAGATCCTGATGCACAGACCTTTAAAAATCCAATTTCAAATCATTTTTGCCCTACAATTTTCATCAACTTGCCCATTTTTATGGATATTTTTCATTTTCTACTCCATTAACACTCAATACAACGCAAATTCACTGAAGTTTTTCTGATGCAGTCAAGAATGGGTTTGTGATAAATGCTACTTCAACATTTTCTCTCTTAATAATCTGATTCAATGCATAAAAAACCTACAATTTCATTGTATTAGTAATTATAGTCTTCGATGCCTCCAACAGAATTAGAAATTTAAATTCAAGAATGTCTTCAGGGTACATTCAAATCTCTAGATCAATGACCTTAATAAAATAAAGTCAATCTAACACGTATAATGACAATAGACTCAAATGTGGCTTCAAACATTGAAAGACTAGGGACAGGTAAATCTCCTTGTATAACTTTCTCTGAAACTATGGCTATACATATATGTACTCTCTCTCTCTTTCTCTCTCCCTCTTTCCCTCCCTCCCTCCTCCTCTTCCTTCTCCTCCTCCTCCTCCTCCTTCTTCTTCTTCTTCTTCTTCTTCTCTCTCTCTCTCTCTCTCTCACACACACACACACACACACATATACAAACACATACACATACACACACACACACACACATATCAATACTAGGGCTTGACCTCAGGATCTGAGCAACACTGTCCCTTCGTTTTTCATTTCAAGGCTGGCACTCTATCACTTGAGCCACTTCTGGTTCCACTTCTGGCTTTTTAGTAGTTAAATGAACAATAAGAGTACCACGGGTTTCCTGCTGGAGTGGATTCAGACCATGATGCTCAGATCTCAGCCTCCTGAGTGGCTAGGATTACAGTCCTGACTCACTGATACCCAGTTGTTTGGCCAGGTTCTTAAATCAACCTATCATTTGCACTTTCCCTGTTAAACCAAAAAGCATCAAATATTACAATGTATGTAATATCTATAGTAGTGTACTATCAACTAATATGTTGGGAGAATGTAGTCATGATTGTAAATGTACACATGTGAAAACAGAGCTAGGTAACTTGAGGAGATGGGTGCAACTGGGATACACGGGAGAAAGAATTATAGAAGGAGAGGCATTGATCTTGTGCTCACAAATTGATATGAACTGAAACCTTTTGTCCAACTACTTAAATATAATTTAAAAATAATTTAAAAATCTGTTAAAGACATTCTTGTGTTTTTAAATCAATTGCATTAAGAGTTCTTCATTAACAGCACCGTTACTGCAAACATTAAATGTAGTAGTTGTTATTCAATGGACAGTGTCCACCAATCTGGTTTTTTCAAGAGTAAGTTTCAATATTCTAGGAGCTGAGACCCCACCACTTTTCTTAGAGCTTTAGAGCAAATCAAAGGACTCCAGGTCTGACTTAAGAACACTTTGCATTTTAAGTATCTGTTTGTACTCTTTTATTTCCTTAAATAGTGGGGACTGATCCAATTCTAGCTCAAGAGTAAGAGATAGGAGTGAATTTCACGTAATCATTTATCAGATATCTAGTTCTATTTTAAATGATAATGTCATAGTAGCCATATTGAAAGAAACTTAGTCCTGAAACTGACCAAACTTCATTAAGACACTACCATTGGTGAATCAGAGCTAAAATTCAGTGTCCTCATCTGCACAAAAGAAACCAAATGGTCTTGTAAGGAGTTATAGAGAAGACAGAAATTATATAATACATCTGAATTACTCAGTAGAGTATCTAGCACTCGGTAAAAAGATAAAAAAAATTGAGAACTTACTATGATTACTTTATGCATCTTTAGTCATTTATTTTTTACAATTACTTTGTGAGCTTTAATTTTATCAATAAGGAAAGGGAATTAGAAAAAGTTGATGTGACTTTTTGAGGAGTTAGCATAAAAATGACCCACATTTCATCAACTCCATTAAATCTCAGTCAGTTTCTAAAATTATACCTGAAATCATGTTTGTTCATGGATAAAGATTCCCTATCAGGATTGAAATTAATCACTAATCTGAGTTTTAGGCTGTCTTCACTTGAACTAAGACTTCTTTTTCCTTTACCCTAAATTATCTGTACATCGGTTAATTACATCAATAAGTGACTAATTGGTAGGTAGCTGAGTGAGCAATTATCTGACTTCCACATTTAAGTGATGTTTATTTCAAGTGTCTTTTTCTTGCCAAGCTCTAAGAAATCAGCCTCAGAGATCCAGTATAATACAACAAATTGTCTTTGCATCACACTTTCATAAAGCCCACAAAGGAATGTAGAAAACACCCATGATCATCTATAGTATACTATCATTGGTGCTCAAAACACCTAGTTTTTGTACCCTCTTATGAGTATCACCAGGTATTTATTTATAAGAATAAATACCAAGGGCCAAACATCACAGTTGTCCAAATATCAAAATTGCCGGCCAAACTTCTTCAGATTCTGTACCCAGCAGGCACATGACAATAATCTCTCCATGAAATTTACTGAAGCTGTAGTCACTATTTGGAGATCTGAGTAGAAAACAAAGCATCATGGGACCTGGCAGGATTCTCACAGCAGCCTATGAGGGATCTCCTCCACATTTACTGACTGGAATATGTGTGATGCAGAAGGAGCAGTGTAACTCCTGTCCTGTGTTACAAAGAGCAGGGTAACTCCTGTCCTGTGTTACAAGAAGCAGGGTAAGTCCTGTCCTGTGTTACAAGGACACTTCATTTCGAGTGCTTGCAATAGAGTTTAATATTATTTTTCAACACTGGACATTTCTCTGTATTTTCAGTTTACTACTCTGTCTTTTATTAAACAAATCTCACAATAAGAGAAAAATAACAGAGGAGTAGGTGCTTTTTTAACAACATACTGAACAACAAATTATTTTCCTTCAAATTCTCTTTCCCTCTATCATCAAAGGAAGTTTATTTTTGAATTACTGTGTTGCATATCAGAAGGCTTTTAAATGACATAGGTATATTTTATGTAATAGATGACCTTGAAGTCATTTAATTTTTCTAATATATCTGTAAAAGGAGGAACCAAATAGCTTATTTTCCTCAGAAAGATTGCTTACTTGCTTACTTTAATTAAAAGAGCCAAAATTCAATAGGACTTCAAAAATAAATGATATATGTGACTAGGTTTAGAAGGGAGGATGTTGAACACAGAAGTTCAGAGATGTGAAACTTCCTAAAATATGAATCACTATTTACTTGTAAAGAGCAAATAAACAATTCCAATATATTAGGATCTTTTCTACTCTCTGTGTCAGATAATCAGGATACATGTGACCATGTATAAATGTACTAAAACCAGCAGAGGACTCTACAGTTACTTCTTCAACATGGAAACCAGAACATTTTTACCTTTATATAATGTAGAGCTTTAATAGGTCATTTGTCTATCAGATATTCCAGAACATATTTTATTCCACATTTAAGATTTTCTTGATATGTATTTTCCAGGCACTGTTAAACTTCGTATGTACATTACTTTTCCAATTGTCATCAATGTGAAGAAAAATTAAATTGTTTTAAATAGAGAATCTAAGTAATAGATTCAATTCATTTTTTTCAAGTAAAAATAAACAATTCAATTTTCATGGTAAGGTTGATACTAAGCACTGGAAAATGGATTCTCATACAGTGCCATGTACTTGAGACCCTCATTTCTTTTGGACGCAGAAGGGATTCAACACAGTATGACATCCTTGATTGGATGACAGACTACTGTATCCACGAGTGTGTAAAGAAGTTGAGCCTAAAGTTGGAAAAGGGAAAGTTGCATGTAAAGGATAAAGGAAGAACATCGGTGGAAGTGGATACATGGAAGTCATTAAGAATTATAAAGAATTATATAAGAATTATATAGAAGGTTTGCATTCTCTCCATTCTTCTGTTAACAAACTTAAAGAATTGTAAGGAAAAAATAAAATAACTAAGCAAACAGGAATGAATGATGATATTCAAGAAATGGTTTCTTCTGAGCCATGCACACAAAGCAGCCATAACAGCCCCACAGCCTGGGTAAGGCCACTCCATGTTCCTCCACCTTTCCTGACAAATGTCCACTGCCTATTCTTGGTGATATTATCACAGGTGAGAAATTAAATTGTCCACCACTTAAGAAGAACAAAATCTAAAATGAAATCAAAGAATCGCACTAAATCTGAGGTTCATTTATTTGTATTGTCAGGGGTCCTTATTAAATTCCCTACAGAATGAATGAAGCATTTCTCTGTGTGAGTGAATCCAGTATATTCAATATTGGTTGATCTGCAAAATTTACCACTGGATTAGAAAGTTCTGCAGGATTTTCATATTGATGGGAAGGCTTCTCTGTAGCTAACAATCAAGATGGTAGTGTGGTAGCATGTATGGGGAGAAAAGGGGAGAGGAGGAGATAGCAGGATGACAATTCCTGTGATGTATCTCATTCACTGTTTTGCTTCATTTCATGGTTCAGGGCATCAGGTTCTTGCATATAAAATGGCAAGAAAATTATTGCGTGCATTATGTACTTTACAGGAGGGATTTGGGTGGCTGAAATAAGATGTCCATGAAATAGTTTATAGACTATAAAGTATCAGCCAAATAAAAGTTATAATTACTATATTCCATATCACAGAAGAATCATCTCACTACATTTGGTCTTATAGTACTTTCTAACTTCTACGGACAGATCTAGTCACTAAAGATAAAATTTATTTGAATTAAAGACTAACCTTGAGTGAAGCTCTAAGCCATCAACATGTGTAATACACCTAATTCCGGCTTTTACTTTTAATGTTCTTTTTCCAAGAGCTCCAAAATGTGTGTGTGTGTGTGTGTGTGTGTGTGTGTGTGTGTGTGTGTGTGTGTGTGATGCTTCATGTACAAAACACAAGTATTTTTAGATCTGCACTATTTGACTTAATCAAAGAACATAACAATATGCTCTGCATGGGAAAATGATGACTCCATCTCTTAAAAACTTCCAGGAAGAGTTTGTACAGGGAAATAAATATCTGGATCTTTCATACAAATTGGGAAAAAGATACATAATCTCCCTTTCCATCTACAAATATAACATTTACAATATCTGACTCATTCCACATAAACCATCCAAATGCAAATTACCAACACAGCACTAACCAAAGCCATTATTTTAAAAACTTCAAATAGTAGACCACTCTGAGCTGCCAAATACACAAATAACTGTCCCACAAAGACAAAACAGACTTTCCAGTTAATCTTAAATTTCAGGAGAAACATGTCTTATGCTTTCTACTAACAAAATAAAAATATACCTGGCTCAAACCACTTCAGCCATAATTGGATAGTATTTACTGGCATAATTATTTACACACAAGTTGTACTTTTTATTGGAGACTGTTATAAACTACAAACATACATATGCCATAAATAAAGAATATAGGCTTGATAAGACCCAATAGGAAACAACTTGATTGTGAAATGTTGTTTAAATTTCTGTTATTAAACTAAGTATGAAAAAAATCTATTATCTCATAACACAAATGAATATAGAGTTAAGCCTCATTTTACACAGGCTGAGCGTTTATCCACAGTTCGAGGTCATTAAATTATTAAACGGTATAAAACTTCCTCAAGGTTTACCATGGTCTAGAAAAATCTCAAGCTCTATTCTCACATGGGCTTCTTTTTGCTATCCCTTGGCCCATCCCAAGACAGAAGGTGACTCCAAGGGCAGCCAAAGGCCAAACTGGATTAAACAGAGTGTGTGTCTAAAGTCTAAGCCTGCAGCTTCCCTTAAAGGAGCTCACCATGTGCCTCGGATTTTCCTCTCCCACCATCCTGTGATGTATTCATGCCCCACTCTACTCACATTTACCCTTTGGACTGTTATGGATCACTTTTTAATTCAAGGATTCAGTGATAGAGGCAGAAAGAATGATTATTGAGATACTCACTTTGTCCCAGGATCCATGCTAGTTTTCTTTTTCTTTCTTTTTTTTTTTGATCCGGTCATGGGGCCTGAACTCTGGGCCTGAGTGCTGTCCCTCAGCTCTTCAGCTCAAGGCTAGTGCTCTACCACTTGAGCCACAGTGCCACTTCCGGCTTTTTTCTTTTTTTGCTTATGTGGTGCTGAGGAATCGAACCCAGGGCCTCAGGCATGCAAGGCAAATGCTCTACCACTGAGCCACCTTCCCAGCCCCCCATGCTAGTTTTCTGTGTTATTAGAATCTGAAATGCTCCAAAGCTAATTGATAATAGGTGAAAAAATGTTGGCACAAAAATTGTGTATTTTTCCCAATCAGATCAGTCTGCTTCCTTGAAAAGATAAAATATGCGACACCCCAGGAAGATTTTTTTTTCATTGAAAGAAGAAGATGCTGTTGTTTCCTTTGTATGTTCTTTCCCCTATGGCATATCCCCTATTGTCACTGTACTTGATTTTGATACCCTGCATCTTGTATATACATTTGTCTAATCTGAGGAGGGGAAGGGGAATAACAAAACGCTGAAACAAGGACACGGGATGATCCATTACAACAAGAATACCCACAGGACAGTATATTGGAGATGAACTTTACAACTTGGGTGGGGGGGCTGGGAGGAGGAGGACGGGAGGTGGAGGAGGGAAGGGATAGTGGGACAACAACAAGGGAAGGGTCAATAACAAGGGAAGGGGTAACCATGATCAATCATGTAACTGCAACCCCTCTGTACAGAATCTTTACAATAAATTAAAATAAAAGAAAAAAGAAGCAAAGATACTAAAAGCAAAAACTAAAACGGTACAGTTTCCTCTTTTCTTCAAATGGAAATATTCCATGGAAATATACAAGACTGAGGTTCTGGCGTGTCCCACATGTGAATTGTCATGGGTTCTGAGTGACTGCCAGTCAAAATAGCCCATGTCCTTCTTACTTATTTGTCCTGGGCTACAAAGAACGGTATTAGCCACTCTCTAATTTCTTATGTCCCTTCTACCTCTCTTGTGAGTTTTAAAGACCTCTCAATTTCCGGGGGGTCAGAGGAGAATTTAAACTGAATTTAATTACTGACTCCAATATTTTACTAAAATCTTTTATTTTCTAATGACTCATTCATTGAGTACTACCTATCCCAGATAACCTATGAATCCTGACTCATTCTCTATAAACCAGATATGGGACTATCCCCAGACTTAGGATGTGTTGCCGTATCAGGACACACTTAAAGGAAATTATAGCATCACTTTGAGAGCATCCTCTCTCCTGGGATTTGTAGGAGAGCAGAATAGATCACATGAGCATGTGTGAGTCCCTGGGTATACATATACATACACATGCCAGCAGGCACATATATTTACTTGTAGAATTTTTATGTGAAAACAAGATCAGGAAAAGTCAGAGGAGAAGGTAGACATTTCACATGACAAAACCTCTTCCTTAAATATGGCCCTATGTTATGTCTACTTACCCAAACTTCTTGCTGAGCCTCTACACAGAGCACTGCTTCTGCTTAACCATTCCTTTCAACAGTTACATGTCAGCTTTGCTTACAGGCAGCTATGGCCATGCCATTCCTACATTTGTTCCCAATGTCACTGCATAAATAAAATCTTCTGCCCGTGTGTGTGTGTGTATGTGTGTGTGCGCAAGCATGCACACTGCCAGGACTGAGACTTGAATCTAGGGCTTCTCACTTTTGCTTGGCTTTTTTGCTGGAGTTCTAAGACTTGAGTCACAACTCTACTTCTGCCTTTTGTTGGATAATTGGAGATGAGTTTGTCTCAAATTTATCTGCTCAGGTTGGTTTTGAACTGTGATTCTTAGATCTCAGCATCTTGAGTAGTTAAGATTCCAAGCATGAGGCACCAGCACTTGGCCTTTTCCCTCATATTTTTAAATGCATAACTTTTCCATACCTTTTAATGCAAAATGAGAAATTTTCCTTAAATTCCTCTGTCTGATTTGTTTTCTGAGTTTGACATCATTTAAGGAAGCCAAACGATCTCCAAATTTTCTTACTTCTCCTTAGCAAAGTTAATAAAAGATTACAATAACAGTATCAATTGCAGAATTTTGTTGCCTTCGCAATTTGGAGTCTAATAATAAAAACAGCATATGTACTCAATTATTTTATAAAATATGGTAAAAAATAAACAGACTGGAAATATTATAGGAACACAGAAATGAGAGTTCTTATTTTCTGTTGAAAGGTGTCAGCAAATAGAGAAAATGGCCTATCAGAAATCTTGAAAAGTGGAGTTTTCCAAATTAGCATAGTTAAGAAATGGCTCCAAGAGTGGAGACAAACCTGTGCTCAGCAAAGAGACACGAGAACAAATAGCACAAAACAACTGTGAGATCAGGAATTAGTGAATCAGCTATTTCATATCTCCCTGGGGTATCAGCTTTATTTAAAAAACACTGTGGAGGCACATTTTCTAGGGAGACTAGAGTCCCATGGGAGCTATGGCTGGATACAAATGTCATGATTCAATGGCTATGTGGGCAAAGTCAATGCCAGGAGAAAAGGGTGGCCAGTATTTGAGATGTTCTACCTGCTATCATGTGTTTAAGCTAAATGGGACAAAACACAAGCTTCCTTGACATTACACAGTGATCCTTTTCAAAGACAAGATGTGAGTCTATCCTGTGTGACTATTTTTTTAACTACATCCTGATATCCTGATAACTCCCTCGTCTGAAGTGTGCCCTTTGTTCTGTAAGCACAAATCACCCCCAGCTAACATGCACTTTCTTACCAATTAAAAACAGAGGACTGAGAGGTCTCGGGAGATACACTGGGCTCTGTGCCAAGGCCTCTCCCTCCCCTATCTCCACCATCCTAAGGTGTCTAAAGTGATCAGTTTGGCTGTCACAGTATCGGTTGGATGCAACCAGCAATTTTGTGCTTCTCCCTCAGTGTAAAATGGTTCCCTATCTCTCTGTGACAGAAAACTGTACGGGCTGTACCAAATTGGGACAATCTGATAAGATGAATTTAATAGTTTCATCTTACTTCTGCCCCGAGCTTTCTCAGTTTAATACTCTTTGGTGCCATGCTTTGGGGCAACTTTTGCGAAAAGTTCATTGTAAAAATAATGATTTCGTTAAAGGTTATGAATGGTAAAAATCATTATTCCCGTAGCCAGTGCAGACGTGATATCAAAACGGCAGGACATTGTCTTGAGTCCATATTGTACCGCCTAAGTCCAGACACTCAGCAGAGCCATAAAGTGGGGGGAAAAAAACCATTTGAAAGCAAGACTGCACATTACTGAATACTGCTTGGCTAATCACCTCATTTGGCCTTAGAAAAACTGCAGCCCCTATTCAAATAGAAGGGGAAAACAGCCCTAGGCAAATACCAAAATGATTCCTTAAAGAAACATTTATATTTTAGAACAAGAAAGCTGTAATTTTGATTTGCTTGAAAGTCTTACTGTGGGTTTCACCATCATTCTGGGTAACGTAGACGAGACTGAAGTTCTTAGTGTGGTCCCTAAATACACAGCTACTTCAGTCTCCTGCTGATTTATGATGTGAATTCTTCCCTCCCAGACTATTCATGAATTGTGTGATTTCCTAGTATGGAATTATGAAGAAATAGATCAATAAACCCAGCAGGAATTTTGCTTAAAACCTTTGTCTACACAATAGACCGATGAACAAAGTGAGTGCCTAGCAATTTCAACAGTCAAAAGCTGGCCATGCAGATTCATATGTAACAACATATTATCAATGGAATTATAGATGTTGAAAGATATAAATATGAACACACAGATATTTTTGTTTAGAAAGGCTAGCTCTTACATATCAATTAAACATTTTAAATGTAATTGCTTTAGGCATAACTAGAGCCATATATAAACTATGCAGTTTTTCATTTCATATACTAAATCCTTACTACTAGGTACTAAAATTAGAAAAAGCTGATTCATTCTCTAAAGAAGTCAGGCTATGCTCTACTCTAACTAGGATTTTGACTATATACATAGCTATGCATTTAACAAGCAGAATATATATGGGCTATGGAAATGAACAAAACACAGGAAGCTCAATATTTTCACTAAAATATATTGGTTATGTCACAAAAATATACTGAAGTAATCAATCAATTTAGTTTACTTGTTACTTGATTTCTGCTCTCTTTCCACATTCTCATAAAATTTTAATTCAATGGACAATATCAGAGTGGTGTGCACCTGGAATTTTAGCTACACAGGAAGGAAAGATAGGAGGATCATGGTCTAAGGCTGGTGACAAAGAACACAAGATCTTACCTATTAAAGCAGAACAGCTTATGTGTATGGCTCAAGTAGTACAAAACCTAGCCTAGCCAACCCAAGGGCTTGCGTTCAAACCCCAGTTCTAATAAACAGAATAAAAAGAGAAGTTTTAAAACATATGTAGAGAATATAAGGAAAAGAGAAATTCACAGCTCATATCGATATTTATTCTTCCTCACTAAGTTCTGAACAATCATTAGGGAAAATAAATCAATTCAAAAGTAAATTATGAAAGACACATAATACATAAAAGACAGACATGTAACTATGTAAATGTGAACTACACCTCATGAGTCTTATAGTTGGGAACAAAATAAGTGTCCAAATACACACTACCCAATGTATAAAGAGATCTCCTATGGTCTGATCCACTATTATAGATTCTTAGTATGTAAAGGCATATGGTTCCAAGAAAACAACCAAATTCTCAGACCACATAGAGTTCACAACTATATAATTATACTCAAATTTACCTGCAGGAGTAGTTACATTATGAGTACTCCTTTAATTCCTTCCTATTGCCACTTTCACTGAGATCCAGTGCTATTTAAATGGGAGCATTAGGAAGAAGAAAAATAGGCAATATTGTATAATTTCATATAGCTGGTTGTTTTTTACTTTTTAATGTTACAATGCAGTTGTATATGTCTATTGGTAATTAATTATGCTGTGTTAGCTGTTTGGGATCTGGCAGGATATGACAGCACCATCTTTCCTTTCACTCTACCATTTGGATGTGAAGCCCCAAATGGACAAGTAATAGAACTATCTATCACTGTGAGTTAGAACCATTCTATCTTTGTCATATTTTCTGTACAGTCACATTTTATTATCATATCACAGGATAATTATAATATTTAATTATTCTTATCTCTACTGAGCAGTAAATATTTAAAAAAATATACTGTAGCATATTTGTCTCCATTTCTTCACTAAGCCTTTACAATGTCTATTGTCTGCAATACATATATGCATAACCATATATTTAAATTCTTTTCATTAACATGCTCCATATGGTGGGAATATTTTTTAACAAATCATTAGGTGGAGATAGTTTATGATAAAAATTAGAAGGTTAAGAAGGCACTTCAAACACACAAAAGTATGAAAAATCATATTGTACAAGTTAGCAAAAGACCATATGTCAATTTTTTCAAAGAAAAGTTACGGTTTTATTCTAGTTGTATAAGGAAACAGAGGTCACCTGAGTAAAGAAAATTTCCAGCATAAAGGACTAAATTAATTGCTGCCCAGATGATTAATATGATTAAAAGTTGATATTTCTGAAATTTATATCAAGAACTACTTGAAAGGGTTTCAAAAATCTTCAGAAATTAGGAAAGAGGCAGCTAATAACTTATCCATATAAAGCCATTGTTAATGAGTTGGGATTCTTTCCTTTAAAATATTACTTGGACTGTAATGGCTAACATTTTCTTCACTATATGAAGGCTGTTCTTTTCTTTTATATTATTTGAAATGCAATGATTACAAGCTGGCCTTTCGAAAGGAATACATTCCTCAAGAAAATACAAAAAATAATTTAATAAAATTTTGCATTCAAGGAAAAGTCTTAGTAGTACAAAGTTATCATTCCTACCAGAAATAGCGCAATGAAAGTTAAATATATTTGAACAGGTTTTATATTAGTTAAATGCATAATAGAGCTCACACCAAAATCATTACAATTGTATCACAATTCTTCTTAAAGAAATACATTGTGAGTAGTCCTAGCAAAACGAATCTCATGATGAGTAGATAATAAACCAGTGTTCAGATGCAATTATATTTGGTGGAGAAAGAATTCATAGACAGATAATAAAAAGTAGATCAAGTCTTTTGTAATCAGTTTTCTCTTAATTTATTCCTTGGATGAGAATTAGAATATTAATAAGATTTGTTATTGACATCTATTGAGTCAGAAATGCAGAGAACAGAATTCTTGTGAAACTGTTCCCATTCAATTATTGCCATCAGATCATCTAACTGTGCTAATTTTATTTTCTCAGTTTTAGACACTAAGCAAAGGCTGCCTCTTAAGGAAAATTTTAAAAAAGAGTAAATACTACAATAGATAAAAGTAAAATAATTGAATATACCATGGATTTAAAACACCCCAAAATGGGTGGCATTTCAGACTGCATAAAATGTTTTAACTAGCCCAACATCCAGCCACTCACTAACATGTGATCCCTAATTACTATTGCAGTATATCACTTTTTAACACAATCAAATCTAATTGACCAGAACATTTTGGTTAGATTGTACTAAGCTAGGGTGAAATTTTTACTGTTATTATTGTGGGTTTCTTTGTGAACATCTCAACTTTACTGCATCATTAAACTTTAAATTAGATTTTGATAATAAGAATATTTTATACACATTTTTAAAACAACTGCAATGTTCACACAGGAGTTACAATACTCTTACATTCACTGTCATCATTTTAAAACATTTCAGTCATGTGCATGCTTTCTGGGTAGTTATCAACAATGGCAATATGAAATCCACTTAAATCTAAATGTCAGATGCTAAAGGTGAAGTTATGTTAAGTAGATAGTAGAGCATCTTTCATGACCCAGAAGGAATTCAAGTCAGGGGATTCTTCCTTTGGAAACCATTGATAGAGAACAGACCTGAGAGGTAGCCACTATCACAATGTCAATATAAGGATTACTCTATTTTTATGATGGGAATCAGTTATCTACAGAGCAGAATATAAAGTTTTGTCACTAACTCTGAGTGTATGAAGAACTTAAATGAGCTAGCTTTTTTCTATTTCTTATCTATACACTCTCCATGTCATCAAAGCATTAAACATAAATATATATGAATTTCTTTTCCTTAGAATGAAGAAAGTGCTTGATTATTCTTGTAATTTATTTTTTATAAATTTATTCTAGAAAAGAAAACCAAAAAATAAAAGTAGGAAAAGTAGTAAGACTTCTCACATAGGTCTACCTTAACTCCCAACAGATTTACACCTGTGTATCTGTGTTCTGACTTTATAAATTAATGTGGAGCCTTCAGAGAATATAACAGAAATTATAAAAAGGGAAGTGGTGATATTTTGTTGTTGTTACCACAAGTCAATACAAGATGTATGGCAGTCAATGAAAGATCTAATCAGTTTTGATTAGTTTCAGCATTGCTGTCTCATTAATTATACTTTGACTTGGCTCTCAAAGAAATAGACAACAAATAGTCATTAGAACAGAGCTGGACTTTAACATCTAATGAAAACCCTTTCCTTCCTTCCTTCCTTCCTTCATTCCCTCCCTCCCTCCCTCCCTCCCTCCCTCCCTCCTTCTTTCCTTCCTTCCCTTCCTCCCTCCCTCCCTCCCTCCTTCCTTCCTTCCTTCATTCCTTCCTTCCGTTTTCTTCTGTGTATATGTGTTGTGGGGTGGGGGTGGGGGGTCCTAAGGCTTGAACTCAGGACCTGGGTGCTTATCCTGAGCTATTTTGCTCAAAGCTGGTACTTTTAGACTTCAGCAGCAGCTCCACCTCTGGCTCTTTTGGTGATTAACTAGAAATAAGAGACTCAAGGACTTTCCTGCCCAGGCTGGCTTCAAAGTGTCATCTTCAGGTCTCAGCCTTCTGAATCACTAGGATGACAGGAATGAGCCACCAGCTCCTGGCTGACAATTCCTCCTTCTTCTCTCTCCCCCCTCCCCTTCCCCCTCCTACTCTTCACCCCCCTCTCCTCCTTCCCCTCCCTCCCTTCCCATCCCCCTCCTCCTCCTCCTCCCCTTTCCAACTCTCCTGTCTTTGTCTTTCCCCTCCTCCTCCTCCCCCTCCTCGCCAGCCACCATCTTCAGTCTCCACTTCATGGCCTGGTCTCTGTCCCTGAGCTTCTTTTTACTCAAGACTAGTGTTGTACCACTGGAACCACAGAGCCACTTGTGGCTTTTTCTGAGTAGTTTATTGGAGATAAGAGTCTTGCAGATGTTCCTGCCTGGGCTAGCTTCAAACTGCTATCCTCAGATCTCAATCTAATAAATGGCTAGGATTACAAGCATGAGCCACCAGTTCCTGGCAAAAATCACTCAGTGTTATGGGATTTCATATTAAAAGGTAGTAACTATTTTCACTACCACTTGGAATAAACACTTGGAATAAAAACATCAAACTTTAGACACCTTGCCTCTTCTCCAAACAGATCATACCTCAAATAGTTTGACTCCTCTATAAATGTGAATGCTTTTGAAATGATGAAGTGTGTGACAAAAAAAAAAGCAGACATTGGGGAGAGCCCAACGGCTGTCATAAATATCCCAGTCTCTTCCAAGTTTCCCTTTATTGTTGCCACAATGCATGCGACTATTGTCTTGGGTTCCATTTCCTTGTGAACATAAATTCTGATTTAAATTGGGCCAAAGAAAATAGACAAGACCCAGTGAACATATTGAATTGGCCTCCTTCCCAACTTCCTCTAGGCCTGCTGCCTAATTGCCATTAGCTCTTGATAAAATATATTTCCATTTTTAGCTAAAATACAGGTTTGAGAGGCAGTAATGGGTGATAAAAATGAATAGGAACATGTTTATTGCTCTGAAAAAGGTAAAATAAAGAAAAGCAAGAGAAATAGCTGAAGGAAATAAAAATTACGTTACAAAATAACATTTAAACTGTCAATTTTATTTATTCTATATAAAATAGTATTTTAATTAAGATGTTGATTGATGTTAAGCAAAATGAACAAGAACTTACAAGAAACACTGAAAGAATCATACAAGTAGCTCAAAACAGCCTGATACTTTCATTATGGGTTCATAGGATAACTGACAGAAAAGCTGCTATTAATTGGTAAGCTAAATTTCTATTGCTAGACTCTGATTCAATTTGAAGTTCTCATTCTAAGTAAATAAGTAAAAATTTAGATATGGCTCAGAAGAAATGTTTAATGAATCATGTAGAATGGATGAATATCTTTCAAAGTCATATTTTTTTTCTGGCCCACACCTGTAAAACCCTAGCAACTTAGGAAGCTGAGATAGAAGTTCACTGTTTCAAGAAAGTCTGAGTGGAAAATCTGGAAGACATCATTTCAGATTACTCAGAAAAAAGCTAGGCTAGAGGTATGATTCCAATATTTTATAGCTGAGCAAGAATGTCACAGGGCTCTGAGTTCAAGCACTGGTACCAGCCAAACAAAATAAAACAAAACTATTTTTTCTCCCTTGTTCTGTTAAAATTCATATTTAGAACCATATTCTACTTGTTTTTAATTATTGAAAAGGATTGGATTTAATTGATGCAAGTCCATACTACACATTTTAATATTAACAGAATTGTGTAGTTATGTAATTGAACTGGAAACGTTCCTAGCCCCTCTCCAACTTATTTCTTTGTCCAGTTGAAATGTTTGGATCTGAATGACTTTATAAACAACACAGCTTTTCCCCTAAAACATTTCATAAACTTCCATCCTGATCATTGGAACTAAATAAATCTGTCACTTGGCCTGCTGAAATCTAATCTCTTCAGTTTGGAAGCAAGGGAATTGTTACGGTTAAATGATCTATCTGAGCAACAAAAGCATGCGGATGGACATATTGGTTCTGTAGTGTGACATCAAGTTATTGTCACCAAATAAAATGTTATGTACACTAAACTTGGACTAGCATATACATCAATGACAGCAATGCTGGCCAGATAAAATATCTGTAAATCTTACAATGAGATCCTCCCTCTCCCAAACTCAAGTGGTCCAGGAAGGAATATAAACTCTCCTTAAGACCTGATGTCAAACTCTAATGGGTAAGTGGAAGTTCATTTATATATGCCCCTATCGTGATGAACTTGAAAAGGAGAAATAATGTTCAGATATGTTGCAGTGTGTCACAAATTACATATCTATAGCTTTTGAATATAGTATATGGTTCAGCTTCACAAAAATCTAAACAAATTTCATTAGTTTAGACTTACAATTTTACAAAAAAAAATTGATAAACACAGAAAGAAAGAGCATACCAATTTGAGGTACATTATCTGGGTGTAGTCATGTACACACACAGACACACATGCACATACACACTAATGCTATAGAAAGTAGTCTCAAATGTATAAATGATGAATGGAAATTGGAATTCAACAAACTTGGCCCCAGAATGTATTTTCATTACATTTCTTTTTCAAAATTAATAGCAATAGGTACATGACAGAAGGTTGTCAAGTGACCAAATTAAAAGTCAAGTCAAGAATAAAAGTCTTGCATTCTAATTAAAATAATTATGTCTTACTTCAATTGATGGATCCCGGTGCGACCAGAGGGTCTGTGCGGGTTACAGGAGACTGACGATCCAAGCCCCAGCTCTTCAGCCAGGTGCCTGCCAGTCAAAGCTCATTTCCTGTTCATAAATCACAAAACAGAGGTCATCAATTTCAATTCAAAGCTGTACAAGACAATTCATCAGTTGGCTCCTGAATTTAATTTTATACTTTATACTTTCTAAGTGTTGCTTATCACATATTTTTATTATAAATAGATTTAAATTCTATTAGGGATTTTGGACCTCAAGAATATATATAAAGATATTTTCATATGCACCTTTTCATCTTGAGGACAGATGTCTGGACAAACACACAAATACTTTGCTCTCTTGCTTTCATTTTCCATTTGTTTACATTTGCACCTTAGTTCAGCTTGGAAAAGCCCATTTGCTCTGTGACACACACTACTAAACATAATAAAAGATAAAGTGGACGACCCATAATTAGACACAAAGTGATTTATTATCTCCTCGGAAAGAGAGGGAAAGTAAAGGAAGAGATAGGTATGAGACTAGATCTAGGATAGGAAGTTTGGCTCTTGGTTGAACATGTATGTGTCCTTCTGTATTTTCTTAACTCTTCAACACTGTATCCTAACATGGAAATAGAGGGATTGCAGAATTCATTTGAGAACAGTGTGCCTGTATACAGTATGCAGTGTGCCTAGCACCGAGTCTAATTCGTAGCAGGAGCTCCATAAATTAATGGAATTATATAGCATTAGCAGTAAATCTGTGTTTTCGTTTTTTTTTTTTTTTTTTGTGATGGCACCAGGGATTGAACCCAGGTCACTGTAGTTTCTAGGCATGTAGTCTACCACCTTTCACTATGGTTACTTTGAAGATAGGGTTTTATGGTTGTTTCTCAGAGACAGCTATCATTACCACGCTCCTACCTGTGCCCCTGCCTAGCTGAGATTACATACATGTAACACTACAACCAACTTTTTCATTGAAATGAGGTTTTGCTAGTGTTTTGCTTGGATTAAACCTAAAGGAAAATCCTCCTGTAGTAGGTATCTAGGATTTATTTTCCCCTTTCCTTTTGAGTTATATTTCTTCCTCATTTACATTATATCTTCTAATGCTAAGATTATTCTACATTTATGTTAACAGTTTATGATATGAAGTAATAAATTCCAATCAATTTGAATTTAATTGAATACAATTAAATGACATTAAATTTGTATTTCATTTCATAAATACAAAGTTGACAATTTTTCTCCTCATTTTTATTTATTTTTTACTTAACACATTAAAATTGTATATATTTAAAACTGTATATATTTACTAGCTACCAACATGAATTTTCAGTATATTTATACATCATGTAATGATCAAACATATTTATTTTCTCAATCATTTCTCATTTCCTGTGGAGAAAATCAAAATAATCTCTTCTAGCTTTTATATAACATGTTATGTCATCATTTTATTAGTTAATTTGCTGTGCAATAGAACAAACAAATTAGTATTTATTCTAGTATCTGACATAGAGTGCTTAATCTTCCCCTTTCTCTCTCTATCTCTGTCTGCTGTCTGCCTGTCTGTCTCTGTGTCTGCCTCTCTCTGTCTCTTTCTCTCTCCCCGATATTCTCCATCAGACTCTGGTAAATATTGTTCTTGGTCTGATTTCTATGATATCTACTTTCTTTTTTCTTTTTTTTTTAATTGTGAAAATACCATACAGAGAGATTACAATTATATGGGCAAAATAATGAGTACATTTATAATCAAGCATTGTAGCCTCCTCCTTTTGTTTCCCCTTCCCATCCCCCCCCAAGTTGTAAAGTTCGTTTTTCAACATAACAACTGTATATCTCATTGCTGCAATGGGTCCACCTGTATCCCTATTTAAACGATTTGTTTTTTCCCTTCCCCTCCACAAATTATACCAACATCAAATACAGTGAAAACAAGGGTTAAACCGTGGGGGAGGGTAATACAAAACAACAAAGAAATCATCTTACAAATGTGTTAGACACAATTGCAAGAAAGAAAAAAAACATTTTAGTCCTTCTCTTGGGGTTCATTTCACCTAACATCAACTTATTTGACCGTTTCTGCTTGTCTCAGACATATACTAGTTAACCGCAAATAAGGGAAACCATGGGACCTATGTTTCTTTGGGCAGGGTTACTTCACTTCATATAATTTTTTCCAGGTCTTTTCATTTCCTAACAAATGGGGCAATGTCATTCTTTCTGATGGAAGCATAGAATTCACTTTATGAAATTAAGGATCTTTTAGCCCAATAAGCTGATTTTATTTTCTTTAGTCAGAGACCACAAACAGTAATATATAATGTGTGTAAAAGAGTCTCACCAGGGGCTGGGAAGGTGGCTCAGTGGTAGAGCACTTGCCTTGCATGTATGAAGCTCTGGGTTCGATTCCTCAGCACCACATAAGCAAAAAGAAAAAAGCCAGAAGTGGCGCTGTGGCTTAAGTGGTAGAGTGCTAGCCTTGAGCTGAAGAGCTGAGGGACAGCACCCAGGCCCAGAGTTCAGGCTCCAAAACCAGACCCAAAAAAACCAAAAAACAGTCTCACCATTTCAAGGACTAGTTTACTTTCCATTTGCTTTTCTGAATAGTTCTCCCTCATTTCAAAATCTCGTATCTTTCACAAACTTGAAATAATAGAAAATAATAATATTTCAAAAAAGTCTTTGAGTACAAAATTACAAGGTAAAATATTCCTGAATTTTTATGTTAAATGTCTTCTGCTGTCAGGGAAAATATTCACTGTAGGTTTTCTGAGGGATCACTAATTTGGAAATGCCATCCAGTCCTTTCTTTCAACACAAATTTCAGAGCCTTCTGATAAAAGTAACCTAATAGATTAATGCATAAATTATAACCATCCTGGAGTTGTTCATCCTCCAATTTTATGGGCTATTTTGATATCTCTCTGTAAATTCCTACAATAGTTTGTTATTTGGAGTAAGTTCCTTTGGCAAATAATTAGTTATAGATGAACTCATTTGGGTGTGTTATCCTGATGGGATTAGTAACTTCAAAATAAGTGACCAAAGAACTTGTTCCCTTTCCCTCCATTCTACTTGCCTCCTCCCCCTTCCCTGAGCCCCTCCTTCTCCCAAAGCTCTCTCTCCATCCCACCTCAATTGTGAACACATTACAAACATGTAACCCTGCAAGGGAACACCAGGAAATGTGCCAGAAGTGCTTTGTTCTTGGATTTCCTTACCCCAGAACTAGGAAAAATTCATTTCTTTCTCTTAAGTCACACCAGGTAGGATATCTTGTTACACCAAATGAATACATTAAATAAACTCTTAGTTCAAGAAATAATGATATTAATTGCTAGTATGGATACACATATGGACACACACAAACACATATGTGCACACACACAATTCAAGATAGTTAAGAATATCTCATTTGTAGGGAAATAAAAATGCTATGGAATGGGGGTGGGGGTGAGGGATTTGAAGAGCTTTGCTCAATTCCCAGTCTTTATTTTAATGCTAAAAATTTTATTCATGGCCAAAAGTGTATGATGAAGTGTGGTGAATTGGTAGAACTAATGTGGTTATCTGCTCTCCTTCAATATGGAAGAAGCCAAAACCAATGGTGGGCTTGTGCACAGAGATATTGCAAGAAATACTAAGTAAGGCATACAGGATTTTCTTCTGTCTTTTTCTCTTGGCATATAACTGGAAGATGGCATGTAATAATCTGAATCCCTGCATTTGATTAAAAACAAATGGTGCAGATGGAGGTTGGTGACTAAAGATCCCATGTCATCTTGTCTAACACAATGTCTTTCACTATTCTTTTATTCCTTAAACCCCAAAGTCAAATGCCTGTTTGCTGCATGAAATGAATCTGTTGTACTAACATGCATTATTAAAGAGGTAATTTTTAAGTCCTCATGAAAACATCCCAAAATCATTTCCTTATGTTCCTTCAAGTATCCCCTAAAGTAAGAATCTTAAAGGTAGAAATATGTAGTAATTAATATACTCAAATATGTATCTGCACTCACCACCAGAACCCAAAATGGTTTATTTCATAACACCATCAAGATCCTACATTCAATGTTTGAACATGGAAAATCTGAAAATTCTCACATAGAAAATGTTTTCTTCCTATTGTTCTATTCTTTCTAGTGTTTGTGTGTGTGTGTGTGTGTGTGTGTGTGTGTGCATGCACGTGCAAGTGCGCACGGGCACGGAAATACACACTAGCGCATGTGCCAGTCCTTGGGATTGAACTCAGGGCCTAGACATTGACCCTAAGTATTTCTTGCTCTACCACCTAAATCACAGCTCCTGTTCTAGCTTTTGGATGATTAGTTGGGGATAAGAATATCACAAACTTCAAATCTAGGCTGACCTTGAACCCTAATCTTCAAATCTCAATCTACTGAGTAGCTAGGATCATAGTCACGAGCCACCAGTGTCTGGCTGTTAAATCATATGCTCTTCTATGAGAAGAAGAAAAATAACACAACTATATTGAAATCTAATTCTGATGATGCCTTGATTCAAGCAGAAATTATGAATACATAATTTCTGAATTTTTAAAAACTATCACATTAAAAATGCTACTTCCAACTAGCCATGTGCTAAGAGTCAATGTATTATTCTAAACAAACCTTTTGTGCAGTTTCCATATGATAAATATCTAATTATTATTAGTTTTCTCCAAGTCATCCTACTGAGGAAGAACCAACAAAAATGTTATTATTAATCAAATAAACTTCATTTTCAGTTTAGCCTTCATTAATGAACATCATTAGCAAAGAATATCAACTCCAAATACACATTTTTGGTGTGTGAGTTACTTTCACTAAGTTGGTCCACTTTTGAGCCTTTTTGAGTCAAAGATTATTCCTAAGATATATTGGGGTACCCACATATAAGTAATACATTAGCACAAAAATATTAGTGCATGGCCTTCGTGATTCAACGTTCCTTCCTTGCTATAGTATTTCAAAAAAATGTCCATCAGAAAAGCACTATGTTCTCTCTTTCCCCTTGCTGTATAATTGATACTTATTCTGCTCTTTTGCCTAGATTTTTCCAACACTGACTTGTCTTATGGAATCTGTTTCCACCTAGGCATTAATTTCTGTCTAGTGGTTTGATCACAACACAGTACTAAATTCTAATCTCTTGAAAATTGTAGTAAATAAGATACATACTTATGTATACCCACAGCTCATATGCTGGGAGTACAATGGCTGCCTTCTATGTGCTGAGAAATACACAGATCTCTTAATGATAAATTAGACTGTAGAATGGTTAACTTGATCCATGGACCAATTCAATCTGCCACAAAGTTTTATAAATAAAACTTCCTTGGAGATAGCCATACTCACACATTTGTATATTGATGCTGGCTACTCTTCTGCTATAATATTTTGATTGAGTAGTCACAATAAAGACTGTGTGGCCCATGAGCTTAAAGTATTTGCTGTTTGTTCCATTCAAGAATGTTTGCCAACTAGTAAGTTAAATTGGTGCTTCTGCATTAGAGTTGTTCTTGGTCTAGTCACGGCATTAAGGACTGTGGCCGATAATAGTGCCCAATCTAGTGATTCTGACAGTGTGGCCTTTTGGAGCTGAAACATCCACACCACTCAGGCACTTGATAGAAATGCAAAGCTTCAGACCCACACCAGATCACAGATCACGATCTCTGCAGTGGGGATCCCGCAGTAGTTTTTACCAACATTCCAGCTGATTCAAAAGCACATTAAATTTTGAGAAACAACAGATTAGAAGAAGAAACAATCTTTTATTACAACCTGCCTAACTGCCTTGTCTTGGCTATGGCAAGTGCACTGTTCCCACAGATATTCTTAGTGATGAAAAACATTAATTATGCTTCCCCTTTCATGACACATGACACAGTTCATTTGCTGTGAAAGAGCACCATGGAGAAGGAATGCTGTGATGTTCGCATCGCTACATCTGTAGCTGTATATCCAGAGGAAAGACAATGCTTCAAGTGCCAAAGTGTAAAATCTATCCCAAACTAGATTGAAATATCAAAGCAATATAGCAGACAAGCTCCAAGTTTTATAAGACTGCCTGTCAAGACAAACTATTTCACAGTGATTCTCAGCAGGGATGTGGGGAAAGTGACACTGCAGCTCAGCGTGAGACTCTGTTAATCAAGGATTTGTTCCAACATGCATATCCCCAAAGTCACATGTGGCCAGAGTACATTTCACATGAACACATGTGAACAGAAGCAGAGTAATCACTACTACACCTTGTGGAAGAAAGTAACTAGCTAGCACTCTCTATATTAAAAAAAAAACCACTAATATGATTACATTTTATGATGTGTGTATATAATTTTCACAAGAATAACATATAGTTGAACTTAAAGTAAGTCTTCCTTCTTCAGCATTTCTCTCTACAGCACAGACTAGCACCAATAGTTTGTTATTATATAAAAGGGTTGGAGTACACCAAAAATATTATCAAGGAAATAGAAAGAGCACAGTAAAGTTATTTCTTCTTGAAAAACTCATGCCTCAGTATATTAAAAATACACACACACACACACACACACAAAACATTTGTGTACTGGGAACCAAATTCAATGTTTTACATATTATGAGTAAATACCATTGAACTAAATTTCTAGCCCCCAATAAGTAAATTCTAATTGGGTAGGCTTAGGAGCTATGTCAGAAAATATAGAGTAAAATTATTTAATTTATTAACGAGTCTGTATGTAAAAAGGAAAAGAAATGATCAATCTACAAGAATATTGGTTGACAGGCCTCAAAAGGTTTACATTATATCCTAGTCCTAAAAAAATCATTATATTTAATACACAATGATATAAACATTACTTCTCTACTGAAAAGTGGCACATAGGTTTCATAAAGACTAAAACCTATACAAACGTTTAAGAATTCTTTTATTTTGACATGTATCTTTGAAAACAGGAAGTACGTTGAGACCTGCTGAGTAGTAGAACAGTTGGAAAATATACACTGGAGATTTTATAGATTCAGGAAATAATTGACTACTGGTCAGATGGTGTATTGAAATTGTGATATAAAGACTTAAAATTCACACATTAAATCTCAGATTAATAATAATAGAATTTGGTACAGATCCACATAACACAAACCATATTCAATAAGGAAAATCACAATTCTTTAGCTGGGTGCTGGAGCACATGTCTGTAATCCTAGCTACTCAGGAGGCTAAGAACTGGGGCTCACATTTTGAAGCCAGCCCAGAGAGAAAAGTTCATGGACTCCTATCCACTTAGTCAACAAAAAGCCAGAAGCAGATCTGTGGATCAAATGGTAGACCAGTAGCCTTAAGTATACAAACTCGAAGGGCAGTGCTCAAGCCTGGGGCTCAACAAGGGGAGAAAACACAACCCACAATTATCCTTAAGAAAACAGTCCATGTGAGAATAGAGATTGTGTTTCTCTCACAAATAATTATGAGGTGAAATTATTCTGCTCTACCTGGGTAGAGTAGAAAGTCACAAATGCCATGAACAGGAAGCAGTAAAGGCTGAGAAGCTTCACAAATTAAGAGTAATAGTCTGAAATTTTAAGGAGTGGAAAATTGGACTAAACATTAGAATATATTAGCCTCTAGAATAAACCTCTAGCTGAACCTACTTCACTAGAATCATCTGAGTTTACACAAGAGCCTATGGTTGCTAAAATTTCATTAAGAATTATTCCATACTGGTAGGGTATACCAAATAATGGTTGTTTTATTTTACCAGTCTTCTGAACACTTAACCACCATGATTGCACATCTATTGAAAATGGGGAGCAGTGCTTCATGTCTGTCATCCTAGCTACTCAGGAGGCTAAGACCAGAAGCTTTCTAGTTCAGAGCCAGCCCATGAAAAGTCTATGAGAATGAGACTCTATTCAGTTATCCAGCTAAATGTCAAAGTGAGGGTATGCTCAATGATCAAGCACCAGCCATCAGCAAGCAATCCGAACAAGAGCTTAAAGAGCTTAAAGCTCGGAGATGAAGTGCCTGTGCTGGGGCATATGCTTGTGCATGTGTGCGCGTGTGCATGTGTGCACACACACACATATACATACACACATGCTATGGTAAGAAGAGACAGCTGTCTGGCCCTCATACCCACTGTTTTCTATTATATCAACTCATACCATATTTATTTCTTTTCAAATCGAGTGGAAAGAATTGGGGTCAAAATAATCAACTGGCCAAACCAAAATTTGAATGTCATAATTTTAAATTCAATGAAACAAGTATGTTCATAAGTAATGTGAACATTTATAAACTTTACATTAGATTATGTTTGACTATTCAGCAATGAATTAGCACAGCAATTAACAATGAGTAGGCTATCAATAAATACGGAATGAAGAAATATGTAAATATATGCTTTTTGGAACTTGCCCATTCTGGGGTTTGTATATTGTGAATTATGTAGTTTCCACTCTGTTTGGGATAAAGGCCAAGCTTTGCTCATTTACATTGTCCTTAGGAAAGTTACCAACCTTCAGCATGCCTCACCTCTCACATCTGAAAAATAAGGAGCAATTACAAGGGTATCTGCCTCATAAAGCTTTTCTTTGTATTCATGAACTCACACTAGTAATGCCCAAGTGTTGTGATATAGTAAGCACTTGAAAAGGGAAGCTGTCATTCTATGTCCAGCTGGGAGATTTAGGAAAGCAGTCTAGAAAATGTCAGAGCTAGAGTGAGAAAGGTTCGTACCACTGACCTTATTCCTACAACAGCAAAGCCCAGTAAGTTAGTACAATTGACTACAGAAATAAATGATTATTCTCACCCACAATAAAAGAAGTCTAGCTCTTTTTTTCCCATAGAATACATTCAGTACACCAATGGGACTTAGCCTCAGTTCTCTGGGCTGAGTGCTATATGTCAAGTTCTTGGTTCATTCTGGGCAACCCACCAAGTTACTATAAAAATATTATGCTACTTTATATTTCTGGATTTCCTATTTATAATGCCAACACACTTGTCAGCATTCCATAAATTTAAATTTACATCTATAGATTTAGGGATAATTGCTTCTTCATAAGACTTCTCAAAAAGATGCAAGATGCAAGTTATGAACATGTCTCTTTGGGTATCGATAGCAACTTTAACATGAGATTTGTGACCTTGGGTGAATCGGTTGATTATCCCTCATATGTAAAGTTGGAAAATTATATTAATTATAGCATCTCATCAGGTTATGTCAAGGACTAATAAAAGGACTCATAAAGATTTTTCCAAGTACACTTAGAAAAAGATCTTTGGGGTTCAAATCCTTGCCCAGAAACTTACTAGTCCTTTCTAGCAAAGCATCTTACTCAAGCTCTACTAAGTGCATAAGGAAGTTAATGCCTGCTAGCTTCAACAGAAGCATTGGATATAATGTCTAGCCAAGAATGTTTTGTTGCTTTCTTTTATTCATTTATACCTAGGATACAAAAAGTAGTGATATAGAAAACAACAAATATTTGGTTGGTACGTAAATCACATACATACTCTCCAATGTGATCATTTTCCCCAAATTGTGGATCAGAGGGGACAGCATGAATAGAGCAGGAACTTTACTGACCTTCTGTAAAACTCTAGACATAAAATAATGACAGCATGAAATAGAGCAATAGTGGAAACAGTAAGTGAAACAGACAGCCCACTCATCAGAACTTACTCAGGACCCTGAGGAGCACACCCAGATCCCGAGAAGGAAAACAAAAAGGGCCTGACGCAAGGCTTAGGAGGGTGATTTCAGTGATGAAGGGACAGAAAAGGTAAGGCAACAGTGTCCTCATTGTAGCTCACAGAATATAGATGGAAGAGACAGAAAATATGGCAAAGTTCTACCTTGAGGCCAATTACTCTGAGCAGGAAAGAGATTTGGGGCCAAATGGAAAAAGAATCCATTTGGGAAAAGAAAAAAGAAAAAAAAGAAAGGTGTGTCAAAAAATTCAGTAATCAAGACAAACAATTCTTAAGTAGATTGGTGAAAGTATCAGGATCCATGGTGAAGAAATATCAGAATCTGTTTTCCCATGCACCAGGATTTGGAGTGTAGCAGGAAGAGAAACCTTTGGCTTAAAATACCACTGTCATCATTATCAGCACCATCATTAGGTACCTGGGGTTTGAATTCAGGGCCTGGCACTTGCTAGGTGCCATATTCCTGAGCCACACCTCCAGCTGTATTTTCAATAGTGACTTTTAGGATGGAATTCATTTCTGCCTGGGTGCATGCCTTAGCCACTATCTGCCTAAATTAGCCTTGCATCATCAGCATGTGACCATGCTATCCAGCTTCCCTCATCAGAGACAAAATCCCAAGGACTTTCTGCCTGAGTTAGTTTAGAACTGGGATTATCCATAGCTCAGCCTTCCACATGGTGTAGGACAACAGATATACCCTGCTGCACATAGCTATATATTGAGAAGGGGTCCCAAACATGATAGGGCATTTTAATAAGTGTATGCCAATATATACATGTTTCTTTAACCAAAATTATCTCTCTCTGTGTGTGTGTGTGTGTGTGTGTGTGTGTGTGTGTGTGTGTGTGTATGTGTGATCTTGGAATTAAGACCACAAGGTTTTTTATGACCTTTTCACTCATGGCTGGTACCCTACCACTTGAGCCACATCTCCATGTCCTTCTTTTTGATGATTAATTGGAGATAAGAATCTCACCAATTTTTCTGCCCAGGCTACATTCATATATTAATCTCAGATGTTAGTCTCCTGATTAGCTAAGATTGCAGGCATGAGCCACCAGTGGCCAAGTACTTCACTATAATTTGGGGCATGGGTTGGCACAGCACTGAGACTTCAAGTCCTTCGGGATTAGCAATTTGATGAGGGGAGACACTAGACTATGGCTACTTAAAGAGAAAGGAATGTGAAGATAAAGTGACCAAGAAAGAGGAAGTTGGAGGACAGAAATAAACATTCTGTGAAGCAACTTCATTCAAATTGATCTTCTCAGATTTGTCTGCTGGGAAACAAACATAGTTTTCAAAAAGAGAAATCATATACTGGTGCCAGTGGCTCGCATCTATAATCTTAGCTTCTAAGGAGGCTAAGATCCAAGGATCATAGTTCAAAACCAGCCCTGAAAAGAAATGTTGTGAGACTCTTATCTCCAATTAAATTCTAAAAAATCCAGAAGTAGAGCTGTGGCTCAAGTGGTAAAGCACTAGCCTTGAGCAGAAAAGCGAAGGGCACCTAGGACTACTCATAGACTCATAAGAAAGTGGAAAGACTTTGAAAAAATTCTATCAAGTGAATTAAGCCAGACCCAGAGAAACAAAGATCTCATGGTTTCCCTATTTGTGATAATTAGAATGTGCTTATAAATTTATAAGTAAATGCACTGGGTGGTAGGCAAGTAGTTATAAGTGAATTAACTAAATTGTAATCAACTGTATAAAGCGCACAAATAGAAAGACTAAGTCAAAGCCCAACAAAATAAGCACTAGGAAATGGACACTTGTGAGGAGCAGTGGAGGAGTGGAGCCAAAGGGAGAGGGAGAGACACATGAAGGGGGAAAAATAAGGGAAGGGGTGGGTCAAAGGGTTGAAAAACGTTGAAAGGGATGACACAGATCAAGATGCATTGTATTCATGAACTGCTTTATGAAATGGGAGAAAAATCCAATGCATATCCTAAAAAATTAAGGGAAAAGAAGGGCTTGCTTTAGAAGAATGGGTGAGAGTGTTGAAGGGAATGACATTGATCAAGATGCCCTGTATGCATAAACTGGCAACTCCTTTGTACAATTACTCAAAGAAAATAAGATGATTTTAAAATAAATAAACAAAAATTCACCTGAAAAAAAAGGAAATCATTGATCATCCCCACTGATCTAAAATGACTGTCTGCATTGTGGCCTGATATTGCTTTCTTAGGATTTGTGCCAACCAGCCAGTGTTACGATACTTCAGATCACATTTCTAAAATATTTCTCCCAATGTGTACATTGATGTAGCTTCCCATGAACATATGCCAGGTATATGTGTACAAAAAACAACTCTCTGGGAACAATAATATTAACATTTAGTTTGAAATACATAGTAGGTCTCCTTGATGCCCTTTGTGATTCTCTGACCTCGTAAAGGGAACATTTTAAAATTGGTTCGTAATTTATGAACATTAGAGCTTAATTATGTCCTGACCCATATTCATCTTATAAAGATGCAAATAAAGTGTAATTGTGAACCACTAAATCAGTCTTCCATATTCAGGAAAGGTGAAGTATCAGGTAAGATGAGTAGGAAAGTTTCTAATTAAACCAGATTTAGGTACTTTAAGCCTAAAATGTGATTCTGTTTTGTGGTGCTAATTGGAAAAGTTTGATGAGCTAATTTATAGATTCCTGTCCCCCCCACCAACAAAAAGGTTCTCTCAAAACTTATTTTGAGTAAAGTATAGATGATGCTTTCTGCCATGGGAAGTAAACCAGAAGAGCCTGACAGGGGCCATGTGTAACATGACAGAGTTATACGTATTTATGTTCTCACTACCTTACTTATGTAATTGTAACCCCAATGTACATCACCTTGACAATAAAATTAAATTTAAAAAATTGCAGTTCCAAAAAAAGTCATGATTTCGAGAATGACTTTCACTTTAATGGATGATAAAACTGCCTTATTAATCAACTCTGAGTGTTTTGAAAAATCAACTTCCTGGTCCCACCAGAATGAAAACTTGAATGGAGTGGTTCTACTAACCCCCCCCTCAAAATTCTTAACTGTTAGTTTTTTTGTTTTCTTTGAGCAGTTACTGGGATTGGAACTCAGGACCTTACCACTGTTAGGCACTCACTCTGCTCTCTGGGGCATAGCCTCTACTCATTTGGTCATAGTTATTTTCCAGGCAGGTTCTCCAGTCTTTGACTGGTGCCCTGGACTACAACCTTCCTATCTATATCCTCTGCATAGCTGGGATTCTAATCATGATCCACCATGTCCAAATTTTAGAGATGGGCTCTTGCTAACATTTTGCAAGACTGCTCTCAAACTGTAATCCACCTGTCCTGAAAGTTACTGGGATTACAAGAATGTATCACTATATGTGGCCCTTCTCACATAGTAAGTTATAAGAAACATGGAGAAAAATGTAATTATTTCCATTTGTTGTATGTTCTCTACTACTTATACGTAGTGAACTGGAAATCCATGTTAGTAGACATTTAGTGACCAAAATATGGCTACCATTCTGTTAACAATTTCCTGGTGATGATCCTTAACACTAGATCATCAGCTTTTATTTATTTATTTATTTATTTATTTATTTATTTATTTATTTGGTCCAGTTGTGGGGCCTGAACTCTGGGCCTGAGTGCTGTCCCTTCAGCTCAAGGCTAGCACTCTACCACTTGAGCCACAGCGCCACTTCCAGCTTTTTTTTTTCTTTTTGCTTATGTGGTGCTGAGGAATCAAACCCAGGGCCTCAGGCATGCAAGGTAAGCGCTCTACCACTGAGCCACCTTCCCAGCCCCTAGATCATCAGCTTTATGGGCATGATAAAGAAAATGTAATTACATGTTAATTGGACATTTACTACATAAAATGCACAAATCTAATGTAAAATACTCCTAGTCTTCAGAGAAGTTAAAACGTGATATTTTGTTTTGTAAAATATATTTTAGTATCTTTAAGTAGTTGTACAAATGAGTTACCTTCCCACAATCACTTTATGAATACAATGTGTCTTGATCAATGTCATCCCTTTCAACATTCTCCCTAATCTCTCTTAATTTCATCCTTTCATTCTATTCTTTTTTTTTACAATTTTATTTTATTTTTTATTGTAAAGATACTGTACAGAAGGGTTACATTTACATGAGTAAGGTAATGAGTACATTTCCTATCCAGAATTGTTACCCCCTCCTTTATTTTTCCTCTACTATCCCTTCACTCCCCCAACTCCCTAACTCCTTCCTTCCCCCCACTCCCGACCTGGGAAGTTGTAAAGTTCGTTTTCAACATAATATCTTGTACATCTCATTGTAACAATGGGTCAACCTATACCCTTGTTTCAGTATTTTGTTATTTCTCTTCCCCTCTCCAAATCAGAAAAATGTATATACAAAATTCAGGGGATGAGAATCAAATACAGTGACAACAGGTGTTATAGCACCGGGGGAAGAACATACAGAAGGAAACAAAAAAAATCACATAGTGAATTAAAAACAACAGCAACAAAGAAAAAACCTGTTGTGTCCATATCTTGGGGTTTTCTTACTTTGTAGGATTTGCATTGAGTTTTATAAATGTGAATGTCCTAAATGTACTTATATTATTTCAGAAGTCAAATATTTTGGTTTATCCTTTGTCTATTCCTAAAAGAACATTTTCCTAGAAAGTGCAATATTATGTGTGTGTATGAACATCCGATTTCATATTACTATACCAATATTTTTACTGAGTTATTCAAATAAGCTTACAACTTCTAGAGATTATCTCAACATTGTACATATGCTTATATAATCCATTAGAGCATACCAAAGCATTTAACTATCTATAATCAATACAAAACATGAAGCATAAATTTAGATACACAGTTCTCAGTAAATCCAGAGGAAGAAATAGCTTTGCCTTGCAGCTATAGGGATGCCAATTTCAAAATAAATGAGTTTCAATAGATTTTAACTGAAATGTTGCCTGTTTCATCTTTTCCTTGAGAAGGTGTTCCTATTCCAGTTCAGGTCCTTCCATATCACTGGTGTCACAGGGACTACATTGAGTCTTAGAGAAAGAAAAAGATGAAGGAAAGAAATCATACACTGCGAGAGAGTCAGATTCAAACAGGGTGACCAATGATTTGGTATTTTGTTTATTTGCTTGCTTACTGTCCTGGTACCAAGGCATGAAATCAATGACTCTGGCTCTTGCTTAGCTTTTGGCTCAAAGCTGATTATCTGCCTCTTGAGTTTCACGTCCATTTGCCGGTTACATTAAAGATGAGTCTCTTGCATTTATCTGCCAAGTCTAGCTTTAAACTGTGATCCTCAGTTCTCAGCCTCCTGAGTAACTAGGATGAAGGGCATGCACCACTGGCACTAGGCTAATATGTTCATTGTTTTAAGGCAATTTCTGCTAACACTTGAAAACTTATGAGTCAAATGGTATATACCTCAAGCAGTCATCATATCTTTAAGCAAGTAACATGCCATGTGTCCATGGGAAAGTCTTTATTTAACATTATCCTCGAAAACACATATATCTCTGCATGCTCATTTAACCAAAAATCTTAGAATTCTCCCCTATAAGTTATACTTCAAGTTCATCATGTCTCTTCCTATTGCTAACTTCTATCTATTACATGCCAATAACGAGTGGCCTTTTTTTTATTTTTATTTTTTTTAATTTTATTTTATTTGTGAACATACTGTACAGAGGGGTTACAATTGCATGGGCAGGATAATGCGTACATTTCTTACCACGCATTGCAGCCTCCTCCTTTGTTTACCCTTCCCATCCCTTCCCAGCCTCCCCCCTTCCCCCCATCCCAATCCTTCTCCTTCCCCCCCCCCCCCCCCCCCCCCGCACCAACGTTGTAAAGCTCATTTTGGACATGACAACTTGTACTTCTCATTGTTGCATCAGATCCACCTGTATCCTTAAACAACTGGTTTTTCCCCATCTCCTCCACAAGTTATACTGACATCAAATATAGTGAAAGCAGGGGTTATACTGTGGGGGAGGGACATACAAAGCAACAAAGAGATAATCTTATAAATGCATTAGAAACACATGCAATCCCACTTTTGGGCATTTACCCAAATGCTTACAAACAAGACCACACTAAAGCTACCAGCACAACTATGTTTATTGCAGCATTATTTACCATAGCTAAGATATGGAACCAACCCAGATGCCCCTCAGTAGATGAATGGATCAAGAAAATGTGGTATATATACTCAGAAAGAATGACATTGCCCCATTTGTTAGGAAATGGAAAAACTTGGAAAAAATTATATTAAGTGAAGTAAGCCAGGCCCAAAGAAACATAGGCCCCATGGTTTCCCTTATTTGCAATATCTAGTATATGTATGAGTCAAGCGAGTGGCCTTTTATTAAATATCAAATGGATAAGGTCCACAAACCTCAACTAGTCTCTATATATTATTAACATAAGTCCACAGGAAGTTTTAGTGAACATTCCATTTTATAGAATAGGAAATAGGTTCAGAAAGTAGGTAAATTAAGTTAACCAAGAATACAAAGTAATGAGGAGGCAATACATCAAAGATGGTTTTTCAAACACTTTCAGAAAGTAGTGCGTTTTTCTCCATTTTGTGTCACACACACACACACACACACACACACACACCTCTATGCTCTTCCTCTATTTATATTTATAAAATATATTAAACATATTATACCTAAAATAAATGAATCAGGTTAAAAGATGACATCGGTTAGCCGTATTTTCTAGTTGCTTTGTCTTTAAAATCCCACAGGTGACCTAAAGCTAAAGACTTTTTCAATTGATTTAATGAATCAATGTTCAGTACTCTTTATTTTAAAAGCAAATTAATCATGTGGTTTTAAAAATTAGAACTGAAAATAAAAATTATAACTAAATATATTAGCATATACCAATGGATTCTATGAACATGCATTAAACTGTCATTATTACAAAATAATTTACCAAACATTAAACTTGGGATTTCCAATCTACCTTGCAAATAATGCTACATATAGAATAATGTCATGTTCCACGACTTGTTTTTTAATGTGTATATTAGCCAGGTGCTCGTGTCTCACACCTGGTGATTTGAAGCCAGCCAGGGCAGACAAATCTGAGAGACTCTTACCTCCAATTAAGTAGCAAAAATGTGGAAGTGAAGGTGTTGCTCAACTGGTAGAGCACCAGACTCAAGCAGAAAATGCTAAACCAGAGCAAGGTGGCCTGAACTCAAGCTACACTGCTGGCATACACACATGCGCGCGCACACACACACATACGTGCAAGTGTGCATGCATGTGCATGCACATGCACATGTGCACACAAGCCTGCACAAAACACATATACACACAAAACGTGTGATCTTACCACCTTTTAAAAATTGCTTAACAGAATAATTTTATTCTTGTTTTCTCATTAACTACTATAAATGTTTTTTAATTTATCTCTGAACTGCATCCTGTGGCATAACAAAAATTACTGGATTCATTATGGTATAATATGTTAATAACATCAACATTTTTACCTAAAACAGTATCCAGAAATTGAAAGAAATGTTACTCAAGCATGATATATTCCACTCTCCCTCAACCATTCTGGTTAAATATTTAATAATCATTTGAATTCAACAACAGTCTGCTTAAGTTGAAAATATTGAAATTAGTCATGTAAAAAATCATTTTAAAGTCAAGCACCAGAAACACACATTCTGTGCACTTCATTTCATTTTATAGTCTCTTAGAACTATTACAATTTTTAATAAACTTGTATCTGGGATTTGAAGCCAAATACTTACACTCAAAAGGCAAGAATTTATTAACCAAAAGACACCCAAAGTGGCTCTAAAATATATTCCCTACTGATAGATTTTAAATGAATTGTAAAAACTGCATTTTATTAATCTAGTCACAATTAAAGAGCAACAGCTGCCTGTCCACATCCCCAGTGCCCACTTCTGTAATGATGGTTTTGGTTTGGTTTGGTTTTTTCCATTGAAACACTGCCGATAAACATCTCACGGTTGAGTTCAAAGCTATAGTTCTCCATTGCTTTCCTTAAAGAATGCTTTATTTTGCACAAGCTTTACAATACATGATGCTATATACATTTAAATATGGGATACAAGTTAAAAAAACATTTTTCTATGTATATCTTTCTTTGTGCATAAATAATTTTTATGAACATTCACTAGACTGAATCTTTTCATGCCTAAATACATACTGTATGCTTCAAATTATCATATGTAATGCATATAAGATACATTTACATTTGATTTCTTATTATGTAAAATCAATTAGTTATTACTTTTGAATGGAAAGGATGTTTTATTAATGTCTAAGATAGTGTCTTCCTTTAAAAAATTTATAAATATATTGAAATCTATAATAAAACAACACAGTGCTTTATAAAAGTAACATCAAATGACATTTCAAATGGGTCCTCTGAAATCCTTTGGTTAGAAAAAATTGAAGTCTGCATTGTCAATCCTAAAGCAAATTAATTTGTGATAGGTTTTAATAAGATTACCCTCCTATTCAGTCTCTTTTGTCAGATTGAATTAACACAACACTTTATTGTCTAAAAGTAGTATTGTGGTAAACATCTCAAAGTCAGGAGGACATTGTTGCTTCTTTCTATATTTGGTATAAACATTTTTTAAGAATATAATATAAAATGAATACAAACATGATATACATATAATATATATAAATATATTTTTACAAAAATTAATTATATCTCAAGTCTTCATTAATCCCTCAAGCAACTCTGTTCCTAAGTACTTTATTTAAAAAACAAGTAAACTAATTTGTAAATATGTACCACATAGGCATTAAATTATGTAGGTTTATAGAAATTAAGATAATTACTGTTAAGATCATAATTATAATATAAACTAATTTCAAATTAGGAGTGTAAAAATAAGAGGATGAAATTTTTAAGAGGGAGCTAATTCATGTCATGATCTACTAAATTTTCTGGAGTCACTCAGGAGAAGCAGCAGAAGTATCAACTTCAAAATACCTATTTTACAAAGTCTGCTTTAATATTTTATACTAATTCTTAATGAATGATATGTTACATTAAATGACACTTGCTGAATATAAATTTTCCTTAACTTTAATTTTATTTCATTTTTTTAAAGTTTAATTTTTTCTAAGCTTAGGATGTAGAGTGGGATTACAAGTTAACATGTCTATATAACCATCATTCTTCCATTATTCTCCTCCTCCTATATTTTCCTATCCCCTAGATTCATGTTTCATTTCCTACTTCCTGTATCCCACAGCTACACTGAGTGTCCTTGCTGAGTTTGTCCCATGTTCCCTTTTCTAAAGTGTTCTTCATGTGGGTCAACATTGTCAGAGATTTCTCAGATGCATATGGTTACTTTTCCCTAGCTCCAACCATCGACACAAGGAGAAATTAAAAAGGTTATTTTTCCCAATTATTTCCCCCTTCTCACTTCTTACTGCTCCCACTGAATCTTCCTATTATAATCTGCTGACTTCATTAAGCATTATTGCCTCAGAGCACATCAGTTGTTTTCTTCTACAAACATCTGTGCTGACTGCAGGTTCTACAAGGTCTGTGATTGCAAGACAGCTGCTTTAAGAAGAGACAGACTGATTTAGATGGAACATTTAATTCACCATCTTGATTTGCTACAACTTGTCTGTCCTTATAAGAAAATTTTCTTATAAGGATGATGTCAGTTTTCCAGGGCAAAAGACAAAAACTTGATAAGGCCCCTTTCTTCTAAGTGCTATGGTGATTTTTCACCTGAGTTTTCCCATTCAATGCCCTCTCAGGTTCTGTCTCTGTGTCAAAACTCATAATGAAAGTGTGGAGTCTTGGTTGTAAGTTTCTATGATTTGGTTTTTGAATTGTAAATGTAAAAACTAAATTCTCATTTGAGCACTTCATTCTTCATAAATTACCACAAAATATAAATTATTAAAGTGTAAAGGAAGTGGAAAAGTGTCTAAAATAGAATATTCTGTTGTGAATTTTTCAGTGATATGCATAGATGAGAACTTTAAAGAATTTATATTTTGTAATTGCATGCTAGATGTATTTTTTCATTTTTTTATTTTCCATTTATGTACACAAGACACTGGAATCAACTTTCTGTCATTCTCCTTCCTCTCCATTCTCTCTTCCCCCAAATGTCTCGTTTCCTTGTTCCTTAACCATACATGTACATGAACTATGTCAACCATATTCACCATCCTGAACCTCCTATCTTTAACACCCCCCCCACACACACATATTTTGTTTGTTTGTTTTTGAATTCTGGACGAAGGCGCTGTCTCTCAGCTCTTCAGCTAGCACTCTACCACTTGATCCACAATGTTACTTCCAGTTTTCTGGTGGTTAATTGGAGATAAGAGTCTCATGGACTTTCCTGCCCGGGCTGGATTTGAACCATGATCTTCAGATCTGAGTAGCTAGGATTGCAGGTGTGAACCACCAGGGCCTGGCTACACATATTTTTAGTACTACAGAAAAGGTAAGAAAAAGAGTTCTTAGTACTTTAAAAACAACAAGAACAAAGAAAGACCTCTTGTGTCCAGATCTTGGGGTTCTCCCTGATGTCACTGTACTTGATTATGGACCCTGCATCTTGTATATACATTTGTCTAATTTGGGGAGGGGAAGAGGAATAACAAAATGCTGAAACAAGGACCCAGGATGACCCACTGCAACAATGATACCCACAAGACACTATGTTGAAAATGAACTTTACAACATGGGGGGGAGGATAATAGAACAATAAAGGAGATGGTAACAGTGCTCGACAAGAAATGTACTCGTCACCTTACTCATGTAACTGTAACCCCTCTGTACAGCATTTTTACAATAAGATAAAATTTTAAAAATTTAAATTAAAAGAGTTCTTGAACAAATTCTAAAATGAATATAGACATATCAACCCACAGAGAACAAAAAATTCTAAATTTCCAAAGAGATATTCTAAAATCTCATTCCTTCCTACATATTTATTACTTCATAAGGAAGTCATAAGAATTCTGAGCTGGTTGAAAGAAGCAGTGGCTAATGATACATGAAATATTGATCTTTAAGATGTAATTACCCTGAGAATATATTTTAGAACTGTGGGCAAAGAAAAAAATCTGAAATCTTAAGCACTTTTTATTGCGAGACTCTTTAGCCTACTAAACTGAAAGATTAAATGGTTGATCTTCCTCTAACCCTCTTCTAATTAAGATGGGGTTTTCTTACAAGTAGAAAGTGTTATTGAATTTGTATATTGTTAGATGGACAGCAAAAGTCTGGCTTGTCACCTTTTTTTTCTCCTTCTAACTTGCCATCCACAGCATTATTGTCACACTTCAGCAGACAAACCAAAAAGCTCTGATGCATGAAACCAATATCAACCTTCCCTGAATTAATTACTTCTCTCAATCTCAGCTTTTAATGAGTCTCTCTGGGAATTGGCACAATTAAAAAAAAAGAAAGAAAAAAGTCACCAGTAAGATGGGTACTTGCTACTTAAAGACCTGTCCTCCTTCCTCTTACAAAACACTTTAAGATTAGCATTCAGGAAGCAAAATCTCAATTCTAGTGATGATATTTATTTTAAACTGTCTATGTTTTGGGAGCACTGAGGGGGAAAATGTCATTCTCAATCTCATATTACCAAATCAAATAAACATAAAATTGGGGGGAAAAGCACAATGTTAAAAGCTCACTTATTTCTTATGTTTGTGTCTTGGAGAATATTAATATATGCCCAATAGGTATACATCTACAAAGACTTATCTACCAATAACTTAGATACTGAACAGCCATCCCAAGGCTGATAGATTGTCAGTAACATGTTATCTATCTATCTATCTATCTATCTATCTATCTATCTATCTATCTATCTATCTATCTATCTACCTACCTACCTACCTACCTACCTACCTACCTATCTGTCTGTCTGTCTCTCTATCACTTATCTATCTACAGGATCTTTTAATATAGCCCACAGCCGGCTGGAACTCCAAATACTTGTGCGTCAGCTTCTCCAGTGTTGAGATTACAGATGTGAACCATCACACCTAGCAACATAATAATCTTAAAACCTGGCACCACATTCAAATCATCCCCAGAGATTTGAATTTAGATGGACCCAGGACTAGCTTTTACTTTTCTTATTAAATGATCCTTGTCCTGGCAGCTACTTTTTTTTTCCTCCAAGGTGGCCTGTATCTCTATTAACAAATTATCCATTATTATAATGCACTTAAAATATGTGTCAACACTACTTATCTAATACATGCTTGTACACAACTACATGACATGCGTGAATTTCTCTTTTACTGATATAGGCTTTTCATTTAGAGTATTAGACTTATTTTATCATTCTGTTTGGAACTCTGTAGAAAGGCTTCATTATTAACAATGTATGAAACCTGTTCTCCTTTATAGATATGAAGTAAGCAAAGCAGACATGGAAAACAATAGATACAATATGTTACTAAGTCAGTTGAGTGAGTTGTCCAGGTAACGAGGCAGACCTTTATACTTTAGATCCATGAGTGGGAAGACTCCCAGAGAAACCATCAGCAAGCTGTTTTCTTTTCATGTAAACCAGTATGTACTAGTTAAACATATTTAACACAATGAGATTACAAAAACAAACAAGTAGGAGGCAAAGGAAAATAAAGGTAGAGAAAATCAGAGGCTAAAACATCTTCTACTTCCATACTACAAAGCTACAGAATAGACTTCTCACAAAAATATTTAAAGTAAGACGAATACTAATGATATTAGAACTAAATATTAGGCTGAGAATTTTATAAATCAAAAGAAAGAAAGAAACATGATGAATTATGACATTCATAGTCCACTCAAAATAAAACAAACCACTTGCTTAGGAAAATCACTGTCCTGGAAATAAAATTTAGATTAATGCTCACAACAGATTCTCATAGAGTCTCCTATAGTGTGAAAACCTTTATCTACAAGATTCTCAACTTACTCCCAATGCCAGACCCAAAGTAAATACTGTAATATGTTATATTAGATACTTCATTACAATACATCTAACACATCCATCATTAAAGCTCTGGAGAAGAGACAATCCTTATGAAACTATCTGGCTTAATCCTGAATTATACATAGAATTTCTTGATACTGAGCTTTTGCTGATTGTTATGTGAAAATGATGGGCAGATTTAATATGTTCTCCTGTCAACCAGACTGATAGAACACCTAGTCCAGAGAGAATGCCGACTTAAATACTGAGCTTGCAAAGCTCCACTGAGTGATTAGTTTCATGAAAATATATAAGAAAGAATTTTTTTGTCAATTGATCAGTAATACTGATCATTTTAATTAGTCCTCAGCAACATGGAAGACACAAAGATATAAAATAGTTTCAAAATTGTAACTCTATAACTTCTGATTTTATACAATTCCTGATCAATCCTCTATGATAAACAGGTTGTAAAAATGCATACTGTGATGCTTCAGAGAACTGGGATATTGCAAATGGGTTGTGTGTGTATCACTCAGTGAAACACAAAAGAATGGTTTACAAAATGACCTGTGTTTTGGAAAGGTTTATCTTTAATCAATTTTCTGACTAATAGTCAGATAGCTAAGTCAATTGACCAATAATATCAAGACCAGCTTTTGCTATAAAGTGAAATTAACTCCTAATACTTGTGAGATATTGGTTAGGGCTGCCATGAGTAGCAAAATCCACAGATGCTCCAAGCTTTTATATAAAAGGACATGGTATTTATATGTAAGTTTTTTTTTTCTTTTGGTGGAACTGAGATTTTAACTCAGGGGCCAGTTAGGCAGGCACACAACCATATTAACCACACCCTCAGCTATGTATAACCTAAGTATGTCATTCTCTATACTATATATTATCCCTAAGTATCTAATAATACATCATATACACTCTGAAAGTGTTTTAATGCATGGCTTAAGGAAAAGTGATAAGAAAATTGAGTCTTTATATGGATACTATTTTTCTCTAAGTATTTTTGATCTTTGGTTAAACCCAGTTATATAGGACTAACTGTATTATCATAACGTTGTGACAGGTTAAGAAGAGGGGCAAGACAGACCCTTATGTTCCTATTAGAAATTATTGGAACAATCCATCAATATACCATTATGACCAATGCAGATCTCAAAGTACTTTTAAGGTTATATTAAGAATCAGTAACTCATAGACCCTAGCTAATAATAGGTAAGAGAAAAGTCAATTAGATCTGTAAAATCCTTTTTAATTCTGAAGTGTTCCACACTCTGAATTAGATAGAGCAATATAGTATTTACATCAAAATAATGGAAACTCAGACTTGTGTTATTAAGAAATAAAAAACAAATAGTCTGGATATAATATCTAATAAAGTAAATGGTCTACAAATTTATGGGGAAATGAAGTTTGCTATTAAAAACTATGGTGTACTCACATTTGATTTTATTTTAAATTAAACATTCTTTGGAAGTATGTCATTCCTGGATAAATAAAGTGGGAAAGATCAAGTATTGGAAATATTTCTGTACTTTCTTTGAAGTAGAAAACTGGATATTTGATGTAATTAACCAAAATATATGTGAGAATGAAAGATGGACAAATCTTCAGTCTTTACTATGGGTTAATATAATAATCATACTACCCTCATATGAAGTGTTTTTATCTTCACAGGTTGGGGGCAGTGTGTGGTGTTTGTCAGAGAGCAGGAAATCTGTATGAACTGAATATAATCTAACTCAAGTTAAAATAAGGAGATCAGGCCTGGCCTGCACCATATTGGCCACATGGTAGATGGTAGGGTCTGGCATCTTGTCTTCATGCTGTGAGAAGGGAAACCCCTTGCCCCCAACACCTGCCTCCCAGGTAATGAGAGTGCCCGGACCCCTAGAAGCAGGGGCAGGCACTTGGCTGATAGGTTACTGAATCTGTCAGTCTACTGCCTGGGACTGGGAATTTCCTGAGGATCTGCCCTCTGGGCCGACCTATAAGGCCTGGACCAGCCTAGCTCCCAGGACTCCATGCCACATACGTCTCTGTGATCTTGTCCTGTGTCCTGTCTCCTGGCTCATCTCCAGTGTCTTGGCATCCCAATTCAGCTCTCCATTGGAGCTGAATTGGCTTGTTGGTATTGTTTTCGTTGTTTTTTTTCCCTCTATAGCTTATTTCCTAGCTGTGTTATGTGTATTAATGTACTACCGGCCTTTGTAACAACTGGAGGCCTGCAGCCTGTTAACTGTATAATAAAGACTCCAATATTCTGTATTTTAAAATGTGGCTTCTTGGATGATTTACCTTACAACAATATGTTCTTTTCAAAATTTGGCTACTAAAATAACTCCTTTACTTCAATGTTCTGTGTCACTGGGTGGACCACTGTAAATCATCAAAGGGGCTGACTGGGTAGACAGGATGATGTAGCTTTACCTCCAGAAGATGCAGACATGGGTTTTAAACTGCAACCAGGTTCTGTTCCCAAAAGAAAACATAGATACAGAATCTTGAGAGACTCAAAGATGAAATGGATTCTTATAGACCCCCATCTGAGGATTATTCTACACTTGTAATTTTTAGTTATCTGGCTGGATTAGAGTTTTATTGCTGCATAATTAAATGCAACCAAAAAAAGCAGCTAGAAGGAATGATATTACATCATTTGCAAAGAAATGGAAGGACCAGGGAGGAATCATGTTAAGTGAAGTAAATCGGGCCCAGAGAGACAACCAATGCTTGTTTTCTGACATATGTGCAACGTAGAAATAATTTATAAATACATAAGTCAATAATTCAGAGTGGTGTCCTAGTGTACATAAATGTATTAACTGAAATATGGTAGATTCAGAGGAGAGTTCAAATGTATTAACTGAAATATGGTAGATTCAGGGGAGAGTTCAAATGCTGTAACTCCTTAAAAAGGCTACTCCCAGTCCAAAACAATAAACACCAGGGGATATGTACTCAAAGAAGGTAGTGAAGGGGAAGAGAGTAGGTGAATGAAGAGACTGAGCATGAAATCATAAATTTGAATGCATGCACTACAAAAGTAAGAAAATGAGGGAATGGGGTTAAGAGAGATGAGGGAGAATGATGAAAGGGTCCCATTGATTCATGAACTGAAAGAACCCCATTGAAGGAGAGACATTGTGCTCATGAACCACCTTGTTGACTTACTCCTTGTACAATTACTTAAAGATAACTAAATAAAATTGAATAATTTACAAAAATAAAATATATTTCCTGAAAGTCCTAAGTAAAAAAAGATGAATTTTCCTAACTTTGATCATAACTAGATATCCTTAAATTTTTATCAAAACATACACATTTTTGGATGTTGTTTTAACTATTTGAAATACACTGTAGTAAATGCTGACTGTGGAATACATATAATTTGTGAGTGGGTATGGGATGGAAGACTGGGAGACATTGGGATGACATGGTTCACAAAGAAATGCACTCATTATCCGAATTTCATAACTATAACCCCTCTGTACATCACCTTGACAATAGCAATAAAACATATTAAAAATAAAAAATAAAGCAGACTGGGATTTTCTGAATTCCTATCTTAATTGATATATTAATAGTCTATCTCTCCATTAACCTAGAAATCTCCATACATTCAACACTTTGTAATTATCAGTGCATTTATCTTATACACATTTTGTCCACTTCATACAAATATTTCAATATTTTATGGTGCTGCAAGTTTAAAGTTTTCTATTTTTTACCAAAGAAACCTAGCAACTATGAATTAACAGAGCTTTTTTTTTTCTTTTCAAAAATTTTATTGTAGGATTCCATTGTGTCTAAGTACCACATTTCTTGATCCATTCCTCTACTGAGGGGCATCTGGGTTGCTTCCATATCTTAGTTATGGTAAATAATGCTGTAATAGACATAGTTGTGCTGGTAGCTTTAGTATGGTCTTGTTTGTGATCATTTGAGTAAATGCCCAAAAGCCTCCATCAGAAAGAATGACATTCTCTGAGGACAATTCAACTTGAAACAATTAAACTTCAAACTAAGAAATGTGGCTTAAAGTATGTTTTCATTACAGGTAGCTGGCTGTCTGGATTCCCTGGGATATGAAATTGTAAACCTCATCAATTTTTAAATAAATTTCTATTAACCACTTTGAAAAAAAGAAAGAATGACATTGCCCCATTCATTAGGAAATGGAAAGACTTGGAAAAATTTATATTAAGTGAAGTAAGCCAGGCCCAAAGAAACATAGGTCCCATGGTTTCCCTTATTTGCAATAACTAGTGTATGTCTGAGACAAGCAGAAATGATCAGATAAGTTGATGTTAGGCAAAATGAGCCCCAAGTTAAGGACTCAAATGATTTTTTTCTTTCTTGCTATTGTGTCTAACATATTTATAAGATGATTTCTTTGTTGTTTGTATGTCCCTCCCCCACAGTATAACCCCTGTTTTCACTGTATTTGATGTTGGTATAATTTGTGGAGGGGAAGGAAAAAAAACAATTGTTTAAATAGGGATACAGGTAGATCCATTGCACCAATGAGATATACAAGATGTTATGTCAAAAATGAACTTTACAACTTTGGTTGGTGCAGGGGTGGGGGGGGGAAAGGAGGGAGATGGGAAGGGATGAGAAGGAGAAACAAAGGAGAAGGCAACAATGCTTGATAAGAAATGCACTCATTGCTTTGCCCATGTAATTGTAACCCCTTTGTACAGTATCTTCACAATTAACAAATTATTATAAAGATAATGTATAGAGGAGTTACAGTTATATGAGTAAGGAAATTAGTACATTTCCTGGCAAATAATGTTACCCCTCCCTCATTTTCTCCTGTTTTCCCTCACCTTGAATCCCCCCCCCCACACACACCAATTGTAAAGTTCATTTCCAATACAGCGTCTTGTGAGGATTGCTGTTGCACTGGTTCAAGTCCAGTATGTGAATCATACTTAGAATATAAGGAGATTGTAAGCAAAATCTGGCTAGACAGAGATATTCTCTGAGAAATTTAGGAGGAAAACCCATCCCATCAACAAATGTTGGCAAGAATCTGGAAGGCAAGATTCATCTCATTTAAAAAAAAATATTTTAAGTTTATTATATTAACATACATCCCTATTGAAGCACAATTAATGTCTCTTTTGACCACATCAAACCAATAGGCAGCATATTCAGGCACATTTTACTAACATATACTTTAGCGCTTTTGATCATTCCATTTCTGAGGCATTTAGAAGATGAAATATCTAAATTAAAGTTGAAGAATCAATAAAAATCAGGCAGTATTTAGCTAATACAATTGGATCCCAGAACACCCATGTTTAATATGTACTTTATGCCAAAATATATTTATTTTTAAAATATTTGATTGCTATTGTACAGGTGATGTGCAGAAGAAGGGTTACAGTTACGTAAGTCAGGAAATGATTACATTTCTTTTTGGACCATATCACCTCTTACCTCACTCTCTCAGTTTTTCCCTCCTGTCTCACCGACAAATTTTATAGTTCATTTTCCACATGGTGTCTAGTGAGTTCCTTTGCTGTATTCATTCACCCTTTGTCTCATTTGTTCCCTGCCACCCCCATACCCTGCCACAGATGGATCACAAAGGCTCAATAGCTATGTGCATGTGATCATATAAAACGATATTTATGAAATGAAGTTCAAGAAACTGAATCAAGATTTATTTCTTTGAGCTTGTAGGAATCACATCTTATTTCCTTGCTGATTATCTGCTAGGAAAGTCTCTCAGTTCTTAAGTTTCTCACTGCCAGATGGCCTCCTCCTCCATCAAGCAAACAACAGCACCTACAATTTTTTTGTGCTCCAGAGTTCTGAGGTCCTCACTTGTCACTAGCCAAGGAAAATTCACTTTTCTTAAAATCTGCTATGACTAATTCAGTATCACAGAAATCAGTATCACTGATGAGGCCCTGTTTAAATATGAATATAGATTATGCATATACACATACACTATATATACATATATGTATACATATGTGTTATATATAGTAAGCACATATAATCTTGTATTATGAATGTGGAAATTTGCCTGGGGAATCTGAAATAAATAAGCTTATGTTGAAAAGTTATGATTAAGAAATAGATCTTCCCTACTATATACACAAAGAAACATGTCTAGTCTGTGGAGGGAGGTCAGTGACAGAGCACTTGCTTAGTATGTGTCAGGCCCTGGGTTCAATTCTCAGCATTGAAAGGTATTTAAATATATTTTAATCAAATAATGTAAGTTACCTTAAATATCATTCTGCAAAAGAAACAAAAGAGTGGAAAATAGCAATTGTTTGAAAACTGAAACATGGAAAATGAGCTTTCTATTTCAGCATTTTTTAAATATCTCCTTTAATGTTCAAATCATTAGTACTTCAAATCTATATGCCTGCATATCAGAAAAGTACATAATATACCACTAATTACAGTAAATTAAGACAGGTCATTTCCCATCATTGTGTTTGTGTGTGTGTGTGTGTGTGTGTGTGTATCTCCTTGGTTTTCCCTGATTTAATCTCCTGCATGACTGTTCTGATATTATAAATACATCTGGCTGTTTGAATTTATAATTAAAATGTGAAAATACTAATTAAAACATTAAAAACAAATATATTACTTCTAATGAGCAGTCTCCTATTGCTTCAAGTGAATATTATTCATTCCATTATACTGGAATGGCCTTGTCATATTAATATACTGTAGAATATTTTCTGATTCTAATCTTTTTGAATGTTGCATTTAAATTTTAGGAACCAAGAAGCTATGAACAGTTATTACTTTCTGTAGTTTATTCTTCCAAGATCTCAACTTCATAGCAATGTAAGCACTGGAACAGATTTTCAAATCATTTAAAAACCAAAAACCAAAAAAGCAAGTATACATTAGTGAGTGAATGATCTGGAGGTGAAATTCCTCACATATCCCAGCCCATTCCATTAGAGTAAGTATTATGGGTTTCTTGAAGCCCGTGTCCTCTAGCTTTCTGAACTAATATATAAATAAAGTGAAATCACCTTTTCCAGTGAGTTTCTGACTAGAGATTCTGAACACTTAGTTCAGCATAGTACATGCACAGACTTAAAATTTTCTCTTGCTTTAAGAAGCCAGAGATCAATGAACTTTACAACTTTGTCATGGGGCAGAGCGGGGTGGAGGTGGGGTGGGGGGGAACGGTATAGGAAGGGGAAACAAAGGAGGAGACAACAATGCTTGATAAGAAATGGACTCATTACCTTGCCCATGTAATTCTAACTCCTGTGTACGGTATTTTCACAATTAAAAAAAAAAGAAAAAAAGAAGAGGGAAAATTATTTCTATTTTTTTGTATTTATATTTTTGTATTTTATTTATTTTTATTTTAAAGGTGATATACAAAGGAGTTACAGTTACATAGGTCAGGTAATAAGTACATTTTTTTTCAACAGTGTTAATCTTCCCTCATTTTCTCTCAGTTTTTCCCTCCCAATCACCCTCCCCCATAAGTTGTATAGTTCATTTTCCACATAGTGTATAGTGAGTGTCATCGCTGAATTAGTTCACCCTTTATCCCACCATTTCTGTACTTCCTCTTACCTTCCCCAAAACAGATAAACTTACATACAAGACAAAAAGTATACAAACCAAAAACAGCAGCAAAAGGGGGAAAAAACACAAAAAGTAAAATAAAAAGCTTCTTGTTTCTATTTCTTGGAGTCCATTTCCATAAATATTATTTTGTATGATCATATACACATAGCTATTGAGTCTTTGTGATCCTCTCCTAAGAATATCCTCCTTTAGTCTCTCTGTGTAAATGTTTAGAGTCCTGTTTAATTTATCATGTCTAAGTATAATTTTATATCTTTTACCATCCATTGTGTTTACTTGTGGATTAGTAGTCACATTCTAATTACAACAAATAAGGGAAACCATACAACTTATGCTTCTTTGGGTCTGGCTTACATCACTTAATATAATTTTTTCAAAGTTTTTCTATTTTCTTTTTTTTTTTTTTGGGTCCGGTCGTGGGCCTGAACTCTGGGCCTGGGCGCTGTCCCTCAGCTTTCAGCTCAAGTCTAGCACTCTACCACTTGAGCCACAGCACCACTTCCGGCTTTTTTCTTTTTGCTTATGAGGTGCTGAGGAATCGAACCTAGGGCCTCATGCATGCGAGGCAAGCGCTCTACCACTGAGCCACCTTCCCAGCCCAGTTTTTCTATTTTCTCATAAATGGTATATCATTCTTTCTGATGGAACTATGTTAAGCATCATAACTTCCTTGGTATTATTAAATCTTTGGGTAATCATGGGTAACTAAAACCCCTCAATATGGTATTAAAATTTCTTCAGGTCATACATAATATCTAAATCTACAATTTCTAAATTCTACAATTTCCAGATGGTTATCATTTCTGGGAAATTAAGACCCCTAATTTATAAACATCAATAATAAATTTCTCATATATATACATATATATATATACACACATATATAAATCTGAAGCACACTTTAACTTGTCTGTTCTCATACAGAAAGTAGTCACTAAGCTGTTCTTGAAAAAATTCTCCTCACCATACTAATTACAGCTATTCCTAATACCCTCTTGTTGAAATCTGACCAATTCTTTCTTGGGTGTATATGTGTATCTTTGGGTTTTTGTCATTTAGACAGGGTTTTCTCATACAGCACGGGCTGGTCTTAATCATATTACATATCTCAGGTTGTACTTGAACATCAATCCTTAGGCCTCAGCCTTCCAACATGGCAGATAAGGCATGATGACAGAATGCTAGACTTGCTTACATTGATGTTCTTTTTAACTTCCTTATCTTTACAGCTAATGGAGTTAATTAATCCTGGGAAAGATTAAAAGCCAAAACCCAAACAAATTTTGTGCTCCAACTTCAATCAGTTCCTAAATAAATATTACAATGAACAACAAAAGAAAAGAAAAAGAAGAAAAGACAGACATAGATTTGGCTTAAATGGAAGATTCACAACCTTGAGAGGTCCTGAGTTCGAGCCCCAGTATGAGAATTAAGAAAAAACAAAAAGAAATAATCAAGTAGGAAACACAACAATTATCCTGGATTTTCATAGGTTATTTTTGTATCTGGTGATTAAGATCAGGTATAGAAACTAGTGTTGTATTGCACTGTATCCTACTATTTGGAAATTGTCAGATGTTTATTTAACTCATGTTGAAGAGATAGAAATTGCAAAGAGGAATAGAAAAATGCAATAACAGTATTCTTTTCCTGTATATCTGTTTCAAGTACAACATTTCATACTTGCTAAAACAATGAAGTCAGGCACTGGAGGATTCATACCTTATAATCTAACCTATTTAGAAGGTTAAGATCTGAGAGTATAGCTTGGGTAGAAAAATTTGTGAGACACCTATCTCCAAATAACCAGCAAACAGCCAGAAATGGAGGTGTGGTAATGCACCAGCCTAGAACAATGACAACAACTACAACAAAAGACAAAATGAGAGTTCAAGGCCCTGAGTTAAAGTCTCGGTAGGGACTCACACACAAAAATGGGAAATGAAATGAATAATTTCAACAGACATTTAAACAAAAATAAGTGTGGGAGAAATGATTATATCACTAGCAAATGCAAAAATTAAAATTAAATGGCAATGACATACCTCTGCTTATCTTCTATACTGACAAGGTTAAAAAGAACTTGGTTTATCTAATGTGGAGGATGAAAAACATTTACACATTGTCAATGGGAGAGGAAAGTGTACAATTCCTGGAAGATAGTGTAGTATTTCTTTAAGAAGTTAAGATTTGCCAAGTATTAGTGGCTGACCGCTTCAGTCCCAGCTAATCACCAGGAGACAGATAAGGACCAGAGTTTGAAGCTATCTGAGTCAGAAAAGTCCATGAGACTCCATCTCCAAAGTAACCAGGAAAAGGGAAGATTAGAATTATGGATAAAGATGTACAGTACCTTCCAAGCAAGCTCAAACTGCCTTGTCAAATTGCTAAAAATTATCTATATATCTATATCTATCTTAAAAAATTAAGAAAAGCAAGAGGAAGGGTACACTGAGAGGGTTGGGTGATAATGTTGGAAGAGGTGGCCTTGATCAAGAGGCACTTCGTTCATAAACTGTTTTGTTGAATGACAACTACTTTATACAACTACTTAAAGATAATAAAAGTATTCAAAAAAGTGTTTTCATATATATATATATATCAGAAAATACTAATAATAATGGTTTAAAGAATCAAAGAAGTTTAGCTATCTCCCTAAGTCTAACCTTCACTTAATAAGAATTGATAGTTTTCGGTTCATACATGTAATCTTAACTTCTCATGAGGCTAAGAATCACAGTTTGATGTCAGCCTGTGCAAACAAAATTCAGACAAAATAGATTATCTTCAATTAACCAACAAAAAGCTGGAACTATGCCAGTGTTGGTGGCTCATACCTAGGTAGCTACTCAAGATGCTGAGATCTGAGGATCATGGTTTGAAGCCAGCCTGGGGAAAGAAAGGGTGTTGGACTCTTCTTACCTCCAATTAATCACCTGGAAGTGGAGCTAGGCATTAAAGTGGTAGAGAGCTAGCTTTGAGTAAAAAACTCAGGGACAACGCTAGGACCTGAGTTCAATCCCAAAGGACTGGCAAAAATTATCGAGAATTACAGGAATATCTTAAGTGGTAAAGTACCAACGTTGAGTGAAAAAGCCAGATGAGAAATCAAAAGCATTAGTTCAAGCCCCATTACACAAACACATTCACACACACACACACACACACAGACATATTCACACGTACACACACAAATGTGCGTGCGCGCATGCACACACACACACACACACACACACACACAGTATTAGGATGATCAACAATTACCCAGATGCTATCATTGTCTATTCTTCTGGAAAAGGTATTTGGTTTTCCTTCCTGCAAAATAGCGGCCATAGCTTCATGACCTATGTATACACAAGTTAATAAAAATCCAATTCTATTTTATTCTCAAAATGATCCATATCTTTTCATGAAGTTTCCTATTACACTTCCTTTATATTTTAACTTCATATCTCTATTAATATTAAGTCACTTGTGTACACTAATTGAAAAATATAAAATGGACAAAGAGTGATACAGAGTTAATCTGCTGTTTAGTAGGGATCTAGGGAGCATTTTAGGCTGAAAAATTCCTTGTTATGAAGGAAAGTCCATAAATTCCAGAACATGTAGCCCAAGGCATTCTCTGAAATATTGTTCTTTTGGTATCTTACAATTTGTTCAACTATTTCTAAATGCCCCTTAGAGCAAAGGAATTTTCCCTGGCTGGCTAACTCCCTTGCTGGAACTGTACACATCTTTACACTGAACATTGCAGAATTCTCTTGCAAATTACAGACTAATTAATACCATGTAATCTCAGTGCTTACAGTGAAATCTACACTTCTTGTCATTTCTAATGTCTATAATAATATGATTATACATTAGGCTTGGACAAACTCATTTGTTTATAAAAAACATTTTGTAAACCATCCTTACATCTCACAAACAATCCCACAACACATTTTTTCAATATAAGCAGAAACATTAATTTCTCTAATTTTTTTACCAATACATTAATCTGTATGTTACAATATTTTAAAAATATCTTGATATTTTTGTTAGAAATTCAGTGTTTCATAACCATATCAGTGAGTAGGACAGAAATGTAAAGCACAACAAATATTCTCATCACAAAAAGTGACAAGTATTTAAGGTGATGTATATATTAGTTAGTTGATTCAATTATGCCACTCTATATTCATAAATCATAACATCACTTTGTATTCCATGAATTTATGCAATTATAATTTGTTAATTTATTATTAAAATGTAAGATTTGCAAAAACTTTCCATTTTAATATTCTCATATTTCCCTTTCAAAGTTATGTTATAATTCACATAATAAAACATACATATTCAAACAATGACAAATAGCTATTTACATTAAAAATCATAAGTTAATGTCAACTGAACTCAGCAGAGTTAGTGTTTTCCACTGGCTATATTTCTTTAATATGGAAAATGGAAAGAGCAAAACTATCATCACAGGTTGAGATCAGGTAAGAACAGAATGATAATGACACTGTCTAGTGTGAATTAAAGGGCCTGAAAACCTCAAATAACATGGACAGTAGCAAAAAATGTATCTTTGAATATGAAAGAAGTTTCCATTAACTCTAATAAAGTTCTATTAAAATTCCCTGTCTCCCATGTATTTGTGAAGAAGAATTTCTGGGGAAATAGACTTTGATTTATCCAGGACAGAGTGTGTGAAGCACAGAGGCCAGGCAGTGGTCTTTGATTGCCAGCAAGTGGCACTGCTGTGGCTGTGACTCACATCTTCTCACTCCTGGTTGGGTACCAGAAGACCTTGTAATCCTCAACATGAACCAGTGTCTTGCTTGTTTATGTTTCCTTGGTTCTAACAGTTATAAATCATGACCACATAATGGCTTTAGAATCTATTCAAATTTGAAGTATATTGTGATCAAGCACCCTCATTATTTTTCTCTCTTTTATCTCAACAAAAATGCTTTCCATGGTTCTGTTTTCCTCAGAGAAGCTGAAAGTAAAATATCTAAAAATTATGCAAAAAAAAGTACAACTGGAAGTGGTGCTGTAGCTTCAGTGGAAGATGCTAGCCTTTAGCTGAAGAGCTGAGGGACAGCTTCAGGCCCAGAGTTCAAGCCCTGTGGCCAACAACAACAACAAAAAAAAAGCACAACAGGAACAGGAAGAATCAGAGCTTACCACTTTGGAAAGTAGTATGGAATTCCTCAAAAGACTCCACTCCACATAGAGCTCCCCTATGACCCAGCAATCCCACTTTTGGGCATTTACCCAAACAATCTCAAACAAGACCATACTAAAGCTACCAGCACAACTATGTTTATTGCAGCATTATTTACCATATCTAAGATATGGAACCAACCCAGATGCCCCTCAGTAGATGAATGGATCAAGGAAATGTGGAATATATACACAATGGAATTCTATGCCTCCATCAGAAAGAATGACATTGCCCCATTTGTTAGGAAATGGAAAGACTTGGAAAAAATTACAGTAAGTATAGTAAGCCAGACACAAAGAAACAAAGGTCCCATGGTTTCCCTTATTTGCAATAACTAGTATATGTCTGAGACAAGCAGAAATGGTCAGATAAGTTGATGTTAGGCGAAATGAACCCCAAGATAAGGACTCAAAAACTTTTTTTCTTTCTCGCAATTGTGTCTAACATATTTATAAGATGATTTCTTTGTTGCTTTGTATGTCCCTCCCCCACGGTATAACCCCTGTTTTCACTGTATTTGATGTTGGTATAATTTGTGGAGGGGAAGGGAAAAAACAAATCATTTAAATAAGGATACAGGTAGACCCATTGCAACAATGAGATCTAAAGTCGTTATGTCAAAAAACGAACTTTACAACTGTGGGGGGAGTTGGGAGGGGGGGAGATGGGAAGGGATGAGAAGGGGAAACAAAGGAGGAGGCAACAATGCTTGATAAGAAATGTACTCATTACCTTGCTCATGTTATTGTATCCCCTCTGTACGGTATTTTCACAATAATAATAGTAAAAAAAGAATTGGAGCTTACCGTAGTGTTTTCAGACCTGTGTTCAGGAGAAAGAGAAGGAAATCAACGCCTTAACTGGGCGTTGGAGGCTCATACCTGTAATCACAGCTACTCAGGAGGTTGAGCTCTGAAGATTGTGATTCAAAACCAGACCAGGAAGGAAAGTCCCTGAGATTCTTATCTCCAATAACCACCAGAAAACCGGAAGTGGTGCTGTGGCTCAAGTGATAGAACACTAGCTTCTAGCTGAAGAGCTGAGAGACAGCACCCAGGCCCAGACTTCAATCCCCACAAAAAAAAAAAAAAATCAACCTCTGGCTTCCTTTGTGTGACGCAGTATCTGCTAATTTATTTCTATTGACGATTGATGGTTTCAAGCAAGTTATAATTAGATAGGTAGGTAGGTAGATAGATAGATTAGATAGATAGACATAGATATGAGTAAAATTATTTTCACTACATTTTCTTCTAATATGCATATTAAAATATATTATGTTATTCATATTTTTATTCCAAGCATATATTTTAGCAAATTATGTTCAATTCATTTATCTTGAAGAAAGTACCTAGAAAGTACCTTCTTCTACCTAACAAACATGCTGCACTAAGGAACAAAATATTATTTCATGTTTTAAAAAATCTTTTGTATTGCATGCTTCCATACTTAAATGTATAAATACATTAATAAATGTAGTGAAATAGATTTTAAGTTTCTTGTTTTTAGTCTAAAATGCTGACTTATAACTCATGAACTCTAGATTAACTCTTCGGAGTTGGTTGGCAGATGGAGTGAGAAAGAATAGGCAAGAGAGTTATTAAGCAGTACATCTTGCAAATTTAGTAGAAAGGCACTAGTAAAATGTTTTGAGATTCATATATCTACAAAAATGGATAGATAGTAGGATCATTAGTATTCCATTTTCTGGTTTGCAAAATGTCTTCAATATTTGATTAAAGAAATCCAATTTCCAGCATTTTAACCATCATTCCAAAGCAAATATTTCCTTAATGATATTTACTAAAAGAGAGCATTAAAATAAGACATATAATTCCTCCTGTTTTCTTCATTTAATTCAAGTCTATTTTGGGTATTCAGGATTTTTTCTGTAATTCTATGGGCTACAGGAGTACTTTTCTAGTTATCTTAAAAAGTCATTGATGTTTGGGTAGAATTTATTGGAATAATAGATGTTTGGGGTAATAGACATATAAATAAGTTCCTACCACTCATGGACATGGAATTATTTCATTTCTAAAACTGAGGAGGGATGAAATATGAAGATCATAGTTTAAAATCAGCCTAGTCAGGAAAGTCCGGGAGTCTTATCTCCAATTAACCAATAAAAAGCCTGAACTAGATGTCTTGTTTGAGTGAAATAGTGCCAGTTTAAAGCAAAATAGCCAAATGAGAGCTCAAGGCTATGAGTCAAAACCTAGCACTATAATAAAACTAAAAATTGGCAAAGTAAACACTACTATATATGATTTCAAACTATGTAAAATTATTGGAAGATGGTATAATTTGTGGAGGGGAAAGGAAAAAAAAACAAATTGTTTAAATAGGGATACAGGTGGACCCATTGCAACAAACAATGAGATGTACAACTTTGGCTGGGAGGATGAGGGGGAGTAGGGGAGGTGGGGATAGGAAGGCATGGGAAGGGGAAACAAAGGAGACGATAATGCTTAATAAGAAATGCACTCATTACCTTGCTTATGTAAGTGTAAACCCTCTGTAGCGTATTTTCACAATAAAAAATCTTATTAAAACTGTAGCAGACATGGTTTATGATATTGGAATGGATACATATTTTTGGAGATAATACATAAAGAACAGGAAATGTAAAACAGGCAAACATATTATATCAAAGAGAAAAGCTTCTGCACAGAAAAGGAAACAATCCACTAAGTAAAGAGAAAACCTACACAGTAAACCTACACATACTATACATCTGCCAAGGGATTGCTGTCAAGAATAAAAATCTCAAAAGAATTCAGTAGGAAAAATCCTTCCAGAGAACAGCAAGGGAAGGGGTAAGAACACTAGACAAGAAATGTACTCATTGCCTTACTCATGTAACTGTAACCCCTCTATAGAGCATCTTTACAATAAAATAAAATTTTAAAAAATTGTCCCAGTTAAAAATTGGCAAGAATCCTAAAGAGATTTTTCTCAAAACAAGTATAGAAATGGCCAACAGGTACATAAACAAACATTCATATCACAAATGAGGAAATACAATTCAAAACTATAAGATTCCACCTCATTACAGATAAAATGGCAAATATCAATCAATCAGTCAACAAGTAAATAAAAAGAGTACTGGCAAAGATGTAGAGAAAGTGGAACCCTTGTACACTATTAGAGGGAATGTAAATTAATACAGTTATTATGGAAAACAGTATGGACCTTTCTCAATAAATAAAGGTGAAATTATCATATAATCAAATGATTCTATTATGTCTATATCTAGTGGAAATAAGATCTGCTCCCATGTTCATTGCAGCACTGTTTACAATGGCCAAGGACTGGGAAACACCCTCCTCTCCATCAAACAATGACTGGATAAAGAAAGGTGGTATGGATGCATCCAGCACAATGCCACTCAACCACAAAATGTGTGAAATTTTGACACTTTGACACGATGGAGCTAGAAGTCATAATGTGAGTTGAATTAGGCTAGGCATAGGAAGATATATACTGGATGATCCTGTCATGTAGAATCTAAAAACTTTACTATTCTAGAAGTTGCAGAAGAATGGTCAATACCAGTGGCTCAGACAGATGCTGAAAGGAACAGATGTAGAAAGGTTGACTAGTGGGTACTGAGTAATTGGTACATAAATATACAAGTTTGGGTATTCTATTATAGAGTAGGATAACAACATATAATGATATTACAATGTTTAATTTTTAATAGAAGAGATTTGAAAATTTTTAACATTAAATAATAATGAAAGTTTGTGGACCTGAGTATGTTTACACTTACTTGAATAATTTTCTATGTAAACATGTATTGAAAGACCAGGATGGGTAAAAATTCTAAAAATCCAAATGAAAGCACTGGAATCTTTCATTTGTGTCAATAATAGTGCCCCTAGAGGCACTAGCTCAACTTGTCTTAACAGTGAAGAGGCTATTTTATTCAAATATTCATTCTAAAATAGTTCAATGTGCTGGGGAAAAAGAAATTAATAAGACATGTGATCTCCTCGCTCAAGGAGTTTACCAGAGAACATATAATAGATATGCAAATGTGTCTTTCCTCATCTTAAAAGTTTCACCTACAATTCTCCTAGGAATAGCCCAACCTAACACAGATTTCATCCTTTCAGCCATAGTAATTTGTCAGTAGCAGACAGCTTATACAAATCAGCCAATTATATTCTCCCTACCTGGGATTTTGAATTAGGTCACTGGTTCTGTCAATGAGCTCTGGAGAGGAGGAAAGTGGGAAATGTAGAGCAAAAGTGGGGTCAGAGTTGGATGAGATAAAGCCACACATGGATGGAAATTATAAAGGAGCAGAGTCTGAAGGCCTTCCAAAGAAAATTAGCTTTCCCAGATGAGTGAAAGAAATAGATAAGACTCATGGGAAAAGAAAGGATGATTCCAAAAACAGAGAGGAAAGCTACAGCTTTCCTGTCCCCAGAAAGTTGAATGATAATTCTAGTGACTGCATTAATAATATTGTATGGGATTTGCTAAGAAGTTTTAAGAATTCTTATCACACACATATAGTCCCTCTCTCTCTCTCTCTCTCTCTCTCACACACACACACACACACACACATAAATACTACAGAAAACATATAAGGACATGGATATAATAATTAGCTTAATTGGGTGAACATTTCACAATATATACCTATATTAAAATATAGTATGCTATTATAGATATACTAGCTTTGTCAATTACATTGTAATAGGGATGAGGAGAAAACACCTCTTACATGAAATCAAGTAATATTTATTCCACAAATGTAGGATTGTTTTACATGCAAAAATCAATTAATGCAATATCCTATAATTGAAATAGACAAAAGAAATGATCATCCAAATCAACACAGAAAAGCCACTTGAACAAACCCCTTTAATATATAAAATACTCAATAAATTACAAATGGAGGGGAATAATTTTCTTTTAAGAGAAAAAGAAGGATACCTAAATAGAGTGAAATTTATATTCACAATATTTAAATGATATTTTAATTGATTTGCAGATTCAATGTCGTCTCTATAAAAATGACAGCTATACCAAAATTATAGCTGGACCAATCTGACCACAGATCTAAATGTTAAGAGCTTAAACAATAAGTCTTTTGGAGAAAGTATAAGAGTTAATTACCATATCCTTGCAAACCATTTTAAAATGTGACACCAAAAGCCCTAGCAACAAAGGGCAAAATCTCTACATGATTCCATTAAGATTTTTTAAAATGTGATTCAATGAATATCATCACAAAAGTAAAATGATGCCCATAAAAATGGTGAAAATGTTAGAGATCTGATAAGAAACTTATATCCAGACAATACACAAATATTTTCTAAATGATATAACTATAGTAGAGTGATGAGTAAATGGACTATATATCAGAATATACACTGCCCCTGAAAATGCACATGATCAGTGTGTTCTTTGTTTTGTTTTGTTTTTTGTTTGTTTGTTTTTGCCAGTTGCTCGGGCTTGAATTCAAGGACTGGGCACTGTCCCTGAGTTTCTTTTGCTCAAGGCTAGGCCTCTATCACTTGAACCACAGTACCACTTCCATTTTTTTCTGTGTATGTGGTACTGAAGAATAGAACCCAAGGCTTCATGCATGCCAGGCAAGCAATCTACCACTAAGCCATATTCCCAGCCAATCAGTGTGTTCTTGAAGAAACCACTAACATGAGTGTATATTTAATTAAAACCACAATGATACACTACTCCACATCCATCCTCATAGATAATTAACCACAGAAGCATAATAAAAGTTGACTAAAATATGCAAAGACTGGCATCTGGAAACATTGCTTAAATCCAAGAATCTACATCAGTGAAATCTAACATCTCCTCACTTGATGAAACTCAGAATTACCACATGATCCAAAAATTCATCCCCATATTCTAACAATCTACAAAAATGAAAATGTGTTCACATAAAAATTGGTACATAAGTGTACCATTGTTAGTCATAATTATAACAGAAAGTTGAAACAATAAATGAGAAAGAAATGAATTAAATGTACCCAACCAAAACAAAACTATTCCAGGCAGGTGTTGTGTGGCTCACTCCTGTATCCAAGCTTCTCAAGTGGCTGAGATCTGAAAATCAGAGTTTGTAACCAGTCTAAGCAGAAAAGTCCCTGTGACACACTTATCTCTAATAAACTACTCAGAAAAAGCCAGAAGTGTTGCTGGGGCTCAAGTGATGGAGTGCTAACCTTGAGCATAGAGAGACTCAGAGACAAAGCACAGATGCTGAGTTCAAGCCCCAGGACTGGCAATAAATAAATAACATAACTATTGCACAATAAAATAATGAAATAGGGATACTCTAACTTTAAATGGTTCCTAAAACCAATTATATTTCAGGAATGCTAGTCACAGCCAAGTGCTGTTGGCTCATACCCGTAATCCTATCTACTCAGGAATCTGAGATCTAAGGATCACAATTGAAAGAAAGCCAACAGAAAAGTTCTCATGAGACTCTTATGTCCAATTAACCACTCAAACATGGGAAGTGGCATTGTGACTCAAAGCAATAGATTGTGGGCCTTAAGCTAAAGACCTCACGAACAGTGTCCCAAATGCTACTACACTATTGGTGGAAGTGTAAATTTGTTCAACCACTCTGGAAACCAGTATGGAGGTTCCTCAAAGACTAAACAGAGAGTGCCCCTATGACCCAGCAATCCCACTCCTGGGCATTTACCCAAATGACCACAAACACTAAAGCTAACAGCACAACCATATTCACTGCAGCATTATTTACCATAACTAAGATACGGAAACAACCCAGATGCCCCTCAGCAGATGAATGGATCAAGAAGATGTGGTATGCATACACAATGGAATTCTATGCTTCCATCAGAAAGAATGGCATTACCCCATTTGTAAGGAAATGGAAAGAATGGAAAAAAATCATATTAAGTGAAGTAGGCCGGCCAGTCTCAAAGAAGCAAAGACTGCATGGATTCCCTCATTTGTAATTAGTATATGTCTAAGATTGTTCTAGCAGAGGATCACAATAGCTTAATATCTATGTACATAGGACTATATAAAGTGATGCACAGTGAAATGAACCCCAAGATATGGAAACAAAAGGTTTTTCTTTGTTGTTGCTGTTTTAATGTATGGTGTGAAGTTATTTTTTTCTTTGTTTTTTTCCTCCTTTGGTTTATCCCCCATAGTCACTGAATTTGATTTTGGTACCCTGTGTCTTGTATAGGTTTATCTGAGTTGGGAAGGGAGGAAAAAGAAAAAAATGGTAAGTTGACTGACAAAAAAAAAGAAGGAAGGAAGGAAGGAAGGAAATAAGAAAAGAATGCTAGTCACAAAAGACTACATTATCACCTAATTACACTGAGATGAAATTTCCAAGAAAAAAAACAGCTTTATGGAGGAAAAAAATAAAAAGAAGCAGTAATTGTCTAGAATCTGGAGATGAGTGGGTATGGCATTCTTTTTGAGGAGAGAGTATACAGAATCTTAAAAACTAATTTTAATGGACAACCTGTGAATGTATCAAACACTATAAAATCACATTTTAAATTCCAAGCAGGGAGAATTTTATTTCATCATAGCTTATTTAATGTATATGCAAAATAGGTAACAGTACCATATTTTAGGCAATTACATCAAACTACTATACCCTGATAAACTTCCTGGTTGTTTGAAAAATAAGATGCTTAACATAATAAACAAAATTATTTTGTGTAATTCCTAAATAACCACAATTACTTATATAACTTCCCCAGCCTTTGGGAAGTTCTGCATTACTGTATGTATGTCTGGCATTTATATTTAATCAAACATATTGAACTTTCCAAATTTGTAATGATACCATATCAAGGAAAGAACACAGCATGATCTGAGTTTAAACTTGAACTACTTCAAGTGAAGGGTTATATGGTTCCCACAGATGTTCTGCAGATGTTCAGTATCTTTACATTCCCCTGGAAAACTTAAAATTAACAACTGATGTACTGACTAAGTTTTGCTATGATTCCTCCTTGTTTAAATATATGTCTCTTAATCAAGAATGATTTAATCTCCAAGACTGGTATTGACTGTGCCATAATTTAAGATTTTAAATTTCATTGTATTAAAGGAAAAAATAAAATTGTCCCTAGCAGGCAAAATGAAAACACAATGGTTAAATTAGGAGAAAATTTGCAGTAAATATTTAACTTTTAGAAAAGAATTCAATAAATTAGTAGAATTTCTTTGCTAAGGACCATTTAATTAGATAATCACCTGTTCAGTAAGTCTGCCAGAAAAATCAGAGTTAGAGTCTCTACATATCACAGATGGCTTTAAGCAGTGAACCATTTGGGTTTCAAAGTTAGTATCTCACGCTTAATTCATACTGTGGTAACACTAAAAGTAAAGCTCAAAATTTATTTTCACACACAATTTCAAACAGTGACTAATGTGTGTATATTACTCTTTCATTATGATTCACAGCATATGATTAAAAAACACCAGCATTCTGTGTGAGGAAATATTGACTCGTACAGAATTCTTCAATTGGCTTAATGCGGGGAAATATCAAATCCCAACTGGCCCATTTATTAGCTGTCTTGAGGGTGAATCTCATAATACCTGAGACAAGACAACAGCATCATTCTCATAGAGTTGTTACAAAACTGAATCTTAAAACTGAAATACTGTAGTTCATGGGATAAACTAAGAACTCATAAATTGCAGAGGTAGTGGAAGTTATTATTTGGTGACATACCTTTCTTTCACTGGTACAGTATTTTGAACTCAGGGTCTCACATGGGCTAAACAAGACCTCTTTCATTTGAGCCACATCCCTAGACTGAAGTGGTTATTTTTAATAGAATTATTAGTCCTTTTAGTAGTAGGTACATGTCTATAATCCCAGCACTAGAGAAACTGAGCCAAAAAGATTGTGAGTTTGAGGCCAGCCTAGACTACATAGAGAGATCATATCTTAAACCCACACACAACTCCCATACACAAACATATAACCCATACCCCTACTCATCCTCTCAAACCCATGTGAACATATGCTTGTAAAATCATGCAGAGAATATGAATACACATGTACTCCCCGATTACACACGTATCTGCATGCATATCCTCATATGAACACATATGCACCCATGGGTGAGCACACAGACCACATAAGCCAATATGCACACATGCACACACACATGCATATGCACACATATATACCAGAACATTTACAGCCTAGATTTGTTATTTTAATAAACTGTGTTACATAAAGTAGATTTAGAAGCACATTCAATAGCCAAAATGATGGGAGTGGAGGGTTCCAATGCTGTCTCCCTGATCAGCAAATTAGGAGTAAAACTGAAATCAAACAAAATTAAAGGCTCACAGCATCATTCGCGTCTTTGTCCCTTGCATTACATAAAAATGCTATTTCCACTAAAACCACAGGAATCAAACGGGGGTTCTGCTGGGGGAATTTCTCAGCCGATTTGCCTTCCTAATTACATTTTGCTTAGGCTAACATTAAAATTAGCTTCTGTTCCCTAAACACTTATCAGTTGATAGCAGAGAGAAACAAGCTTGCTACAGTTCAAGATGTGCTTAATTTAATCCAGACCAACAGTGTACACAAACTTGTGTGAATTTAACTCATAAACCTTATAAATCTTTGACAGAATTCTAGAGAGGAAAAGCTTGTAAGTGAGGCATGTAAGGGAAATAGCACAATAGATTTTAAGATCATACATGGTAGAGAAGATGCTTGGCAATTCATGATCATGTTCCTTTAATAATAGATAAGAAATTGTTGCTATAGCCTGAGCTCACCATTAAGGCCAATAATCAATTGGTCTGCTTAAATAATTTAAGAAAATTACATCTGGATATTTCCAGTCATTTTTGGATACATGATGACTTAAAGCACTGTCATGATTTTGAATAGCGTATATTAAATATTAACCAGGATGACAAAGCAGATACATTTTGATTCAGTTCTCTAAATGAATTCTTTGAAGGTGAAGGTTAGACTCAAGATCTTTTTTTTACAAGATTGGGGGATCTATACTAATATTTTATGCATGAAAAAGTACAGTAGTAGTTGATGACCAAGAAATATTGATTAGTTGGTATGAGCATCATCAATAATGAATAGCTTTGTTCTTGCTCTGATTTTAAGGTATTCTTTCCCAACACTGGAATTTTCTTAAGCTAGATTTACATGGCTTCAAAATACTGAAAGTAACATTTCATATGAGCACCTAATTACATTTTCAAGAATCTTGCAAACCAGAGGTTAAACACATCCATTATTGCAACTAAATGTATGTGCGAATATAAGTCTGTAGATTAAATGTTTTACAATATATTAAAGCAAGACAATCTATGTGAAAACATCACTTCCTAATTATTTATGGCATTTTTTTCTGTTTAACCCCATCCTTTTCACCAAAAAGTCACTTGTTAACACTTCCTAGGATACAACCACATTGTATCTTACTGGTTTCTATAGGTTTTTCAGTAGCATCTTCAGTATTTGGGGAGTATAGTACCTGTAAATCCAGTAAAATGAAACACAGCACAAGTTACAAACAAAAAGGTCAATATAGGATAAGTCAGTTTTTAAGTCCAATGGAAGAAAATACATAAATAGAATTTAGGGTGAGTGGTATAAGGCATTATTGGATAGATCTCTTTCTTCCCCCCCCCTCTTTCTCTCTCTCTCTCTCTCTTCCTCTATTATTTCTATCTCTTTCTGTGTCACTGAGGTTTGAGCCTAGGGCCTTGCCATTGCTACGTAGGTGGTATACTACTTGAACCACACCCTCAGTCCTTTCTTGCTTTAGTTATTTTTAATTAAGGTTCTCATGGTTTTACCTGGGTCTGGCCTCAAATTCTAGGATTATAGGCATTCAGCTCCATTCCTATTTAGTTAGTGAAAATGAGGTCCTGCCAACTTTTTGTCTGGAGTGATGTTAAACTATGAGTAGTCAGAATTATAGGCATGTATGTTAGCACCGAGCTGACTATCTTTTAACATTGGTATTAAAGGAAGACTAGACACCCAAGAAAGTGAAATCATAATCCATAGAGATGGGAGTGTGATATGGGAAGAACTAGCAATTACAAAATACTCTGAGGGGCTGGGAAGGTGGCTCAGTGGTAGAGCGCTTGCCTTGCATGCATGAGGCCCTACGTTTGATTCCTCAGCACCACATAAGCAAAAAGCCAGAAGTGGCTCTGTGGCTCAAGTGGTAGAGTGCTAGCCTTGGGGTGAAGAGCTGAGGGACAGTGCCCAGGCCCAGAGTTCAGGCCCCACGACTGGACCCCCCCAAAAAAAATACTCTGAGAAGAGGAGTGAGTTCTGAGATCAGGAAGACAAAAGAGGATGGGAGAAATAATGAAAGAGCAGAGGATTGGGAGACTATGTTGAAAGAATCACAAATATTTCATTTCCAAGCAATGCTGCCTTTGCTTTGAGTTGGATGAGAAGCCACTGGGCCATTTAAGAAAAAACGTGGCTGACCTAGTTTCCAAACTAATTTCTCTATCTGTCTTATGTAAATGCACTGAAAGGGGGCGAAGTTAGACAAAGAAAGCCTAAGTTGTAATTGTAGACTAGATAGTGGGACCTGGGAGAATCAATACAGGGGTGAGATATTCACTTATCACAATTCAGTTTTCGTATGCTGGTCCTGGGAATTGAACTCATGTGCAGTCCTTGAACTTTTTTTTTTTACTCAGTACTCTACCACTTGTGCTCCACCTCCACTTCCAGCTTTTTGGTGGTTAATTCAAGATAAGGATCTCACAGACTTTCTTGCCTGGGATGGCTGCTTTAAACTGTGATCCTCAGATCTCTGCTCATGAGCAGCTAAAATGATAGAGTGAGCCACCAGTGCCCAGCCTTACAATTCAATTTACTACAATGCTTAGATGACAAAAAACTTTATCTTAAAAATACACTTGGATGAATTATAAAGGTCTCTAGACATTCCCATAGTGATACCAAAGGAGAATATTCTTAGGAGAGGATCACAAAGGCTCCACAGCTATGTGCATATGATTATATAAAACAGTATATTTTGAGCTCCAAGAAACAGAAACAAGGTTCTTTTATATTTTTTTTCTTTTTTGCCATTTTTGTTTTCTTTTTTTAATACTTTTTTATTGTAAAAATTCTGTACAGAGGGGTTACAGTTACATGAGCAAGGTAATGAGTACATTTCCTATCAAGCATTTTTACCTCTTCCTTTGATTTTCCCCTACCATCCTTCCATTCCACCTCCACAACTACACTCCCCTCTTCCCCCCCCCACTTCCCACCTAAATTGTAAAGTTCATTGCTCAACATAGTGTGTTGTACATCTCATTGTTACAATGGGTCAATCTGTATCCCTGTTTAAGCATTTTGTTTTTTCCCTTCCCCTCCCCAAGTTAGAGAATTGTATATACAAGATGTATATTCAAATACAGTAAAACAGGGGTTTTACTGTGGGGAAGGAGCATACAAAAAACACAAAAAATGACATATTGCAGCATTATTTACCATAGCTAAGATATGTAACCAACCCAGATGCCTCTCAGTAGATGAATGGACCAAGAAAATATGGTATATACATACAACGGACTTCTATGCCTCCATCAGAAAGAATGACATCACCCAATTTATTAGGAAATGGAAAGACTTGGAAAAAATATATTAAGTGAAGTAAGCCAGGCCCAAAGAAACATAGGTCCCATGGTTTCCCTTATTTGCAATAACTAGTATATGTCTGAGTCAAGCAGAAAAGGTCAAAAGCTATGCACATATGATCAGATAAGCTGATGTTACGCAAAATAAACCCCAATATAGGGACACAAGTTGTTTTTTCTTTCTTGTTATTGTTCCTAACATTTTTCTTTCTTTATTAGTTTATATGTCTTTGGGCAGGTAAGGGGGCACAGAAATTATGGGACAAAAGGTGAACAAATGCAGCTGTGACACTTACTAGACACTATGTTGAAAATAAACTATACAAATTGTGGTGAGGGGAATGGGAAGGGAAACTGGGAGAGAGCAAGGGAAGAGGTAACACTTTCCCAAAAGAAATGTACTTATTATCTGACATATGATGTAACTGTAACCCCTCTATACATCACCTGTACAATAACACTAAAAAATCCAAATCTTTGTCTCATCATGAACTTCTCCTGTGAATTTGCTCAAGGATTTATTGTTAAACTTATACTTTGTTAGTTAGAGTCGGGTCCTTCATTTTAGCAAATAGGTTATCTTCTATCTACATCTCCCTAAGAATTTTGATGAGGAATGTGGTTTAAATTATAAGGAGTCTTACTTTAATTTTTTCATGATACTAAGTTTTCAATTTACCTGTCATTTCTACTACTTGAGCTACTTTTCCTTCTTGCTTGTAGATTCAAGATGGAGTTGTGCAGACTTTTCTGCCCAGGCTTCCTTCAAATTATTATACTCTGAATCTCAGCCTCCAGAGTAGCTAGGATTGTAGGCATAGACTCCTGACAGGAGCCGCATATTTAATTAATAAATGCCTGTCATATATCCAACTACTATCTGCAAATTACAGAACACATATAGAGCGCCATCACAAACACAACTTCTCTTCAGTAACTGTCATGTTAGTTTTAAAATATTAAAATGAAACACTATTTAACTGGATTACCATTTACTGAAGTAAGCATAAAAGCCCGTTTTTCTAGGCAAGGATGTTTGGGATAAATGAAAAGTCTGAATACTTAGAAGAAATTCATTGGTATTCATTCTGACTGCATGTAATTACTCAAAGTAGATTGAAGAACTTAAATTCAATTTTATATAAAGGTTAACAGGCATCTGTGGAAAAACTTTAAATGAATGGATGAGCTTAACTTACAAATGACATTTACATTTGTAAACATTTTACAGGAGTTTTGGGCTATTCTTCTAATAATTTTGGATATCTATTGACTTTTTAAAAAAGAGTTAGTCTATAATACTTTGGATCAAATGAAAATATTTATTAGTTGTCTGCCTAAATTTCTATAAATTCTCAAAGAATTAAGTAATTTTTTTAATTGTGTAAAAAAATACTGCTTTTAGCCAGGTGCCAGGGCTCAAGACTGTAATCTGAGCTACTCAGGAGGCTGAGATGTGAGGATCACCATTCAAAGCTGGGTAGGGGCAGGAACATCCGAGAGATTCTTATCTCCAATTAACCACCAGAAAACCAGAAGTGGTGCTATGGCTCAAGTGGCAGAGTGCTATCCTTGAGCTGAAAAGTTCAAGGACAGCACCCAGGCCCAGAGTTCAAGCCCAGTACTGACCAAAAAAAAAAAAAAAAGATTAAAAAAAAACACTGCTTTTCACTAAGACTTCATTGTTTGAGAGAAAAATATGTTGGTTCTATATAGATAAAAAGATCATGGCATAGGCTCATACCATTTAAAAACCACATGACTGATATGACATTTCTTTTATTAGTATTATTATTAGGTACATGACAGAGTTAGAAAAATTGAAAGTACTATATATTGAGACATAATAAAGTTACATTAAATGTGAAATGAAACTAAAATTTTATGTAAAATCTCCTTAATGCAATGTTAGAAACTTAAGCTATTTTAAAGAGTCTTAGTATCATAAACTGTAAAAGAAAAAATGGCATCTCATGTTCTCTTCAAATTGTATGCATAATGTTATGATGATCACTTCTAGAATCAAAGTGAAATAAAAAATGTCACACTTAATTCATACTAACTTTTCAAAGTTACTTTAATGCTTCCTTCTTCTCTTTTATATTGTCAGGACAGGATTCCAGAATTCTTCAGTGGCTAAAAATTATTTACATATATACACAAAGAATATCTATCTATCTATCTTTCTAGCATTACCATACTAGAAAACTAAAAGTTATATAATACTTTAGTACATTTTATAGTTTGTTTTTCTCAGTTTTCTTTCCATCTTCAATATTCTAACATTAGCTTATATGCAGTTGTGAAATTAAGTAGATAAAACTATAGAAAATAACCTGGTTACCACAGGCTCGATTTTGACACTCTGATGCAATTTTCATTTATTTTAAGCTTTTATTTCAGTGGAGTTTTAGCTTATTTTGTGTACTAAACCAAGTAATAGTATTAGAACAATTATATACATATATAATCTAAATTTAATATCTAGTTTGAACATTATTTGAACTGTGACAATACAAAATTTAAAATAGAAAGGACTATTTCATGACACACATTATAAGAGAAAGCAAAAACAGTACTAAGATCTAAAATTAGCAGCAAGACTTGATAAGATATAGAATTACCATTGTGTACCGTTCAAGTGTGCTCTTATATCTCATAGGTACTTATCAACTGTGCTTTTCTTTTTTTGATATTACAACATTCACTCGAATGAATATTTGACACTGACATGATTGATGTTGCATCTAATTTTGACTCAGATCAAAGTGAATAAACTGATACTGGGAACTAGTGGTAAACAACCCACAAAGGAGTACACTCCAAACACAAGGGTAATGGTTGTCCTCAACTTTAGAACTGAAACATTCTGCACATAGTCTTCTTCTAATGCTAAAAGGAAGAACAATGGAAGAGAGGCCATTTACAGGAGGAACTGAGGAAGCATTGCATAAGGGATGGATAGGCTCTGAAGCCTCAATCCAGTAGGATTTGCTTTTAAGCAGGATGGCATTCTCCTGTTCCTGGCAGAAGAACCTATCAAATGTGAATTGAGAGACATACAACATTTCTTCACAGGGGACTAAAATTAATCATGAGCAATATTTAAAATATTTAAAGTCATTATTTGTAATGGGATAGATTAGCATCCAATTCTATCAAGATTTTAAAAATATATTCAGGTAGTTTAATTTTAAGATTTTTAGTAAGCTATGAAGCCAGGCATCATTGGTTCATGAATATAATCCTAACTACTCAGGAGGCTAAGATCAAGAGGGCCGTGATTCAAAGTGAAAGTCATCCTGCGAATATAATTCCAAGAGAATCCACCTTCAAAGTAACTAGCAAAAAGATGACTGGAAACATGGCTCAAGTGATAGAACATCAGCCAGAAAAGCAAACACAAGCTAACTGAGCTCAGATTCTTGATACCAAACCCCAGTTCAAACAGATGTCATGAAGTATTGTCATGAGTATCACTCCAAAGTCAGTCAATGAAAAGTACAAATTCTAAGTCCCATTCCAGACCTTATATTAACTTAGTATGCCAGGAGGGGAATGTCTTATCTAGTTCTTCAAAAGAGCCTTACCAAGTTTGTCCTTGAAAAGCACTGTACAAAAAAATAAGTGCCAGTTGGGTGCCAGTGGCTCACACCTGTAATCCTAGCTACTAAGAAGGGTGAGATCTGACTGAGGATCGTGGTTCAAAGCCAGCCCTGGCAGGAAAAGTCCATGAGACACTTATCTCTAATAAACCTCCAGGAAACAGGAAGGGGTACTGTGGCTCAAGTTGCAGAGCACTAGTCTTGAGCTGAAGAACTGAAGGACAGCGCCTAGGCCCAGAGTTCAAGCCCCATGACCAACAACAATAACAAAAAAAATGTGCAATTGATTCTCATTATTCATGTTTCATAATTTAAGGTGCTTACCAACAAACATTTATTTGGAACCCGAAAATCAATATTGGTTGTGCTTTTGCTATATATACTCAAAGAATCTCAAATTACCAGCTAAAGTTGAACTATGTCATGTTCTGCCTTGTTGTTTGATTCTAGTGCCAAAAGATCCTTTTGTGTCTATTTAGTAGCTAGTTACTAGCATTTTGTATTTTCATCTGTGTGTATGTGGGCATTTGTGTGAGTGTGTGTGCTTTGGCTCTCTAATGTAGCTCCAACCATAGAAATGAGGTTGAACATCACCACCATCATTTGCTCCTACTTGCACTAAATCTCTGGCATGTGATATATGGTGGATAGCTTCATTCAGGCAAGAATTACTATGTTTGGCCATGAATTCAATGGCAGTGAATCAACACTAAATATCAAATAAGATGTCTTTAAATTTAACACACACACACACACACGCATGCACGCACGCATGCACACACACTCTCAAGGATACTCTTGATTTTTTTTTTATGAAACTTGTGACTACAGGTTCAAATGACCATAAGCCTATATTACCTCTAGGGGCTTCATTCATTCAAGGAGTATGGAGGGAGGGTTTCTCAAAAGAATAAACAGAGAACTCACCTGTGACCCAGTAATTCCACTACAGGGCATTTTTCCAATAGACACAAACCAGGCCACACTAAAGCTACCAGCTTGACCAAGTTCATTACAGGATTGTTTATCATAGCTAAAATATGGATCCCCTCAGCAGATGAATGGATCAAGAAATTGTGTCATTTATAGACAAAAGAATTCAATGCTTCCATTAAAAAGAATGATATTATATCATTGATTAGGAAATAGAAAGACATGGAAAAAGTTACAAGTGAAATAACCCAAACCCAAAGAAACACAAGTTGCATGATTTCCTCATTTGTTGTAACTAAAATGTGCCTACAAATCTACAAGTAAACACACTTAATGTTAAAAAAAATGCACTTGACATGATAAATTATACAGGATTCTAGACATTTATTCACACAATAAGACCAAAGGAAAGGATCACAAAAGCTCAGTACCTATGTGCACATGATCATATAAAATGATATTATCAGATAGAACTCCAACAAATGGAAACAATAGTTGGGTTCTTTGGTTATTTTGGTTTTTTTTCTCTTTTGTAATTGCTTCTGTTTTCTGTACTTTTTGTTTTGTGTGTGAGATTATCTGTTTTGGGGGGGGTAACAGGGAACACAGAAATGATGGGAGCATAGATGAATAAATTCAACAGTGATATTCACTAGACTACGTTGAAATGAACTATGTGACTTGTGCAGGGATGTCAGGAGGAAAGCACTGGGAGAAAGTGAAGGAAGGGGGGACACTGCTCAAAAAGAAATCTACTCATTACCTGACTTATGTAATTATAACTCTCTGTAAATCACCTTCACAATTATGATAAAAATAGAAAATTAATTCATTCAGTAGTCTCAGAAATTTTATAGAACACAACCATCATGAATAGAGAGTATCTTTCATGTATATGGAAGTTCATAGAAGCACTGACAATATTAGAAATGCAAAATTCATAGTAAGCTCATAATAGTGTGTTCACAAACAGCAAAATAACAACTGTAAATATTAACTGCAGCTCAGCCGGACACCGGTAGCTACTCAGGAGGCTGAGATCTGAGGATCATGGTTCAAAGCCAGCTGGGGCAGAAAAAACAATGACACTCTCATCTCCAATTAACCATCAGAAAACCAGAAGTGGCTCTGTGGCTCAAGTGGTAGAGCATGTGCCTTGAGCTGAAGAGCTGAGGAATGATGCTTAGGCCCAGAGTTCAAGCCCCACGACTGACCAAAAAAAAAAAAAAATTAACCTCAGCTAGGTGTCATGAAATAAATGGCATAGTGACAAAATGTTGAGTGAAAGAAACGTGTCAGAGGAATTCTTTTTTTTTTTTTTCTGTGAACTCTGGGCCTGGGCGCTGTCCCTCAGCTCTTCAGCTCAAGGCAAGCGCTCTACCACTTGAGCTATAGCGCCACTTCCGGTTTTCTGGTGGTTTATTGGAGATAGGAGTCTCATGGTCTCTCCTGCCCAGGCTGGCTTTGAACCGCGATCCTCAGATCTCAGCCTCCTGAGTAGCTAGGATTACAGGCATGAGCCACCAGGGCCCGGCAGGAATTCTACATTATTTCAAAGTCCCAAAACATATGAACCTAAACATTATATTGTTTAACACATATGCCAAAATACAAAAGTTAAAAGGAAGTAATAATAAAAGCCCAAATCACAATAGCATCTCTGGGGAAAATCACAGAGAGATGACAGAGGAGAAACAATTAACAGAAACAAGTGGAATAGTGAATAGAGAAGTACCCAGGATATTATTCAAATACAAGGGAAACCATGATTGAATAGCTAGCTAACTAGCTAGGAAAACCAGTGATGTCTGCACCATGAATCATAATCTTTGATGAACCTAATTAAATATGCCAGAGTCTTGAAAAACAAAAGCATTATTATACCTTCAAAATACAGTTTGTTTTTAACTGGATTTTTTTATTATCTCTAAGTAGTATCACAAAATTTTTCAATTTAACATATGAACTTGTGAATAAAACGCATCTTGATTAATATCACTCCATCATTCTCCCTCATCTGTCTCAACACCACCCTTGTTGTTAATTTTATAAATAATTTTTCTTTATTAATTTTATATATGATAAAAAGTTTAAACAATTATGTAATTCTAAAAATTTTTGAGATGCAAATATGAGAATGATATTACTTCATGAAGGTTAATGAAAGATAAAACAAGAAATACAGACCAATATCATTAAAATATACTTTTTCCCTTGTGATTTAAAGTTTCTATATCTGTTCTGCTTATATTATGCTACAAATCTGTATTGTCTCATGAATTTGTCAAGCCTTTTACTTAATGATGAAGAAAAGATGGGTATTCAAAAGATTATAAACTATAATACAATATAAACAATGATAAACTATGATACAACCATGTTCATTGCAGCACTATTCACCATAGCCAAGGTTTGGAATCAACCCAGATGCCTCTCAATGAATGAATGGTTCATAAAAACGTAGTACATATAAACAATGAAATTTTATTCATCCATTAGGAAGAATGATATAATATCACTTTTTAAGACATAGACCTCGAAAAAATTAAGTGAAATAAATCAGGCTTAGAGACACAGGATACATGTTTTATATGTAGAAGCTATTATTAGCTTATAAACTTACATGTAAATTCATTGGGGGTAAGCAAGTGGTTACAGACATATTAATTGAAATATGATAGATTCATTGGTGAACTCAAATAATTCCTTAGAAAGGTAAAATTCAACATCAAGTAAAATTCAACTTCAACAAAATAAACACCAGGAAGCAGGTACTTGAAAGGGGTGTGGTAGGATCAAGGGGAGTGGGGCAGAAGAATGATGAATAGAAGAGGAGAATGCTGCCAAGAATTCAAGGTATTTACTACAAAATTAAAAAGACTGAGGAAAAGGATGGGTAGGGGAGGGATGAATGAGAACGTTGAAAAAGGTGAAATTAATCAAGATACATTGTATTCATAAACTACTTTGTTAAACGGAACTCCTTTATACAGCTACATTAAGATTAAAAATAAAAAAAAACCAAAGGACAAATAAGTAAAAGTTCCAATTTCAAATTTTGTATTCTTTAGTTGATCAGTGAGATTACCATAATTATTATTTGTGTATGTGTATGACACTTAAGGATATGTCTAAAAGATATTTAATTTTTATATTAATTCATAATATAAAGCTGACTTTAAGTATATACTGTTAGTACAAAACAAAAATTAATCTATGCAAATTTTTCATTAAAACGGATGAATCATTTATCTCTTTTTTTTATTGATTTGCTAAAGTCTTACCAGACAGAAACCACCATTTCCTATTCATAGAGTTTATGTTTAAAGTATTTTTTAAATCCTCAAAGATTTCATTAGATAGCCTGGAACATCAGTGAAGAGCACTTTGACTGATAGTTACAAATGATCAATTATCAAGAGTGAACCCTTCAACTCTAAGTGTTTTAGATGTGGGATAAATCTAAGTTCTGTTTCAAAAACCAAAGTGGCTATCAACTTGATCAAGTAATTAAGTCACAGTTCTCTTCCCTGCCATGGATTAGCATGCAAATGCATTGCTTTGAATTCATTCAATATGACCAGACCATTACACTGGAGTTCAAACAAAAGGCAGCTTTTTCTAGAATTAGAATATCAGGATACAACACAGTCATGCAATATTTCTCATCTTTTTTTCTTTTCATATGGGATTGTCTGTGGAAACTAGCATTACAGGGCTAAATAGTATTGTTCTAAGCAAAGGTCTCAGTAAATGGCTGTAAATAATGTAACATAAAATGGAACTGAGTAGGTTTACTGAAAATATTTGTATTCCTTCCCTTAACATGGTTACACAATGTGTCAATTATCTAGTCACTTGGAATTTGCAAGAAGAAAGAAACAACTTTTTCTATAGAGAATCCCTTGGCTTTCAAACAACTCTGACTATTTGCATAATAACACAGCTAACAGCTGCAAGGTTAAATCCATTAATTTACTAGGAATGGAACAGAGTGTTCTGGTTGGTTGTTGCAAAAATTGCTTTTTTGCACTTGTCTTCTCCATGGTCAACTATATGCAGCAAGCACACAATTACCTCAGCACAGCCCACGGTACTAAGTGAGGAAACTTATTTAACATGGAAAGTGGCAAACATGTCAATTTCTGAAAATACAAAAAATTATCTTAAAAAGCATCCTAATTAGCATTGTCCCCTTCACCGGTGATTTCCTAGGAAAAAAGAGAGGATGGCAAATTGAGCAAGATTTAGTGGGTCAGCCCATTTTCCTGGCAGCACTCCAGTGGGAATGCCATGGGCAAAACTGTTTGTATCTAAGAATAACCTGAGGGACAGTCTCTCCTCACACCTCTGTAATACTAGCTACTCAAAGGATTGAGATCTGAGGATCACAGTTCAAACCCAGCCCAGGCAGATAAATTCATGAGACTCTTATCTCCATTTAACCAGAAAAAGCCAGGGCATGTGGGTGGCTCAAGTAATAGAGTACCAGCCTTGAGTGATAAAATGAAAGGTCAGTGTGAGGAGGCCTAAGTCCTAAGTTCAAGCCCAAGGACCAGCAAAAATCCTCCTCCTCCTCCCCCTCCTTTTCTTCCTCCTTCTACTCCACCTCCTCTTCTTCTTCCTCCTCCTCCTCCTCCTCCTCATCCTTATCTCAGGGCTTCTTTGGGTGTTTCTCCCTTCACATAATTAGAATTTAAAAATTAAATAATTTTTGCTAAAATTATTACTGAGCAAATCATCTCTTGATATTCCCATTATATATTTAAGAATTGCAGCTTAGTAACATCCCAACAAATGCATAACTTTCTATAAATTTATAGCAGAAATCATTAAAACAGAAAAATCTTAAACCAAAAGTGAAAATGTATTTTGAAAACCAATTCCATTCAGTCAAGATCAATACTGTGTACAATCTACAACATAACTAAGGTTTTGTGGGGGTTTTTTATCATGTATTTTAGGCCAAAGAAAACAAAATTAATAAGAACACTCAGAATGTGTTTTAGAGAATTAATGAATGTTTATCTTGTTTAAAACCCAGATGCCCCTCAGTAGATGAATGGATCAAGAAAATGTGGTATATATACACAATAGAATTCTATGCCTCCATCAGAAAGAATGACATTGCCCCATTTGTTAGGAAATGGAAAAACTTGGAAAAAATTATATTACGTGAAGTAAGCCAGGCACAAAGAAACATAGGTCCCATGGTTTCCCTTATTTGCAATAACCAGTATATGTCTGAGACAAGCAGAAATGGTCAGATAAGTTGATGTTAGGCGAAATGAACCCCAAGATAAGGATTCGAATGTTTTTTTTTCTTTCTTGTGATTGTGTCTAACATATTTATAAGATATTTCTTTGTTGCTTTGTATGTCCCACCCCCACAGTATAACCCCTGTTTTCACTGAACTTGATGTTGGTATAATTTGTGGAGGGGAAGGGAAAAAATAAATTGTTTAAATAAGGATACAGGTGGACCCATTGCATCAATGAAATGTACTCTTGAACATCTCATTATGTCAAAAAACAAATGTTACAACTTTAGGGGGGGTGGGGAAGGGATGGGAGGGCAGGGATGGGAAGGGGAAACAAAGGAGGAGGCAACAATGCTTGATAAGAAATGTACTCATTATCTTGCCCATGTAATTGTAACCCCTCAGTACAGTATTTTCACAATAAAAAATAAATAAAAAATTTAAAAAAAGAAATGTACTGATTTCCTTGCTCATGTAATTGTAACCCCTCTGTATGGTATTTTTACAATAAAAAAAGTATAACAGATGAAGTCAGTTATAAGCATAAATAATAACATATTTAAGTTCTACACTCAGGTCATATAATAGATTCTAGGTTGAGAGCAGAAAGATTGAAAGTTGAAGAGAGTAAAAATAAAAGAGCAGGAAAGGAAGGGGAAAAATGGAAGAGAAATTCTCGGTTGATTTGCCCACACAAACACAGGCTCCATAAGAAAGACAGATAAGGTATTTAAAGAGAATTTTTTTCTCTAAGCAAACTAATATTTAGCAAATACTTTCAGTATTATAATAAAAGCCTTTTAAAATGTAACAGAATAAAAAGACTACAAAAGAATATGGCTGAAGAAAGAGGAATGATACTGGGTAAAATACAGAACATTGCCTATTAAAAACTTTTAAAGCTCAATTTTATCCTATCTGTAGGTTTGCAGTACCTATAATACAAAAAAAAATATTCTGGACCCTTGGCTTGGTTCCTTTACAATCTGACCATTTTCCATTATTCTTTTCAAGACTCAAATCAAGCATATCTGATCTAGGAGCTGTCTCATATTCCCACAAGCTAAAGTATACATTACTTTTTCTCAGGCCCCATCTGACTCATTCCCATTTCCATTATGGACCTGGATTTGTATTATAGCTAAGGTAGAAACTCCTTGAAGGCAGGAGATGATGTGTTTTGCCTGTCAGCCCCTCACTTTCTAAACATATTTCACGATGGAGGTCTGGAAAAGGGTTTGAAGAATCCCTGTTAAATAGGTTGTAATGGCTCCAATGGCATACTCTGCTGGCCTGCTTCTCATGCATGGAAGTCTGTCCCCTTTCCTCTCATCCTTCATTCAGTATGAATCCTGATGGATTTCCTTTTTGGTGACTTTCATCCACCCAGCACTGTGAAGTACACATCAGTGTGTCCTGTCTCCACTCACAGGCTCACACGTTTTCCATCTCAGTCAGAGAACACGCCAGAGCACTGACAGAGTGAAGGTGACCCCTGAGTCCTAGGACCTCTATGCTTTCCTTGCTCTCCCTTCCTCATGAGCCACAGTGTCCTCTTATCATTTCTCAAGCACCCTGGAGCCTCGAAACTGGACTCATACCTGCTGTTCTTGGTTTGCCTAAATAAAAGTATAGTTTACCACTGCTGATCTTTATTCAAAGACCTATTCAGTTACCCATTTTTAATTTTGTTTTTCTGTTTGTATTAATGGCAGGATGGAGGCTTGAATGAAGGGTCTGGGTGCTATCCATTAGCTTTTTGCTAATGTGGCACTCTACCACTTGGGCTACAATTCCACTTCCAGCTCTTTGATGGTTAATGGCAGATTAAAATTTTCACTGACATTCCTGGCCAGGATGGCACCAAACCCAGAGCCTCAGATCGAAGCCTCTTGAACAGTGCAGGTTTGTAGGTGTGAGTGCCTCCTTAAGGAATTTTAACATGAAGGGGAAGAGCTTGGATTCAGCCAGGGAAAGTAAATGACAAGTTGACATTGATAAATAGTGACCATATTAAGAATTGCCATTTTTAGCAATCACCTTGATTATTTTTAAATTTCATATTGCTTTCTAGCAACTTCTCATTGGTCTTAAACATCAGCATGTCAACATTCTGCCTTAATGTTTGAAAAACTATGCAAAGTACAGAAACAGCTTCTCCTGTTTTCCTTGTTAATCATAGGACTACAGTGGTCATTTGGTTGTACAGGGCAGGGTGAATGCATAGGATGATAATTAGTAAAGTGTAGGTAATGATTTTTGCAAAAACTAATTAGGATTATTGTTGCATTTTATTTATGTATTTCCCACAATCTTGATGTGCTATCATCACTGGAATAAACTAACTTCTAAGGGGATTATTTCATCCACTGAATGTATACAGCAAGCCTGGTGCAGATGTCTCACCCCTGTACTCTTAGTTATATCAGGAGTCTGAAATCTAAGAATTAGGGTTTGAAGCCAGCCTGGAAAGACGTCTATAATATTCTTCCTCTCAGTAGCCAGCAAAAAAGCTGAAAGTGGAACTGTGGCTATAGAGGAATAATGTTAGACTTCAGAAAAAATAGAGGGGTATGTGTCCTGGCCATGAGTTCAAATTCCACAAAGACAAAAGGAGAAAAGAAAGAAACGAAGAAAAAAAGAAAGAAGGAAGGAAGGAGGGAAGGAAGGAAGAAGGGAGGGAAGGAAGGAAAGAGAGAGAGAGAGAAGGGGGAGAGAGAGAATACAGGAAATAAAAGGGTGAGTGATTTTGAATAGCTGTTAGAATAACTCCAATAGAAAATGGAGAGCAAAGATAACTCAAGATAATGTTCAGAGCAAATAGAAAACATTATGATATTGTTATTTTTAGATCTAAAACTATGGCAATCTTATGTGGTTCAATCCATACCCAGTTAAGAGCATAGAGAGCCAGGAGTGGAAATATTTGAGATTTCTCTTGCACTCCTAGATAGAACAATGGTGTGTGCTTCTCTCCCTTACCAAGTAGTACTTTGCCAACAACCTGGCCAAGAACCTATTTAAGAACTTGATTGATTTGATTTTTCTGTCTTAAAAGAAAGAATGGAGAAATAAAAAAGTGGGCCAATATGTAACTGTCAGGAAAGATTAGTAACATACCACAGGAAAAACAAAAATAAAAACAAGAAACCTATGGTTTTCATTGTAAGCACAGCTCTAAAAATATGGTTAAGTAGGTATTGCATCAGAGCAAGACTTTGAATACTGGTCTTAGACCAAAAAGAAATGGTGACTATCTATGATGAAAACTTTAAAATCTTGAAAAAGGAAATCAACACAGAACTAAAAAAATGGCAAAGCCTCCCATGCTCCTGGATTGGAAAGATTAA
>NW_012267246.1:14039340-14063322 GCF_000151885.1 Dipodomys ordii | reverse complement strand
CGCATTATCCTGCCCATGTAATTGTAACCCCTCTGTACAGTATCTTCACAAATAAAATAAAATTAAAAAAAAAAGAAATGGTGACTATAGGTGACTATAGTCATAATATTTGATATATATTTGTGAATATGGAACTGGTAACATAGGTATTTGAAAGATGAGAAAATAAAAGATATGACATTGGTCAAGATTAAATTAATCACAAGTTACATGTTAAATTGAAACTCCTTTGTACAACTACTTAAGTATTAAAAAAAGAGAAATAAGTGAGTATGAATTATAGTCACTCTCACTGCTTCTATTCAACAAGCCCAAGAAATTCTACTTAGTGCAATTATGCCAACACAAGAAATAAAAGCAATCATTGCATGTGTGATGCTAGAGATTGAACATAGGGCCTTCTACATTATTAAAGCATTCACCACTGAGCTATATCCATAGCCCAGGAATTCAAATCAGAATGGAAGAAGTAAAATGATGTCTGTTCCTGATGATCTGACCTTAAAATGTATAAACATCAAAAAATGTGATTCAAAGAAAGTTGATAATTCTCACAAGTATTCATTTTGTCATATGAATCTCAATTATAGAGATTAAATGAAATATTTATTGATGATAAAATAACATGTAAGTTCAAAAATAGTAAAAATAATGGAATTTGAGTTAGAGCTGAGGTAGTAAGCATTAAGTCAAATACACCAGCATTTTCTTTAACTTCATGTTTTCTTCATGCTAAACTAGCATATTAAAACCAGTTTCTCAAGGTAAAGATAGAAAATAAGGTCAGATAACCTTATTTTAAAATCATATGTTATATATTTTTAAGACTACAAACTTTTTCCCACCAAATGAATGATTATAAATGCAAACACTAATTTGCTTTTTTTTGTTTTAAAGATCAATTTTATTAAATCTCCCTAGAATGGCCTATGTCATCGTTTTGTATTAAAGGGTTTCTAATAATACCTTATATTTTCTACTTCTTACATTTAATTGTATGACCCTTAATAGTGTACCTGATAGAAATGACTGTCAGAACATAGTCTGAGAAACCAAGCCCTGGCAGGAGAGACTGTTTTGCAGACAAAAGTATTAGTTAGAAGTTAGGGGTATACCAGAATAGCATCTCTCCACTCCCATCCCCATTTAGACTAGATTAACCTGGTTGCCTTCTTGACTTATTACACAGCATGGTATAATTTTAAAATGTAAAACATAGCATATGTCTAGAGAATACTTTTACTTGTGAGAACACAGCTGCTTCCCATTAATTATAGCACTTAATTCCACCTTAAAAAATAATACTGGGGAATAGATCACAGCAGTTGCAATTCAGGGTTTTAGAACAATATGTGAAAATTAACTTATTATATATTTACAATGTAAATAACATGTCCAAGAGGATCGACGGAAAGTGATGGAAAAGAGGAAGTGTTCTAGCAATCCAAGCCAGTGTGTGGTGACTGTGAGGAGGAATGTTAGGTTTCACACAGTCTAAAGGATGCTTAGCACACCAAAGCATGCATCTCAATGTATTTATGATTCTTTTGCATGGGAGCAAGAATCTCCTTTTGTAATTTACATCCATAGATCAAATTTAGCTTCCCTGATACAAAAGTTAACTTGTTACCATTGTGCAATAGGCATATGAAAAGTTGAGAAAAAATAAAGAAAATATTGTTAATCTATCCTAATGCCTGAAATGTAATTTCTAACAAAATCACTGTTTATAAAGAAGTGCTATTAATAAAATTATAATCCATTGTTCCACAGTATTCAAATTTGAAGCCCCACTTTAGAAAACTACCTGGTGTCTACTAAAGGAAAAAATATGCATGCCATATAACCCAGAAAATTTACCCTACATACTTCTAGAATATATAGAAGTGTTTGCCAGCAGATATGTGCACAAATACTCAGAGTAATGATATTCATAGAAGACATTAGAAGATTGACAATAAGATATATGTTTACAGATACCCAAACTTGTAATTTACTTATGAAATGAATGGAATAATCCAGCAGAAATACTTTGCAAATCTGAAAAACATAGTTTTGGATGTAAGAGAGCCAACTACAAGCAGGGCACCAGTTCATGCTTGTAATCCTAGCCACTCAAGTAGTTAAGATCTGAGTATCACAGTTCAAAGCCAGCTTGGGCAGGAACGTATGTGAGACTCTTATATCCAATTACCCAACATAAAGCTGGAACTGGAGCTGTGTCTCAAGTGGTAGAGTGCTACCCTTAAGCAAAAGGGCTCAGGGATAGTGCCCAGGACTTCAATTCAAGACCCAGTGCAGAGTTTCTGCATGGCAAAGGACATAGCTAGCAAGATCAACAGAAAGCCCACAGATTGGGAGAAGATCTTTACTAGCCATACAACAGACAAGGGTCTCATATCTAAAAAATACTTGGAACTCAAAAAATTAAATCCCCCATCAACAAATTCTCAAAGAAATAACTGCCCAATAAATAAGTGGGCTAAAGACTTAAAGAGAAACTTCTCTGAAGAAGAAAGAAGGATGGCCAATAGACACATGAAGAAATGCTCAACATCCCTAGCCATAAAAGAAATGCAAATCAAAACGACATTGAGATACCACCTCACTCCAGTTAGAATGGCTATAATCAAGAACTCTAACAACAACAGATGCTGGAGGGGATGTGGACAGAAGGGAACCTTACTACATTGTTGGTGGGAATGTAAACTTGTTCAACCACTTTGGAAAGCAGTATGGAGGTTCCTCAAAAGACTTCACATAGAACTCCCCTATGACCCAGAAATCCCACTTTTGGGCATTTACCCAAATGGTTACAAACAAGACCACACTAAAGCTACCAGCACAACTATGTTTATTGCAGCATTATTTACCATAGCTAAGATCTGGAACCAACCCAGATGCCCCTCAGTAGATGAATGGATCAAGAAAATGTGGTATATATACACAATGGAATTCTATGCCTCCATCAGAAAGAATGACATTGCCACATTTGTTAGGAAATGGAAAGACTTGGAAAAAATTACATTAAGTGTAGTAAGCCAGGCCCAAAGAAACATAGGTCCCATGGTTTCTCTTATTTGCAATATCTAGAATATGTATGAGTCAAGCAGAAAAGGTCAGATAATGTGATGTTAGGAAAATGAACCCTTAGATATGTATTTTAATGTTTTTTCTTTCATGCATGTGTCTCTAATGCATTTATAAGATTATCTCTTTGTTGCTTCATATGTCCCTCCCCCACAGTATAACCCCTGCTTTCACTATATTTGATGTCAGTATAACTTATGGAGGAGATGGGGAAAAACAAGTTGTTTAAGGACACAGGTGGACCTGTTGCAACAATGAGAAGTACAAGTTGTCATGTCGAAAATGAGCTTTACAACGTTGGTGTGGGGGGGGGAGGATTAGGTGGGGTGTGGGGGGGAGGCTGGGAAGGGATGTGAAGGGGAGGCTGCAATGCTTGATAAGAAATGTACGCATTATCCTGCCCATGTAATTGTAACCCCTCTGTACAGTATGTTCACAAAAAAAAATAAATAAATAAAAAGACCAAGGACTAGCACGCACACACACACACACACACACACACACACACACACTAAGGCCACATACAAGAACATATATAGTGTATGATTCTATTTTTAAAAAGTTCAAAGAAAGCCATATCCAATCTATAGCACTAGAAGACAGGACAATGGCTACTAGTATGGAGGAGAAAGCATTTTGGATTATGTTTTATATTTTAGCTTTGATGGATGGAGGATATGGGAGTGCCATTTTATAAAGGACAATTCTAAATTGAAAACATGTATACTCTGTATGTTTATGAGTTCATGAATATTCTATTAAATAATTGAGTATTATATTTTTTGTTCATGAATATTCTGTATATTTAACATGTTAAATACACTGATTGTGTACAGTGATTTTATTATAAATGTTTTTCATTTCAGTTTATCAGACATTTAAAGTAATCCAAATATATCCTCATTGTATTGTATCAAAGTTTCATGCTGGAAGAGATGTAAAATCTAAATTCGTATGTTTTGGCTTTTCCTTAATATATTTGTTCTGGTACTGTGATTTGAACTCAAAGTCTCTTGCTCTTGGTTAGCTTTGCTCTCAAACTGGTGCTCTACTACTTATATCTCACACTACTTCCAGCTTTTTACTGGTTCTTTGAAGATAAGAGTCTTAGAGCCCACATCCTCAGATCTCAACCACTGAGTAGCTATGATTACAGCTATGATTACATAAGCCATCAATGACAGGTGATGTTTGTATATTTGAACCCCCATCTTATTCTCCAGTGGTTTGACAGCCTTTTTATAATAAATACGATCTATCATCTTGATAGTTAACCTACCTGAATAGGTGAAATGTGATGCTAAACAGCCAAGAAGTCAGTTTTTGTTAACCAAGATTTTATTTAGTTTGTTTGTTTATTGTTGGTCTTGGGGCTTGAACTCAGGGCGTGAGTACTAAGCTTCTTATGCTCAAGGCTTGCGTTCTACCCTTTGAGCCTCAAAGCCACTTCCAGCTTTTTCTGTTTATATGGTGCTAAGGAATGGAACCCAGGCCTTCATGCATGCTAGGCAAGCACTCTACTAAGTCACATTCCTACCCCCATCAAGATTTTAAACAACATACTTATAATGTAAGCCAAAATGTAAGCATGTAACACATATGTCTATAAATACAATTTCATGTTTCAAAATTACATAAATTTCCCTCCCTGCTTACAAAACTGAGGTAAATTTGGGTTCATATTCAAAGCATATTTAATATACTCTCATATATCACTTATATGGAAAGAAAGATGTTTGTATAAATATATATTATGGGACCATGCATATACAATTAAAAAAGAAAATAACCAAACTGAAACTATTTAATGGGCATATCTTCTGTCAGTTTATAAATTTTGATAAAATTTCCTTCTGAAAATTTAACTTTTTATAAAAATTTAAAAATGTGTAGTAAGCCAGTAATTATATATCTGTATATATTCATTCTCATTTTATTACTAAGAAAAAAAAGTAAAGGCAATTCCATGCCTTGCAAAGTGTTGATCATATAAATATAAATTATGAGAGCCTGAGGAGCCAAAAAATGAGTTTAAGGAAAGAACCCGAGGCCCAAAGAGCCACTAGCAACATATACTAAGTGCAGGTATCATACTCCATATCTAAGAGGAGCTTTTTACCTTGGAAATCTAGGGTTTTTTTCCTTCCACAATAACAGGTTATTCGTGTCCATACTATTGGTAGAAATTATGTATACAACCCTCATAATAATTCCAAAACTTCTCCTTTAATTTGTGGATCAACCGCATATAATTTTCTTTTCCTTCAAAATCTGCTGAGAAATACTACCTAAATGTTCCAGCTCTGGACACAGTTTCCACAAGACTGAGTTTATAGTCTGCCTTGAAATGAAAAATGGTGCTGATATTTGGAAAATGAAAAATTGTGAACTACCCTTGTGGTTGAGCCAATGCAATGTTCCAGTATGGCACAAATTGCTTGGGTCATATAAATCCTTCAAAAAGACAGAAGGGAGACCTGGGCAGGGGGCAAGCAAGTGGGGGAGGGGCTTTCTTCAAATTTAGTAATCTACTAAGTAACTTGAGGGAAGCTGAAAATATTTGGATCATTTGGCATGTGTAATGCCAACCACATACAAACCAGTGAGATAGTAAATCAATATTCTCCTTAAATTCTGAGACAGCTCACAAACACAAGAACATAGCACCTGCTGAGAAGTACTCCAAACAGAATTATTCAAACAAAGTAAATATTCAGACCATTAAATTGTCCTAAACATTACAGAGAGGATCTGTGAGACCTATGTAAATATTCACACTCATAAACACATGCTGAACTTCTCAGAGTAGATGGTACCTACCATCTACTATTTTTCAAGTGGAGTGTTACTTGAAAGTGTATAAGATTATATATATTTCTGTAATCTGAATACTTTTATATCAATGCTTTCTTTTTCTTTCTAGTCTATTAATGACTTCTTTTGATTTGGACAAGTTCTTAGTTATACATAGTAGAGTTAGAGTTGGTGTTTTCCTTAGAGTTAGAGTTGGTGTTTTCCAGGTTATATAAGGAATCTGTCAATCAAAAAGGCACAGATGTATCACTCAACAAAGTATTTAAAGACATACTCTGAGAAACACAACTGTCAGCCTCAGCCATAGTGTACTCCTATAAGAGATATTTAAAAGCTCTTTCTGGCTAAAGGTCAAGGACTCCTAATTTGGGCCCAGGAAATAGTAGGTAGCACAATAAAGGTTAGGCATCCCCAACTGCCTGCACTTTGTACCTATACCCTTGAACCTGAGCCAATGTCTCTTGAAGTTTCTGCTGCCCACTTGGAAGCCAAGAAGGGCTGTTCCACCTGCCAGGCATCAAAAACTCATATATAACAAGGTCACACCTGAACAATTCTGAGACAATGGACTCTCAGGGTACCTTTGATGCTACCTCTGGCCAACTTTGACCTCTTCTGAACACACCTGTGACTCAAGACTGTTATATTTGGGCATATATAATCTATAACGTTTATGGCAAATTTCCACCTTTCAGAAGATGGCTGATGAGGTACTGAAGTACTGTAATCCTGTAACTGCCAGATAACAAATCTTTCCCTGTTCTGTACCATGTGTGTTTATTTGGCACACACAGGTGAATCGTCCTATCTGACATGTGGACCTCCTGAAGTTTGAGTGTGAGGTTGAACATTCCAGTTGCACTCTAGCCAGTGACTATGTTTGGCTAAGTGACTAAGTCTAAGACAGGAATGCTCATGGAAGACTCCTTGCATAGGTTGGTTAGTGAGGGACTCCATTGACCTGATGCACTTTCTGATGTGGGCTACTGAGGTGGTAAGTAAATTTAATAATTTTGTGATGTTTGAGTTGTTAAATACATGACTTGTTAATATTTCTATATTATCAGAGTGCTTTTTTCAAAACTTTTAGTTTAAGTGATCATTTAATATGAAGAAGGGAGTCGGGTGCCAGTGGCTCATTCTTGAAATCCTAGCTACTCACCAGGCTGATATCTGAGGATGTGGTTCAAAGCCAACCCAGTCAGGAAAATCTGTGAGATGCTATAAGACTCTTATTGCCAGTTAAATACTTAAAAGCAAAAAGTGGAGGTGTGGGCCAAGTAGTAGACCTCTATCCTTGAAAAAAATGGCTAAGGAATGTAGGCTTTGAGAATATACCCTGGTATTGGAACAAAAATAAGATAAAATTCAATTCAATTGGATTAATAGAGAAGAAACACCTAGACCGGTGCAGGAGAATCAAAAGTTTAAAGCTAGTGTTAGCAACATAGGGAAATTTTGTTCCAAAACCTAATTAATTAATTAAAAAAGGATGGGACCAGAAGTCATAATTCAATTTTGGATTAGGAAATGATTAGAAGTTAGAATATGTTCTTTGCATGTGATCTGGACATGGAAGCCTAATTTTAGAAAAAAAAGAATCTATCAAAAATAGAGAAGAAAAATGTTTCAGTTTGAGCTCTATCACTGTATAAAATTACTTAGCATTTTCAGTGTCATAATTTTTCCATTGCAAACAATGGGAGAAATTAGGCCAGATTTATTGCCTTATTTTTTTAAAGCATTTATGTAACTACAGTTTACGGTTTTAACACAAAGAACATTTAGAATAAGATACTGAAAACTGTTTCTTAATGTATTTTCATTGCCTTCTCCTATCCTTGATTGTTCTTAGGCAGAATGAAATAGGCTGCATATATTCAACTAAAATAGGCCTAGGCAGTAATTGTGTTGGTTACTATGAAAATTAATTATAAACATAGGTAATAATGGAAATGAAAACTCTGACTTCAATGATAGCATAAGAATAGATCATTGTGAACAACAGTTCCTGAGCACAAGAACTATTTCATGACAAACAGTTCTTAAAGCTCAGGTGAAAGATAAAGTAAGAAGTTTTTCTTTTGTTTGATTTATTTTTGTATTTTAGGAAAATTGTCTTATTTATGTTTTGTTTATTTTTACCTGAAGAAAGTAAAGATGAAATATGTAAATTGGGCCAAATACAGAGATGATAAAGAGAATCAGGCTATACATACAATTTTATATGTAATTATATTACAACTAATCATAAATTTTCAATAATGGATGTATCTTGTAAGAAAGTACAACATCATTAAAGCCTGTCACGTTAAAACATTTTTATGTTTTCAATACACTTTGTCCATCCCTATGTTAAGAAAGAATAACGTTTAAGTCAAGGACCAAATATGTACTTTTAGTCGTAAATATCATTTTTATGAGTCATATGATAGAGTCTTCACAAAAGTATAAACTAGTGACATTTTATAAGACTATACATTTTATAAGAGGACAAATTCTAAAACTCAACCCCAAGAAACACACAGTGAAGTTGACCAGAAATCTTGGTTCTCCTTTTATAATTATTCAACTTGAAAAGATCCAAACTTAGGAACCAAGAATATATATATATATATATATATATATATATATATATATATATATATATCATATATATATGAAACATCTTTATGATTCAATCTATAGTTATAAATTGATTCACTCATAAATTGATTCATTTTTAAATTCTATTAAATACACATACATGGTATGTCAGTATTGTTCAAAATGACACATTTAGTATTTAGTAAGAAGTGGATACTGAGCTGGGCACTGATGGTTTATGCCTGTAATCCTACCTACAAAGGATCACAGTTTCAAGCCATCCCAGACAGAAAAGCTTATGAGAGTCTATCTATAATAAACTTGCCTAAAGTCAGAGTGGAGTTGTAGCTTCAGTAGTGACAGTTTAGAAAGCCCCAGGCCCTAAGTTCAATGCCAGGTACCAGAAGAAAAACAAAAGAAGTTGATGCTAAAAGTGAATATTAATTCATGTAAAAAAATCAAATAGCTCTAGGTCCTACACAGACATAACCATCTTTAAGAATTTTTATTCTCATCATTATCCAAAATAGTTTTTGTTTTTCTCTATCTGTTCAGAGTTTACAACATTGCTCAATATTATCAAGTATATCACACAAAATTTACAAAAAACAACGTATAGAGATATTCAAGTACGATTTAAAAATTATTAGGAGAAGCCATCAAAATTACCATTACCACTGTATCCACAAATGTATTTGTGATAGAAATATTCTAATTTAAGAGTGATGGATAAATTCACTCTTATTCGTTCCTGAATCTTATTTGACATTTAGGGTTGTAAGCCACCTGCCTCTAAGGAAATGGCAAGTAAACAGCAACTGTAATGATGCTGCAACCTCTGTGGTGTATCTTCACTAGTGAACACACTAGTTCAGGACATTAAAAGGAAAGATGCAAAATGACCAAAACACGCATTCTGCTAGAGTGGGTATGTTATGGAAAGGAAGAGATAATAGCAAAACACTGTTACATGATCCAGCAAATCCAAAAGAACATACAGCCTTGACTCAAAACTACTATGTCCACAGAGAAATGTTATTCACAACAGCCAAAGATGGAGGCAACCTAAATGTTCATCAGTCAGTAGGTTATAGACAAAGAAAATGTGCTCACACAGACACAGACACAGACACACACACACAGACACACACACACACACACACACACCACAAAATATTGTTTAACCTTAAATTAATACAATTCTGACACATGCTAAAGAGTATGCATGAACCTTGAAGGCATTATACAAAGTATAATTCTGGAGATGACTGAATTTTGTGATTGATGTTCGCACTTTTAGTCACTTAACTCTACACCTAAAATGCTAAAAGGGGTATAAACTTAGGCCATGTATATTTTGTTACAAGTTTTTAATAGCTAAACAAAGAAAAAAAGCATACTGTGCTCAACTCTTAGAATGTATATATCTTTTTGCTTACATAATCTCTATGCATCATTTGCTAGAATTGAAAGTATCATTTCATATTTCCATGTGTTCCTTCAGCCACACACAGTAAAAGATAGATGTCTTGTCCCATTTTGTATTTTATTTATGTTTTGTATTATATTTTCATTTCCACTGAATACTATATATAACCTAACATAATCTATAGCAATTGGTTCTCCACCTGGTTTTATTTTAAAGCATAGAGTTAGGACCACAAGAACATAGAGATTCAGAAGGTTTTTTGTTGTTGTTGTTGTTCTACCCAAGAATTTTCTTTACCTGCCTGATAATGCTGGTGAGAAATCTGACTGGGAACCACTTTTATATTTTACTTGGTATGGGGTCTCAGCTCAATGCTGACAGATAAACTGATTTTTTCAGGGATGCTGAAATACCCACTTCTAACTTTCCCATTAAAAAATATACACATTTAGGTCTAAGATTACTTTCCACACTAACTAATATAACATGAAAGCTTGACTCATCTGTCATCCACTATCTAAACCCTTGTGGTTAGCAAGAGGAAATAATGTATTCATTTTATACCTCGGGGCTTTATAAAAGCAGCATGATTGCAGACAGTCTAATAATCTCCATTGATCCATAAAATTTGATGGCAATATCATTATGAATCCATCCTAAACTGTAATTCCCCTTAATACATGCATGAATTATATATTCCAGGCATAGCATACATGGCTGAAATGATCATTTTTGAAGCCATTGAAAAATACACCTGTTTAACATATGAAGTACTTATCTCAAAAATGTATATGCTGAAAAAAATCTTCTAATAAATATATGTGAAAGAAAATCTTATGAAAATATCTTTAAAATTTTTAGAGGACATTAGAACCCTACATTTCGGTGAAGAAAATACTTTTTAAGTAGTAAATGTTACTAATTACCTAAGCATAGGTCCTGACATTTCTTGTTCTCCAAATCTATTTTTTGCATACACACACGCGCGCGCGCACACACACACACACACACACACACCAAGTTTTCTTAATATACAACTCTAAGCATTTCATTCTTATCATTGAAACAACAGCATAGATAAAAAAAAAGTACTAATTAGTAAAGTCTTTGATGCATTAAAACCAAGTCCAAACTGCTCAGTCGAGTGTTAATTAGATAAAATCTAATCTCAGCTAAGGTAGGCTTTGAAATGACCACACTGCATTTCAATAATTTGTTACATCTAAGTAGACAGCACAAGATGGCAAAAGGCTGAGATGTGTTCTGCTCTATTTAATTCTGCTTTAATGTAGTACCCAACAAGGGCCAGATTGCTGTAACCAAGACTGTATTAATGTGGCCCGTTAGCTGGAGCTGCTGGAGAATGGCCCAGGCATCTTCTTATTCTCTATTCCAGCCCTTGTGAGCCCGGCAGGATGAGAAGAAGGCATTGTAGGTCTTTTGTTCTTCCTGATGCCAAAAAAGATTCCCATGGTGACTTCTAGTCACAACTCTAGGCCAGAGCGCTCATCATGCTCCTTTAGTGGAGGGGATGGGAGGGGGGAGAGGTGATGAAGCGAGAGGAAAGATAGAGAAAAAGAAACAAAGAAATAAAGAAAGATGGAAAAGAGAAAGGAAAGTACATTCTAAAAGTAAGAAAAATCGTTAGCTAGAGATTACACGTGTATTATTCCTGATCTATTCCACAGCGTGGGCTTGCATTACCCTCAGTTAAATTCGTTATGGCTAGAACATACTTCTTCAAGAGGCTTATAACACTGGGACTGCACAGGGAGATTTACTATTCCTGGACACCTTTCACTTCTCTCTCTCTCTGCCTGATGAAATGCTCTTCCTTTTAATGTCCTCCTCATGGTCTTTTAATTTTAGCCCCTATTCATGGTCTTCTGTAGATCTTCATATTAGGGCGAGGTCTCCCATATAAGAATTTGAATCAAGCTGTATTTATGTCCTCACTTTGAGCCACATAAACATCACCTTCCTTGCAAAGAAGTTTAAATTGTGACTGCATATCATTGGTGTCTGAGTCAGAAATATTGTATGATCAATCTTTGTCTAATTCTGAAAAAAATTCATGAATATTACAAAATGAGCCAGTGGAAAAGTTTTGCTACAGTGACAAATATCTGAGAGAATAGTTTAAGGAAGTAGACATTTGTTATTTGGGCTGTCTGTATGTTCTTTATCATATATTCTGCTGTTGTTAAGTTCATGATCTAATCATTAGGCATCTGTGATTTTACTGTTGTATGTAACTACACATATACTACTACAATACTTTCACCTTCCAAGAACTTGGAACTGACTTCTTATTCTGATTATATGTACTCAATAATAGTATTTGTAAAAGCAATATACAGCCAGAAACCTAAACTATTTTATAGAAATATTTTAATATTTCAAAGTCAAGAAATTTGTGTAATTTACTATGCTTTTTTCCAACTTCTTCAATAGAAATTAAAATGAAGAAACTTTTTTGTTTGTGTGCCAGTTTGAACTCAGGGCCAGTGTAGTATCACTCAGAATCATTTTGCCCAAGACTAATTTTCTAACACTTGAGCTGCAGCTCCACTTCTGGCTTTTTTAGGGTTAATTGATTAGAGTCTCATAGAGTTTCCTATCTGGGGTGGCTTTGAACTGTGATTCTTGTATTTCAGCCTCCTGAGTAGCTAGGACAGGACTGAGCCACCAGCACCTAGCTCAATGATGAAACATGATTAACAGTTTATATATTAAATTTTTAAATGTAGGAAGAGTCATTGTGTTTCAAAAGTCTATTAGCAGGGGCTGGGAAGGTGGCTCAGTGGTATAGTGCTTGCCTCGCATGCAAGAGGCCCTGGGTTCAATTCCTCAGCATCACATAAACTGAAAAAGCCAGAAGTGGCACTGTGGCTCAAGTGGTAGAGCACTAGCCTGGAGCTGAAGAGCTGAGGGACATGTCCGTGTCCAGGCCCAGAGTTCAAGTCCCACAACCAACCAAAACAAAAAAAAGTCTATTAGCAAATACATAGGCGAAAGTTGTTGGAAATCTCTAAACTAAGATATGTAATTTTTGCCTTCTCCCTACATACTGAGCCAAAAAATACATTTAAATAAACTTTGTTCAAAGATAAGTCTAGCATGTGTGCTATCAATTTAAATCATACTTCTCTGGATGAGAGGGCAATTTCTATTGTTTATGGTGATATAATTAATACTTCTTTCAAAATGAAAATCTGAAAAGCCACTGACACTGTATAAAGCTGGACAATGGTCATGCTTGCCTGGAACCAATAGCTCCCTGTACCTTCAGTCCTGGATTGATTTCTCTTTCCACCTAAGGATATAGAAAGCCTCATAATACAAAAGAACTCAACAACTAATACAGGGAACTAAAAAATGTAAAGAGCATTATAATTAGCCATAATTAGTTGATGATAGAATCACACACAACATAAATTATCAGAAAATAAATGGAAAGCCAGGCATGGTGGTATAGTCTGGAGTTCAAGGCCAGCATCAGTTATCACAGGAAGATGCTACATAATGTACCATGTGATTTTTTTTTGTTTCTTTTGTATGTTCTGCCCCCATGGTATAATCCCTGTTTTCACTACATTTGATTCTGGTGACCTGCATCTTGTATATACATTTTTCTAATTTGGGGAGGAAAAGGGAAATAACAAAATGATGACCTATTGTAACAATGAGATGTACAAGACACTATGTTGAAAACGAACTTTACCACTTTGCTTGGGGGGAGAGTTGGGGAGGAAAGGGATGGTAGAGGAAAAACAAAGGAGGAGATAACAATGTTCCATAGGAAATGTATTCATTACCTTACTCATATAACTGTGTAATTGTAACCCCTCTGTACATTATTTTTGCAATAAAAATATATTAAAAAATCAAAGACATGGTCATTTTTTTTGGTTGTTGACCTTGTTGTCATCAGTGTACTTACTGTATCTAGTTCTTTCTTTTTATTTTATTTCATTTTTCTTTTTCCTTTGGTTTATCTCTGCTTATCACTGTCCTTGATTCTGGTACCCTGTGTCTTTTTTATGTTTATCAGATTTGGAAAGAGAAGGGAAATAACAAAATGGTGAAACAAGGACAAAGGATGACTCAATGCAACAATGATACTCAAAAGACACTATGTTGGAAATTAACTTTACAACTTTTGTTGGGGAGGGTGTGAAGGAAGGGATAGTAGGAGAAAAATGGAGGAGATAACAATGTTCAACAAGAAATATACTCATTACCTTACTTAGGTAACTGTAACCCCTCTGTACAATACCTTGACAATAAAATTTAAAAAATCAAAGACATTTACATTTTTAAAATAAATTATAAACATTTGAACTAGATAAAAAGTGTTGGTCTCAACCCCAACATTGACTATTTAAAGAAAACCCATGGAAGAATGGCTATCAGAAACAAAGACAAGGATCCTATGCTAAAAGAGAGAGAAATGCTAAAAAGTACTTTGGTTATCTACCCAAATGATCACAAATAAGACCCTACTCAAGCTACCAGCACAACTATGTTTATTGCAGCATTATTTACCATAGCTAAGATATGGAACCAACCCAGATGCCCCTCAGTAGATGAATGGATCAAGAAAATGTGTTTTATATACACAATGGAATTCTATTCCTCCATCAGAAAGAATGACATTGTCCCATTTGTTAGGAAATGGAAAGACTTGGAAAAAATTATATTAAGTGAAGTAAGCCAGGCCCAAAGAAACATAGGTCCCATTATTTCCCTTATTTGCAATAACTAGTATATGTCTGAGACAAGCAGAAATGGTCAGATAAGTTGATGTTAGGTGAAATGAACCCCAAGATAAGGACTCAAATGGTTTTACTTTCTTGCTATTGTTTCTAACATATTTATAAAATGATTTCTTTGTTGCTTTGTATGTCCCTTCTCCATGGTATAACCCCTATTTTCACCGTATTTGATGTTGGTATAATTTGTGGAAGGGAAGGGAAAAACCAAATAGTTTAAATTTTAAAAATGTACTCATTACCTTGCCCATGTAATTGTAACCCCTCTGTATGGTATTTTCACAATAAAAAAAGAATTATTAAAAAATCAAACAATCTATAAGAAGAAAGTAGAGATGGATGCTCATGGTTCACTCCTATAATTGTACCTATCTAACTGGGGTCTGAGGTCTCCATTCAAACACAACCTTGATCTTACCTCCAATTAACCACAAAAATCAGAAGTACAGGTGTGGCTCAAGTGATACAGCCTCGAATGGAAACAAAGCCAAACAAGAAGTCTGAGTTCAAATCCCAGTACCAGCACAAAACATTTAAAAAGAAAGGGAAAGATTTTCTAGATGTTTAAATAATCCAGGAAGACATGATTGTTACAGCAGAAGGTAAAGCTAATATTTGATAGTTATACCAACTTCAAAAAGTCTAAAAGAAGTAAAGCAGACAGCAGTGTGTGAGGGGGGAGGGGCAAAATGTCTTTACACTTTGTTTAATGATGCAAAGAAACAATGAAATACATTTTTTCACAAAAATGTATCAATTTTCCTTACCATGTATTAGAAAATTCACTCATGTAGAAAAATTCCTTCACCACTGTTTTTGAATACTGCTAACATGCAATGTGCAAAAGTAGGTTTTTATAAGTTCCCCCATCCATGGCGGGGGGGTCTGTTCCAATATTCCCCGTGAATAAATGAAACCACAGGTGTTACAACATGCTATGCATACTATTTTTTCTAAATGTACAACCCTGTGATAAAGGTTAATTTGCAAGGTAGGTACAATAATTGACAAAAACTAATAGTTACTAATCAAATATTAACAAGTGTAACAATATACCATGATAAAAATCATGTGCATGTTCCCTCTCTTTCTCTCGGTCTCTCTCAGTGTGTGTCTTTCCTGTCACTTGCTTTCACTATCTCTTGATGGAGACAAGACACATATTGATGTCTTTGGACCACAAATGACCACAGTTGAAAAAGAGAAATCAAAATTGTAGATAAGGGAAGGTACCTATTCCAGTTTTGTCATCTGTATCTCTATTGCCTCTGCTTCATTGATCATGATTATATCTTCTTCTGTAACACCATCCAGTGTCACACTGATTCTTCTGAATGGCATTCTCTGAACAGGACATGTCCTTTATCCTCACTGCCATCCTTGGCTTACATTGCCAGCCTCATGGGTTTTACTGCTCGTGACAATCCCAGCCAGACTTAAGGTCCTTTCTCCCTCAGCTGCTTATATGTACTTCTATTATATTAATAATGAGATATCACATCATAAAATTGGTCTTCAGTAAATCCTGCTTCTTAACAAAAGAAGAACATTTCTTACACATTTTTATTATTTCTCTGGTTTATCCAACAACTAGACACTCCATAATTACTCTATGAATGAAGGCCATGGGAAAAAAGCATTAAAACCCAGTCATTGTGATAAAAATAGTACAATAAGCTCATATTGTGCACTTTAATAAGAAAAACAGAGCAGATATTATTTAAATTTCATCTACAGGGCAATAAAAGACAGTCTCTTTGAAAGTGTGAAATTCAATCATCACCCTGTTAGAATGATTTTATTTGAAAATACTACTATTAATGTATTTGAGCATGTGTTTATTTTAAACAAAGATGAGCAATTTAATATTTAGTAATTTGAAGACATACTACAAATTTAGATTATTTCTGCTACCCTATTCATAAAGAATCACCAAGGTATTCCAACAAGCCAGTATTATTTGTAAATATGACTTGAAAAAGCAAAAGGCATTAACAGAAGAAATCAAGTAAAATTCAGCTTTATGCAACTTAAACATAGAAATGAATGCATATATGTATACACACACACACACACACACACACACACACACACACACACACAATATTAAGTTTGACACTCCAATACAGCCAACCTCCATCATACAACTCTATTACTGTGCAGAGCAGTATGAGCCTGAAAATGTGTTCTCTTTTATATACTTGGTATATATATATTTAATTGGACATCTGAAACATAAGATCTGTGTAGGGAACTAATGTACCGTATTCCCAGAAATATTTGTGATAAATATAAATTTATGAGGAATAGAGGAAATAAGAACGGGTACTTTCTAGTCTGCGTGTAGCTCAGCAGCTAAATATCTACATATTTTTCTAACTTGTTAAAGATTTTTCACTCATCTTTCAAGCAAAAACATTTCTTAACAACAAGAAGAAAGGTTCAGTTCATGACATACATTAATTGAGTTGATGGACAACAACATTAAGTTAGTAGTATTACTTCTACTTTACAAGTAAAGAAAATGAACCCAAGGACATTAGGAAATTTGTATCTGCAGCATTCTATGGCTAATAAGTAGAAGAGTCAAGTACACATCATTGTGGATCTGTGTCTGTGCTATCTGTTATGCACATCATGTTTTCCCATATGGGAAAGCTTGCTAGTGGCACAAGATTCTTCATTTAATGATGAATGACGGGCAGAAACATCAATGGAATCACTTCTAGTGTGAAAAGAATTCAGACCCAGTAGAGGATCACATCACAGTGCATCTCACAACTCAGATCTTTCACTGGGGAAAAGTGGGCTTCAGGTTGAAGGCAGCAGATCTCAAAGTGATCTGCCTCTAAAAGGAAGTAGTCTATTACCTTCTCTTAAATAATGCAGGCTTCAGTTATTACTTCCTGCCAGAGTGACAGTTTAAGCACAAGGCATTAAAAACCTGTTTTCTTCTCTTCCCGCTGTCTGTTATTTATTGCCTCATATACTACTTGTCTGCAAGTGATGGATAAATATTTGAAGGGAAAGATGCATCATTTTGGATGCCCCATGAAATTCAAGATGGATAAAAAAATCAATGTTTTAGGCTCATCTATTTTTAGCTTTCGTTCTATAATAAGGTTTAATAAAACAAGCTTTTAGTGCTTTTAAAAAAGTTACACTAGTAAACAAAATAAAACTTGATCATATCAGTCTCTGCATCAATTCTTTAAAAATCAGTTCCTATTCTAATATTTCTCATTTTTGTTGCTCTCAAAAAAAATCCCTTAAATAATTAGGCTGTGCTTCTGAATACAAGATTTTGAGAATGTGTTTCACTTTTGAGGATTGTGTTCACATGACAAGCCACAAGACAAGCAATTAATTAATAGCAATAAAAACTCAGCCACATGCTATTTTGAAATTAGGGAAAAGCTACTAAATCTTTCATGCTCAACCCTCACCCCAAACAGGGTATCTCTCATTCAGGATAGTCTTGCATTCCCAATCTTAGCTTCCAAAGAATTACTACTGTGAACCACTATGCTTGAATTCAAAATAAAAGGAACATTATAAGAACCATCATGATAGGTCTTCTCTCTGAAATATTGTCCCTCTCCTCACCTTCTTAGACCTTCGCACAAAATGACTACATCAACAATAGTTTTCATTTCACCTGACAAAATTGTAACCCCTCTTTCCCAGTATAGTCTCTTGTTCCACCTCTCATTACATCTGTTTTATTAATTTCAAGCATAGTATATCTACATATATCTATATATGGATATATTTTAATGGCAGTCTCTCCAAACTAGAATATAATCACCATGATGACTGGTTAACTTGATTATTATTCATAATGCTCCAATGTCTACAGTACTCAGCGCTACTACATTGTATTGGTTTTGTGAACGTATTGAATCTTGACAAAAACGCTTTAAGATAGAATTCTATTTTTTTGAGGAAACTAAAGCTGAAAATTTCACATGATTTACAAACATTAATAGGAATTTTGACTGTTCAGGCCAATTGATGGACATCACTCCCCACAGGTGAAAGACCTCTATTTATTGCATTACTAGGCAAAGGAATTACCCCAATCAAAATTTGTCTAACTGTTCTACTGACTTGTCTATTTTGTACTCAATTATGAATTGGTTGAAAAGTATTAACAAGAGCATATATCTCTCCAATATCTTTTTTTTTTTGGTCGGTGGTGGGGCTTGAACTCTGGGCCTGGGCGCTGTCCCCATGCTCTTCAGCTCGAGGCGAGCACTCTAACCGCTTGAGCCACAGTGTCACTTCCGGTTTTCTAGTGTTTATTGGAGATAAGAGTCTCATGGACTTTCCTGCCTGGGCTGGCTTTGAACTGACTGGTTCCCTTTCAGAAGATCATTCTATAGATGAGCAGAAACTTCTGGAATGGACACCCCTAGGTGGCGAAGGAGATTTCAGAGCAGGGAGACCACTGTACTACCCTGGAAACTGATGTGTCTACAGCTGTCATAGCCACTTTTAGCTTATCCAAGTAGCCTGAATGTCACAAAATATTTGCCCAGACCAAGTAAATTATACACATTATGTTTATGTAAGAATGTTATCTAAGAGAAAAACATTGACTACATGCAGATCTTTAAACTTCCCACCATAAAAAACACACACTAAACAATATATGTATCTTTCATTTTCCAACGTTTAAGTCCTGTTTACTTTCTCTTTTTACCTTTCTTATTCTAGTACCTTTAGAAAGTAAAGTCAAGGGATTCTGTTTCATGGTATATGAAATGTCCACATTCATTTTCACTTATTTTTTTCTTTCACGCATTTCAAATAACCATTAGAGCCTAAGCAAAGATTACACAACATTTGAGGAGCTCAATGTAGAGAATGAATTTTGTTAGAACAGAAAGAATAAATTTTGCTAAAAGAAAGGGATGGTGTGTTGATAGCGTATCTAGTTCAAGGTTAATATCTTAATTCAAAATAACATGGAATGGGTAAAAGAAACCACAGTTATCTAGAAGTTTCTTCTTTTCCTGCTGGTTATTTTCTTTCAATCACTTCTATAGTGTACAGTGATAATGTGACACATTGTAAGAGTGGAATTTTATTTGTAATATAGCTGAATACCTTTACATTGATTGATTGCCACTATTTTTATATTCCTTTGAATATAAATGATGCTTTTCTTTCACGATCTAAAGCACAAATTGTAGGCACTGACTAGATATGTAAATAACATGTAACCATGACAAATCTGACCAATGAAAGACATACACCAGGTTCCTATGGGAAGTGTAAACAAGTACTCACAGAACCTCCCTTGTCAAATAAAAGAAAACCCTACCAGGCTGGCCATGCTGGAGTGGTGAGCATTCCACAGATTGAAAAACAAATCCAAACACCCCAAGTAGGTGAAAAGAAGTTGAATGAATTCTTTACCCAGGGAACTTGGAAAACTTTGTAACTACCACCAAGATTCTGTCTGGAAGACATCTGAAGTCCTAGTTGCTACTTGATTGTTAAACAGATAACAGATCATATTACCATACTACAAATAGGCTACAAATTTCAACATGTGATGTGATGTGCCATCTTTTTTCTGTTTGACACATTCTTTAGCAAACACAGAACTACTTTAACAATGAAGTTAATAATTTCTATCCCTCACCCTATCCACCCCACAACTATACTGACCTATTTCTCTACAGGCTGCTAAAGGAAATGTGAAACATGACACAAGTGGTGAATTACATTCTTCTATTCCTGCCTTTTGATCAGGAAATTAACAGCATAAAGAAAACAAGGACGAATTCTGGGAGAATTAACCTAGCAGAAATTTATACAGGGAACCATTAATTTTTAAATAAATTTATAAAATTTATCTCTCACATTATATAAAAAATGGTGAAATTTTCTCAAAAGGTAAAAACAAATGAATAAAGAGGTATCCTTTTTATCATATCAATAGAGCAAAATACCTACTAAATAATAAGTAGTGACTGAATTCAGGGCTAAGGCACTGAATTTTGTAATTTAAATAATGTGATTTTTTATGTTGGTCCTAGGGCTTGTTGGTCAACTCGGGGCTTGGGTATAGTCCTTGGGTTTTCTGTGCTGAAGGCTAGTGCTCTACTGTTTGAACCACAGCTTCACTTCTAGCTTTTTGGTGTATTTTTTAGCAATAAGTCTCACAGACATTCCTGTCCAGACTAGCTTTGAACAGTGATCTCCAGGTTTTAGCCTCCCAAGTAGCTATGATTACAGGAGTGAGCTACCAGTGCCCAACAAAAATAATACTTTTATCTACAAAATGAAAATATATGATGAATAATGTGTCTTAGAAATATGTAGTTTTGTTTTTAAGTAAGTGAGCATTACAAAGATTTTTCATTTATACCAGAGGAAAACCTAGAATGGAGGCATAGCTCAAGTGGTAGAGCTCCCGCTTTGTATGGAAAAAGCTAAGGGACAGAACCTAGTCCATGAGTACAAGCCCCTAAGTAGGCAAACAATGAAATCCCCATATTTTACTTGATTACTGGCATTGCAAGCACAGGAGCCATCCAGTCTCCATATCACAGGTGTACAGGAGGTAACAGAAGGGAACCCTAAGCTCCAAAAGGAAATCTCACCAAAGAGGTTAATGACAATCATTGCAGGAGGTAACTGCCTAGTAAATAGTTATAAAGACATCGGATTTGCATTTATTTCATGGCCAGAGATGTTGAATATTTTATTTCTTCTTTTGGAAATCTCTATATATTTAGAGTTGGAGTTGTTGTTTCTTTGAGGACTTGTTTTTTGGGGGGGTTAATTTTTTGAGCTCTAAGTATATTTTGGATATAAGGCCCTTGTCTTATATATAGCTAGTAAAGGTCTTCTTCCAATCTGTGGACTTTCTACTAATCCTCTTAACTATGTCCTTTGCTCTGAAGAAAATCTTCAGTTTAATGTAATCCCATTTATCCAGCCATTCTTTGATTTGTTGTGTTTCTGTATCTCTATTTAGAAAGTCTTGACTTGGAACAAGGAGCCCATGAGATTCTACCTAACCCTGGGTAGAATGGCCATTATGAAAAAAATGAATAATAACAGATGCTAGTGGAAATGTGGCCAAAGGGAATACTACTAATACACTCTTGATAGAAATGTAAACTTGTTCAACTAACCTGGAAAGCAGTATGGAGATTCCTCAAAAGACTAAACGTAGACCTTCCCTATGAAAATAGCAATCCCATTCCTGGGTATGGGATTGGGTAAATACCCAAATGACCATAAACAAGGCCACACTAAAGCTGCCAGCACAACTATGTTCTTTGCAGCATTATTTACACCAGACCCAAAGAAACAGGCTACATGGTTTCCCTCATTTGTAATAACTGGAATATATCTAGAATATTGTTAGTAGAGGGTCACAAGAGCTCAATCACTATGTGCATTTGACCATATAAAATGATGCTTACCAAACTCCAATCAATGGAACCAAGAGTTTTTGTTTTTGTTGTTTTTTATAAATTTTATGGCTTAAAGTTATTTATTTTTCCTTTCTCCCCCCCCCCTTCCTTGGTTTATTCCCTTTTGTCACTGTTTCTCTTTATAATTTCTGTACCCTTTGTCTTTTATATAGGTTTATCTGATTAGGAGAGGGAAAGGGGAACCAAAGGTGAACCAAGGGGAACCAAACGAAACAAAGGGTATCAACAGTAATACTTGCTAATGACTATGTTGAAATGAACTTTACAACTTGGGGAGGAGGGTGTCAGGAAGGGAAAAAGTGGGAGAAAATGAGGGAGAGGTTACAATTGTTCAAAATGAAATGCACGCATTACTTGACTTATGTAACTGTAACCCCTCGGTACATCAACTTTACAATAAAATTTACGTTAAAAATGAATAAATAAAATAAGTGAAATAGTAAAAATAAAATAAACACATCAGATTTAAAATCTGTGTGCCTACACCTTTCTAAAAGATTGTTTTTGTGATTATCTTTTATAAGAAATGTGTGCATATATATATATATAGGTATTATAGTAGAGTATAAAATTGCCAGCATTCTGACTGCAATTCTTTCAGACCATCCATCTATTGTGCAAATTAAGACATCTTCTGTACAATGTCTAAATGATTACTCAAGAGAATGAAAGGAATGTTCAAAGGAATGCTTAAACAAGTGATAAAGTTTATTTTTTCTTTATTCTGAACCATTGATGCTGCGGCTGGAGATAAACTGCTCTCAGCAATTGTTCAGCCCTCACCCTAAAGGCACATTAACTAAAGGTCAGACCCCTTCCATTAATCAACTACAGACTCACTAAGACCCTAAAAAAACTCATCTAAGTGTCTAGTCTTTCTTCCCACATCAAAAACAAATGCCCAATGTTCTGAATACAAATATAATGTACACTTCATCTCTACATTATTTTTGTGATAGCAAGGGAGTAGAGTGCTGGTATATCAACAATTTCTAGTGATTAGAGAAATTGCATCAGGGAATGAAAAGTTGTTCTTTTTTTAAATTTTAATAAACAAAAATGCTTATTTTTCTCAAAAATTTTTAAATTGTGAAAATACCTTACAGAGGAGTTACAATTACATGGGCAAGATAATGAGTGCATTTCTTATCAAGCATTGTTGCTTCCTCCTTTGTTTCCCCTTCCCATCCCCTCCCAACTCCACCCCCCAACCCCCCTCCCCCGCCAAAGTTGTAAAGTTCGTTTGTCCACATAACGACTTGTACATCTCATTGTTGCAGTGGATACACCTGTATCCCCATTCAAACAATTTGTTTTTACCCTTCCCTTCTAAAAATTATGCCAACATCAAATACAGTGAAAGCAGGGGTTATACTGTGGGGGAGGGACATACAAAGCAACAAAGAAATCATCTTACAAATATATTAGAAACACTTGCATGAAAGAAAAACATTTGAACATTTATCTTGGGGTTCATTTCACCTAACATCAACTTCTCTGACCTTTTCTTCTTGTCTCTGACATATACTAGCTATTGCAAATAAGGGAAATCATGGGACCTATGTTTCTTTGGGCCGGGCTTACTTCACTTAATATAATTTTTTCCAAGTCTTTCCATTTCCTAACAAATAGGGCAATGTCATTCTTTCTGATGGAGGCATAGAATTCCATTGTGTATATATACCACATTTTCTCAATCCATTCATCTACTGAGGGGCATCTGGGTTGGTTCCACATCTTAGCTATGGTAAATAATGCTGCAATAAACATAGTTGTGCTGGTAGCTTTAGTGTGGTCTTGTTTGTGATGATTTGGGTAAATGCCCCAA
>NW_012267246.1:13985751-14038850 GCF_000151885.1 Dipodomys ordii | reverse complement strand
AGCTAAAGAGCTGAGGAACAGAGCCCAGGCCCAGAGTACAAGCTCCATAACTGGCAAAAAATAAAAGTAAAAGAATAGTAAAGAAAAAAAATAAAAAATAAATAAAATTTTATAAACTTTCATGAAATAATTACATTTTTTCCTTTATTTCACTACAAAATTATCACAGTATAAAGATAGGATATTAATAGATAAATAGATAAAACTTATTTTAGCCAATAAGTTGAGGAGAAACAAAATATTTTATTTCTCAAAATAAGACATTAAAATACCAGGAGTTAGGAAATATTTTGTATACTGTTGTTGATAAAGGCTTCAGAAATATCATCCATAACCAGGAAATTAACTTGATATCACTATTGCAAATTTTGTAAGCTTTTTTTTTTTTGGGGGGGGTGGTCCGGTCGTGGGGCCTGAACTCTGGGCCTGGGCGCTGTCCCTCAGCTCTTCAGTTGAAAGCTAGCGCTCTACCACTTGAGCCATAGCGCCACTTCCGGCTTTTTTCTTTTTTCTTATGCGGTGCTGGGGAATTGAACCCAGGGCCTCAGGCATGAAAGGCAAGCACTCTACCACTGAGCCACCTTCCCAGCCCCTTGTAAGCTTTTTACTAGAAACTAGACACTAAATTTTGGAAAATTGAGCCTATTTGATAGAAAAGTTTATATTTTATAAATCAATACAAAATAAAACTTTTGTAAACCAGTAGATAAAATATCAACATACAAATAGAAAAATAAGAAAAGATAGATAACCTAAAAAAAAATATGGTGAACTTCATTATAGCCAATAAAAGACTTTAATGTGGATTTAAGATCATGCATTAGCAAACAAAGATGGAAACTATTACAATAATCAGAATGATTGAGGATATCAACTCGGGAGTATGTTCGAATTTAAATTTCACTTTAGCATCTTGATCTTCTATCCATTACTGAATTTTCTCTTAACAACAAATAAAATGAGCTAGCTACTCATCATAATTACTCAGGAGAGTGAGAATCAGAGGACAGGGGTTCAAACACAGTACAGGCAGAATATTCCAGCATAGTGTATCTTCAAATAAAACAACAAAACACCAAACTGAAGGCATGGCTCAAGTGGTAGAGTGCCAGCTGAGCAAGCAAGCCAGTTGATTAAAAAACCCCAGTTGGTAAAACCAAAACTGATAGTACATAATAGCTACATCTGAAAAAATAAATAAAAGCAAGACTAAAACATCTCGATAGCCATCTAGTAGTATACATATATGTTTGAGTTAATTGAAAATTATTTTTGTTTTATATCTAAATGCATAATTAATTATAGAAATCTGGAGAAATATGTAAGAGCATAAATGATTAAACAACCCATTCTGTGGTTCATCTCAAGCCCATTCACATTTTTAGGGAAAATATTCCAGTGTTTAGGAAATGAGGGGAGTGTGCACAGGTGTGTCATTTGCACAGGTGTGGCACTGCCTAATGATAAAGGTATGCATTCAGAGCTGTCTTGCTAAGTGGTTTCCCCAAACAAATGTGACTGAGTGCAGTTACACTAAGTGTATTATGTGTAAGGTTGCTGCTGTGACAATATACTACTTCATATTTGTAAGCAATGGGAGAAATGCAATGCAAATACCAGTGAGAGTTACAGCACTGTGAATACATAAAACCGTGAATCATTTATGGTTGTTCTCAAGCATCAAGCCTTATATACACATAATTATATTGCAACACCTTTATAGACCTAGCAGAGCAGTAGGTTTGTTCCACCATCACAAATAAAAGAGAAATGCATTGCACTCTGGTATTACAAAGGCTACCAGAAATGTACAGTTTAATCTGACTGAACCAACATTAGAGATAAGACACACTCTTGATTGCAATGTCTGTATGTGGCAGGTGAATGCATTTATATAAACAGTATTTGTAATTACATCACTTTACAACATGCATAGTGTGAATATTTCTTGTCATGAAATACTCTTTCAAACCAGTATTTTTAGAAGCTGCAAAATATTCATCATATGAACTTTTTCTCAATTAACTAGACTCTTACACTTGACAATTTTTACAAGAGAAAATATACTTTAATAAACAATGCAATTATCTTTGCTTACATTTTACTATTAAAAATTTAAAAACTAATTTTTTATGCTTAAATCCTTCCTTCCAAATATTTGCTCAAATTTTAGGTATCACTTGGAATTTTCTGAGGTCAGTTTCATTCATCTAATAGAAAATGTCATCATGTGTGTAACTAGACCTACACAGAAAAATGAGTAAAAAAGAGGACTTTGTGAGAATCAGCAAGAGTAGGGTAGTGATAGGAAACAAACAAGAAGGTGAGTAGGACCGATGTATATTAATGCATCATGAAATAAAGTAATAAATCATATGAAAATTTGTAAAAACAAAAACTAGCTGGGTTCATTGGTCACACATGTAAATCCCAGGACCTGGGAGGCTGAGATGGAGGATCATGGCTCAGAAACAAATAGTAAGCAACACTCTATTTCAAACAACAAACTGCATTTGATGCTGTTCATCTGTAATTCCAGGGATATAGGAGAAATATATAAAATGATCAATGGGAAGGAAAGGATAATAGGGGGAAAACAAAGGAGGAGGCAACAATGCGCAATAGGAAATGTACTCATTAGCTCATTGTAGCCCCATATTTTTACAATAAAATTTGTACAAAAAATAAAAAGGATCATAATTGGAGGCCAACTTGCAGCAGAAAGTGTGAGGCACTATTTCAAAAATAACTGAATAGCAAAAAGAGTTAGAAGCATGATTCAAGTGGTATACCAGTTGCTTAGTACATACAAGGACCTTATTTCAATCATTATCACTGCCATTAAAAAGAGAGAAAAGAGAAAAAGGAAAGTGAAAAGCAATAATGAGGAGGAGGAGAAAGGGAAAAGGAAAAGGGAAGAAAAAGAGAAGGAAAGTGAAGGGAAGAGGGAAGGAAGAGAGGGGAAAGGAGGAAAGAAATGTAAGGGAAAGAGAGGGAAGGGAAGGGGAGGGAAGTTAAGGAAAGGGAAAGGAAGAGAAGGAAGGGAAAAGGATAATAACTGAAAGTAATGGAAGGGTGAATTTGATCCATTTATTCTATGTATGCATAGAATATGTACGTCACAATAAAATCAATTTGTAAAAGTAATATCCATGCTAATAAAACAGAAAATTTCCTCAAAAGAAAAAAATAACAGTGAGCTATTAATATTTTGGGTTTTGTTTATAGTCATGGTATGAATATTATGGAGAGTAAAAACTAATTTGAATATTCAATTCATAGTGAATACCTTAAATAAACTTTTAGCAATAAAATTCTGAAAATATTATCTTGACAATTCAAACTGTTAGTTACTTTTATGTGTTTTAAATTAACCAATTCATTTCAAATAACCTATCTTAACTGGCTGGCAGTCTAATAAAATGAACAAACCTCATTCAAAAGTGTTATTATTTATCTTTAAATAGTTGTACAAAGGAGTTACATAAGTAGTGATTACAGTTCTTGTCTAACTTGTTACCCCCTCATTTTTCTCCCTCTTTCTCTCCAATCTAATCTCCCACAAGTTGTACAGATCATTTCCAACATATTGTCTTGTGAGTATCACTGTTGCATAGGTTCCCACCTTGTCTTTTTTCTCATTATGTTGTTGTTCCCCTTCCCCTCCCTAGTTCAGATAAATGTATAACTGAATTCTCCATCCTTTCTCCTCTTCATTCAGCTACTCCTCTCCCCTTGAACATCCTACCCTGGCCCCACCCCCAGTGCTTATTTTGTAGAGCTTTGACAAGTCAAAGGTCTTTCTAAAGAATTACAATATTTGAATTCTCCTTAGAGTCGGCCAGATTTCAGTTAATACTACTTGATGACAACACATGTATTAAACACAAGGCTGTGACCTACATTTTTTGCCTTCATTTTCTCCATCCTGCAACCTTCTTAGCTAGCTATGGAAGCAGAGGCTTATGGAGCTAAGAACAAGCTCATGATTATATTTCTAAATAAAAAGGTAGGCTTAGAGTTGAGCTCAGATCATCTTCTCTTAGTCAAAGTGATGTTTTCAATAACGCCACAACTATACCCTACACAAATGCCTATAGAAACCTTCTCATCATTAATCGCATGAAAAGTGCTTTCCTACATGTGTTATCCTTGATCAGTCATTTACATCTTCTTATTCCCCACTTGGTGATCAGAGACCCACCAGGAAGTCTTAGTTGAGAGAGAATGGGAGCAAGTCCTCTTGCTAATCTGTAACTGCTTTTTCCCCCTTTGATTCTTCTTTTCTCCCAGAAAGCAGACTTTTTTCATAAAAATTCTCTCTCCTGTCAACAAATCCTCTTAGCATCACATAATCATCTTTTCATTAAAAAAAATAGCTAGAGGAACATTGCTAGCAATTTCAGCATGCTGTAGGTCTCGAGTTACTAAGGAAAGCTTGTGGTATTTCTGAATTCTGAGCAAGTGGAAACTAGAAATGTGTAGACATCACACTGTCAAAAACATCTTTCCCTCAGATTTAAGGTTTTCTACCCAGCTACAGAAATGCTGTAATCACAAGGTGACAAAATAATATGCTTTTCCTATTCAGTACATTTAGTTTGCTTAAGGTTAAAGGCAGGAGAACAAAGCATCAAACAATACTATGTTTAAATTAATAAGATTGGTAGTCCATGACATTTTCTATTATTTAGATATAAGTTAAAGCATTCAATTAGTTCACTTAAAGCATACTTCGATCTATTTCCTAAATCTCTTTTGGGATTTGAATTCCAATTGACCATCATCCTGAGGCCAATTAGACTCATTTAAATGAAATTATTTAAATATTTTTATGAGTAATTCATTATCTCTAACATTCATGCTCAGTTTCACAATATCTTTTTGTACCTCTGAACCCTGAGATCCTGTTAGAATGTCTCAGTTCAGTCTTGTTTGAGAAATCTTTAAATTGTTCTAATAAAAAGTATCAAAGTATATACAAGATGCAGGGTACCAGTATCATGTACAGTAACAACAGGAGATATATTATAGGGGAAAGAACATATGGAGGAAACAAAACAATCACAGAGTACATTAAAAACAACTATACTTGTCCAATTTGGGGGGGAAGGGGAATAACAAAAAGCTGAATAAAGAACATAGGATGACCTGTTGCAACAATGATACCCAGAAGACACTACACTGGAAATGAACTTTACAACTTGGGGGGGGCGGGGTGGCAAGGAGTAAGGGAGGTGGGAGAGGGAAGGGATAGCTGGAGAACAAAAAAGGAGGGGTAACAATGCTCAACAAGAAATGTTCTCATTACTTTCCTCATATAACTGTAACCCCTCTGTACAGCATCTTCACAATAAAATAATTTTTTAAAAAAGTATCAGTTTCATCCTAAACCAAATAATCCCTATTTCATCATACCTTGTTCCACAGAATTCCACAGTACTTACTCCACAAAATTCTAGGCCAAATTAGTATATAATAATTCTGTTTATCAAGTGTTTATGTCTAAACCGCCTGAAAATTATGTGTCTTATTTATTTGGCATAGATATCTATATAAGTGTGTGCCTATATATATATATATATATATATATATATATATATATACAGATACACATACATATACATACACATATATATACATAATATAGACATATTAATTGACAGTAAATTAATGCCTAATGAATATTGCTCTTGTTTCTCAAAAAGCTGAACCATCTGCTTTTGCTTTTGCTGTGGTATATGGAGTGACTTGGTGCCTATTTTGGTACCCATGGTCTGAAACATTATGTTTTATACCATAAGCCTCTTAAGGGCAAGGAATAAACTCATCCATATTTAAATTCCCAGAGCTTTACACATGGGACATGGTAGGTGTCAAGAGTTTCTAAACTAAAGAGAATGGAATAATGGCATGACTAGGGCACTGACGTTGATTTAGATGAGCTGCTTGCTAGGTAGTAGGTAGTAGGTAGCACAATGGTAAACAATGTGGCTTCTTTTATTTTCAGATACATGATACTTACAAAATGTGGATCTTAACAGTATCTATGGATAAGAATTAAGAAAGAAATAAGTGAAAAGTACCCACTACAGTTTGCATCATGCCATGAAAATGGGGCAAATGCTGGTTATTATTATTTTGTTAGTTTATGCTTTATATCATAGATGTGACAATACTTAACTCTGGTAGTGGTAAGGCAGAGATATAATAAAAACTATGAAACATTAGTAAGATAGCCAGGGAAATAATTATATTAAAAATTTTTTAATAATCATGCTTGATTACAAATAGATTAGGGAGGCAGAGTTACTGTGCTTGGTTGGAATACACATTCAAACAAGACTCTTTTTATGGCCAGACTTAGGAAGTTACAATGACTGCCATTTCCTTTCTGCCAAAACTGACACACAGGCAAATCCCTCCGTTTCATGGCTTGAAATTGAAGACCAACAACATCTCTAATTTCTAATCACAATCCTAATTACAGAAACACAGGCTTGCACCTCTGTTGCCGAAGGGGCTGCCAGTATTTCCATTATCAGTTCTCCTTTCCAGGGCTTAATAGGAAAGTGTGTGCTCCAGGGAAACTGTTGGCATAGAGGAGCTCAGCATGGAAGAGAACATGTTTTACAAAATTTGGCATCAACTTTACAACTGTAAATACAAAGCAATAGAAAGGCAACAATCAAAAGTTGAAAAAACTCAAGAGTGCTGGGATTGGAAAGGTTGTTCAAACTAATTTCAAACAAAATGTATAAATGATAACCCTACTCAGAGCACTTAAAAGAGAATACATATTTGGATTTAAAGAATTTCACCAAACATCTCTAATGAGAGCACAGAAACAATGTGATCCATCCATCTGTCTCCTACTGATAAAAATTGGCATAAATCTTACTTTAATATCTATGAAAGATTGCTTCTGCTTCAACGCCAGCCAGACCATTAAAAAAAAGGCCAACTTTGGAAATTGATTTCAACTGCTTTTGAATTAATTTATAAAGAAAGAATGAGAAACAGATGCTATTATTTACTGTATTTATTATTACTTATTTATGTTTTTTATATTTATTTTTGATGTGCCAGTATTGAGGCTTCAACTCAAGACTATTGCTTGGCATTTTTGCTCGAGGCTGATACTCTACTACTTGAGCCACACCTCCACTTCTGACTTTTTGCTGGTTATTTGGAGATAAGAGACTCTTAGATTTTTCTTCACAGGCTGGCATCAAACCTCATTCTGAAGATTACAGCCTCCTGAGTAGCTAGGATTTCCGGCACAAATCCTAGGCTTCTAGTTCATATATGCTTAAAGATTGTCATTAAAATTATGTATGCTAATTGTGCAAATAACAGATTTCATATTAATATTTCCATACATGGATATAGCATAGTAGATCTCATACTTTCCACCTTTTTATTGTGAAAGTACCATACAGAGGGGTTAAAATTACATGAGTAAGGAAATGTGTACATTTCTTATCAAGTATTGTTGCCTCCTCCTTTGTTTCCCCTTCCCATCACTTCCCATCTCCTCCCCTCCATCCCCCACCCCCACCAAAGTTGTAAAGTTCATTTTTTGACATAACGTCTTGTACATCTCATTGTTTCAATGGGTCCACCTGTATCCCTATTTAAACAATTTGTTTTTCCCTTCCACTCCCCAAATTATAGCAATGACTTTCCACCTTTTTATCCTCATCCATCACCCTTCCCTTCTCATGAGTCCCTTCTTCCCCTTTCCTAAGATCTTCCTAATTCCAAATAACACCTGACAGAAAACATGAGATATTTTCCTATTTCACTTGTGTAATATGATGATCTGCAGATCCATCCATATTACTAAAAACAATATAATTTTGTGCCTATTTATGGCTGAGTAAAGCTTCATTGTGTGTATGTGTATCTGTAACACACACACATCACACACATACACAGAGATGTGCTTGTATCTTATACTATTAGCTAATTTGATTGTTTTGGATATACATGCCCATGAATGATATAACTAGATTGTATGGTAGATCTATTTTAGATTTTTTGAAGAAATGATAAATTGATTTATATAGTGGTTGCATTTATTTACATTCTTACTAACAATATACAAAGAACTCCTAACTCCTCATTCTGTTTTGTTGATAGTAGCCATTAACTGGAATGAAATAGATTCTAAATGTCATTTTCAGTTGCATTTCTTTGATCATAATGATTAAAGAGCTTCAATACTTTTTTGTTATCAGATATTTATTGGCCTCTTGTATTTCTCATTTTGAAACTATTCATTTTATCTGTTCATTTATTGGTTGGATTATTATTGTGTTGTTTATGAGTTCTTTATATATTTTGGATATTAATGACCAATAGGCAAATACTTTTTTCTCCTATTCTATATTCTATTCAGGTAAATCTTTCCTGTGATTTGCAAATGCTTTTTTTTTTTTTTTCAGTCATGAGGCTTGAACTCTGGGCCCAAGTACTGTCCCTGAGCTGAAAGCACTCTAACACTTGAGCCTCAGCACCACTTCCGGTTTTCTACTGGTAATTGGAGATAAGATCTCAGGGACTTTCCTGCCGGCTGGCTTTGAACTGTGATCCTCAGATCTCAGCCTCCTGAGGTAAGATTACAGGAGTGAGCCACCAGCACTCAGCTTGCAAATGCTTCTTAACTTCATGTGATCCTATTTGTTAATACTATTCCCTGAACGATTAAAGTCCAGTTAAAGAAGTCGTTTTCTTTGCCAGTGTCTCAAAGTGTCCCCCTGTGTTTTCATCTAGTAATTTCACAATTCTAGCATTCACAATAAGGCCTTTGAGCCATTTTTTACTTGATTTTGGTTTACATGAAAAAAAGAGACCTGCTTTCCAGCTTTTACATTTAGGTATCTAGAACATTGTAACACCATTATTTTCCAATGAAAAAAAAAAGGAAGATGCAGCTATAAACACTAAACATATACAGAAACAGCTGTGTGACTCTGACAACTATCTTTACCTTTGCTTTCACACTAACTGAAAAGTTAGTGTACCTCTCTTGGCTTCTTGGAACCCTTTCTCCTGAATTTTTTTGCCTTTAAATAGGTTTTAATTTTTAAAACTGTTTTTAGTATAAGACATTAATCACTTGTTTCATGGCATTTTAACTGTTGTACATATAAACAAAATAATACTTAGGAAAATTTAGTTTGATTGTAGAAGGAGAGAAGATATTTAAGAATTACATTCAGCCATACAAGGTACTTTGAACTGGTATTTGATTATTATTAATTGATAAAATTGACCCAAACTATGTACTTACTAATCCATAACACTGCAGAAATGCTAAATGCAACTTCATATGTTTCAGTGAATTATTCCAAAATTGTTGTTGGGCTGGTAGATTCTTACAAGTGGCAAGGCAAGAAATAATTTCTTTGACTAAAAAGCCCTTTCTTTCTTCCTTTCTCTCTTTCTCTTATTCTTTCTCTGTCATTCTTTCTCTTTCTTTTCCTTCTCCATCCCCTTCACTGCCTCCTTTTTTTTTTTTTTTTTGCAGAACTGAGATTTATTTTTTAGTTGAACTGGCACCTACTAGGTAGTCACTGTACCACCTAACCCACATCCCTAGCTCTTTATGGCTTTACTCATTTTTCAAATAATATTGAGTATATATTTATCCAGAGCTGTCCTCAAACAGTTATCCTTCTTGCCTATGTATCCCACATAACTCAGATTATAAATACTCACCAACATGCTCAGCTTATCACTCAAGATGAAGTCTTATGACCTTTTGGAGGGATGACATCAACCTACATTTACCCAATCCTACACCTCCCAAATATCTAGGATTCTATGCTTGAGCCACACTGTACTCAGCCCTGAACTTGTTTTTGTAAGTGCTAATACATTATAGTCAATGAAATCTTCCTTTGACCTGAGTATTGTATTAGTGCTAGGGGAGGGGATGATAAAAGGTTAAAAACCCAATAGTGTGAGGGATCACCAACATTTGTACTTCTTTATATTGCATCCTGGAATTTAGGAATGTGTATTGCACCTTCTCTCTAGGAAATGCAACAATTTACTAAAAAGTAAACAAGCAACTTACAGAGCACACTTTCAAAAGTGTAATAAAAACACAGATTTATTGAGCTTTCATCTTGAAATCTTTTTGTATTTTTGCTTCCAGAAAAAATGTGACTAAATCTTTCATATTAACTTCTATCTATTGCAATCAGAAAAGTTTTTTACACACCTTTAAGGTAGCAGTTCTGGATAAAATGTTGCCAAGAATTTCTTCTTCCTATCAAGTTTCTTCTTTCTATCACTTGAGCTGCTTTCTTCCTCTTTTATCCCCAAAGAAGATGAAAACAGCTAACTAAGATCCCTTACACAAAAGCCTACATATCATAATGCCTATTTCAGAGTTTGTACATTATAACTAGAATAGGTCTTCAAAAGTATACTGATTTCTTTGTTAAAAAATTACATTTTAAAAGTTGAAACAAGATCCATTTGCCATCTAGTTTTTAAATTATCTTTGCTAAGGCAACCCAAATTCTTCTACCTGCTAAGGTGCCTATTTCATTTTAACCTCCAATGATTTACAGGCTTTCTTGTTGTTTCTCACAGAAGTGAATCTTTTCTGTAGATGTCATTCTAATTAATAATGTCAGTGTGATCTCCCTTGGACACTGAACAAATAAATTATTTTCATAGATCATATTTGTTTCTGTCAGTATTTTCCAAAATCAAAACGACAGATAAGATTGATCCCATGTTCTGTGAAACTTCTTCCCAATGAACTATACTTTAGTTTATTGCTATATGTTTCTAACGCTAGATTATACAACTGATCTGAAAATGCCTGATTTTATATTGTAATAAAATCTTAAGTGTAAAAAGATTTGTCATAAGATTCCTATTCTCCTTCTTGTTGTCCTTTGAAAAATATATAGGTAAGAGAGCATATTTTACTTTTTTAATGCTAAGCACATTGAATTATATGAGTATGCAGAAACTATTTTAAGTTAATTAATACTTAGACAACTTTGTGTCAATCAAATGTACATAGTTAAAACTTAAAATGGGGGAGAATAAAGGAAGAGTTGGCATTGATCAAGATGCTTAATATAGATAACTTGACATAATAATACATTTTTATAAAATAAGTTTTTTATTGTGAAAATACTGTACAGAGGGGTTACAGTACATGAGCAAGGTAATGAGAACATTTCTTATCAAGCATTGTTGCCTCCTCCTTTATTTTTCCCCTATCATCCCTTCTCTTCTATCTCCACAACTATACCCTCCCCGCCCCCATAAAAGAAGCTTTAAGGCAACAACTTTACCACTGGGTTTACTACTTCAAAGCAAGAAATATGCTTCTTTGTCTTTATATTCAGGTCCTATCAGAATATCTGATACCTAGAAAAATTTGACTAAGTTAATGTTTCAGCATTTCCAAATTGTATTAATTTAACCCTTCATCAGACTTATAGCAAGTTTGCTTACTACAGACCATACTGAGTATTAGAATTTTAATATGAAAACTATAATACATGTACAAATGTGTGTAATTAGAGACAAATATGTGAATGCATATGCATTAAAGTTTTATCTTTCTATCTAAAAATGTAAAAACCCAAGAATCAAAATCAGATACATTTCTTTTGAGGTAAGAAAATCTTTTTGCCCAGAAATTATGATACTCAAATCACTGGAATTCACTTTTCCACTCCAAGAGCAGCTGAGCCTGGTATAACGCTTAGCTCTTGGCATACTCAACAGCACCTACTTTCTGGTTGTCCTGGAAGCACTATACACGGTATAAGGAAACACCTGTGACATTGGCATCTGTTTTAATACCAACTACCTTCCACTCAAGATGAGCACAGAAGAGATTTATGGAACCCAACCCATAAAAATGACAGTAGGGTTCCATGTCACATTTCTTCAATCTAGTCCCTGCTTCCCATTGTAGTACCCTGTATTTGTTTCTTCCTTAATTGTAAACTAAGTAATCTAAAGAACTGAGATAAATTCCTTAGTAAAAGCCAAAGTTCAAATTAATGCTCATGTTATATTTCCCATCTGACCCAAATACATTTAACAGAATATTTCTTCTATATATTTGTAACATCAACTACTGTGCTATATGCACAATAGGTCCTTCATAAATATTCCAATGGACATTTTGTTGCGGGAAGGAAATAGAAAATTTTCTTGTATTGACATGTAACTCATACATATTATTAAGCATTTGTTTTAAGTGTAACATAATTTAGGTTTACATCTATACATTAAGATTAACCTTTCAGAGAATAATTCCAGTGTACAATAAAAATTAAGATTTTATTTCCATCTGATCTACATTCTTGTTATAGTTTATAGAGCTATAATTTGATTAAATAAGATGGCTACTCAATTACTAAAATTTAAGTGCCTCACACATGTTCAATTTTAGGTATTTTCTTAATTTAAAAAATATATTAAAACTCCCATACACAGTTTTCAAAAGAAGATGTGCCAATTGCCAATGAGGATATAAAAATATTCAACACTGCCAGGCACAGGTGGCTCACATGTAATCCTAGCTACTCAGGAGGCTGAGATCTGAGGATTGTGGTTCAAAGACAGCATGGGCAGGAAAGTCTGTGAGATTCTTATCTCCAATTAACCACCAGAAAACTGGAAGTGGCACTGTGGCTCAAGTGATAGAGTGTTCACCTTGAGCTGAAGAGCTCAGGGACAGTACCCAGGCCCAGAATTCAAGCTCCACTACCGACAACAACCACAAAAAAGAAATCAACACCCCTAATCATAAAGAAAATGCAAATCAAAACCATAACAAGATATCTTTTCTCTCATGATAATGGCTATTATAAACAAATTCTGGTAAGAATATTGGGGAAATGGAACTCTCAAACCCTGTTGGTACAGATGAAAATTAATACAGATGTTTTGGAAAACAGTATGAAAGTTCTTCAATAAATTGAAATGAGAAATCCTGAAAGATACAATGGTCCAATTTCTGGAACTATACCCAAAGGAAATTAGTATCTGAAGAGACATTTGCACTCTGCTGTTCACTACAACACTATCCACATACAAATAGCCAAGAAACAATTTCAATACCCACAAATACATGCATTAATAAGGAAAACTGAGGGAGACACACAATGGAATTCTATTCAGCCATCAAAAAGGAAATACTGTCTTTTTGAGAATTGTGATGTCAAGTGAAATGAATAAGGCACAGAAATTAAAGTTGATCTCATAAAAGATAAGAGTACACAGTGATTGCCACGGAGGGATGAGCAAGGTTGATCCATGGGTGTTAAGTGGCAGCGACGTAGGACCAAGAGGTTCTGTTCCCCTGCCCACTATCGTGAATACAGATTAAAATAATGAATTCCACATCTCAAAAACTAGAAGGAAAATATCCAAAGTTTTTTACCACGAAGAAACCTGATTTAATCATGTTGCATTTTATGCATATATCTGAGTATCAGACACATCAAAGTATACAGTTTTAGGTTTTAATGCATCTGTTACAAACAAATGTAATTAAATATCAAAGGACACAAAATCTGTAAAAGGAGGACTGATTTCAGATGTAGTTAGTAGTACTGATGAAAGGCATGGATGAAGAAAGAGAAAGAGAAAAATATAAAAAATAGGAATCAAAGCCAAGATGTAGGGTGGAAAGACCAGTTATAGGTGACATAGATTTGCTAAACTAAGAAGTAATACAAAATAGGCAGACCTATGAGAAAAGAAAACATCCCTCTTGTAGTTGTTTAAACTCATAAAACAATGTATAAAAAAACAAAACAAAAAACCTTTACTTTTCCAGAGTACCCTTTCATCCACAGTATAACTGCTCTTATGCCTATCAATCTGCATTTTCTCACTCTCCCAATCTACTTTGATAACTAAGAGAAAAATATCTATCAATTATTTCCATAACTAATTTGTTGATGTGAGCCATTTGGCAAAAATTGTGGGGCATAATGATTTGTGCAGCACTATCTACACTATCTCAACACATCTTTCTAGTTTGAAAATGCAGATCAGTCCTAGTTGTCTCTCTTAAATGCAAGACAACATATCTCATCTACTAGGTTTTTCTACAACTAATCTACAGCCAAATCTGTGGTAACTCATTTTCTGATATATCAAAGCCTTCTTTTCTCCTAAAGTAATGGCAACTTTCCTTGTTCTACAGAAAATTGCCTGGGAAAATGGCCTCCAGCAGAAAAATGGCCACCTGTGTGAGGTAAATGCACTATTACAGAACACTCAGTTATTTGCAAAATTACTGCTTTATGTTTTTAATTATTAACTATGTAGTCTAAAAAGTTACTGCACTCCATTTTCTAGAATAGCTTATTATAGCATAAAATTTCTCCAGTACAGTTGAATAAAAATTTTCCTTAGGTCAACATCATTAAACCAAAAAGATTCTCCAAGACAGAAGTAACAATGCTCCAAGGATTCCTTGTATACAACCAAAGGTGGACTTCATCATTTAAACCCTAGGCTTAAGACAGAAAAGCTTTGGGGAAAAGAACACAGGAGTTAATTCTAATATCTATATAACTAAAAATACATGCATGAAAAGCAAAACAAAACAAAAAAAACAACCACAATGCATTGGATACACTGACTATTGAGGCATACTATGATACATCAACTTCTTAAAATATAACATGAATATCATGCTAAATCAAGTTAGCCAGGCTCAGAATGGCAAAACAGCACATATTTTCTCTCCTATGTGGAAACTAGATCTAAAATACAACTAGACATGATAACATACAGAGCTCAATGCTTTCACACAAGCTGACTACACTTAGTGGAAGAATACAAAGGGTCAATTCCTCTGAACAACTGACATACTGTTTATCAAAATGAAAACCAGGACATGGAAATATGTTTCAAGGGGACTTGGACAAAGAGGAGGAATAGAGAGGAGAAGGGTGAGCAAATGCAGTCATAAAATTCATTGTACACTATATAAAGAAATCAGCTATTTAACATGTGTGTGAGACTTTTATTTCCATTTAACCATCAAATAGTCCAGGAAGTAGCGTTTATCAATCGTAGAGTGCCAGCTTAGAACGGAAAAGCCAAGCAAGAGTGTCAGTCCCTGAATTCCAGCTATAATCCTCGTGAATACTCTCTCTCTCTCCCTCCCTCTCTCTCTCTCTCTCTCTCTCTCTCTCTCTCTCTCTCTCTCACACACACACACACACACACACACACATACAGAATACTCATTTACTTTCTCAGAAATATATTTCCCTATCTTGAGGAATGCATACATATACATGCTCACATGTAGACATCCACACACTCTTTTCACTCCTGTTCATGTCTTTTGTACCAATAGTCTGTGAATGATTATGTGTGGGAATAGAAATCATCAATGACTTAAAGTCAGTTTTCTCCTAGGTAGGGACTGCCTATCACAGCTATCAACTTTGTTGCTACTCTCCTGAAGTTATGAGAGTGCAAGCAGTCAATGGAGCAATCCTCAACCGGAGAGGATTAGCTTACAACTGCTGCCACTATCAGCAAAACAGCAAGAAGCAGACAGTTCATTTTACAGAAACTTAATGGAGTGTATGGCTCTGGCTGTTTAATACAAGCACTGTCAAGACATCTATGCAAAAAGTCTCAGCTGTCACCAGTGACAAGGCGAGTGGAGTTATTTGTCACACTAGACTAGATAAAGCATCATTAGCATGGTGCATGGTACTGCTACCATGTATCCCCACATAGCTGCCAGAGATGACATGATCATGGTTGTCACAGACATATGACAATAGCATGTTTGCAAAAGGTGTCTCATTATGCAATAAATATTACACTTTCATTTGCTATCCTTAGAATTTCACAAATTTCAGCAGCATATGAAGGTTTGATAATTTTTCTAAGTACATCCACATGCTAAACAATCTATATTTATGTATGAATTTTAATTTGTAGAAGAAATTAGGCTCACACCAATATACATTCCATATATAACTCACACAAATAACCAAGAAATGTCTGTGAGCCTATTTTCTCTTTGATTGACTTCTGTTGCCCATATAGAAATGCTTCTGATTTTGTTATTATTAAGAACATACACACAATCTTCTGTTGAAAACATTAAAAACTACCATGAATAAATTTTGCATTTTTATAGTTACCTTTATCAGGATGCTGACAGTATGCATCTTTGCTTAATTGATAAAAATAAATAGCAACACACCACTTCAGAGAACTAATTAAGTTTCTGGTATCAAGAAAGAACAATTTCTTTGGCTAAGCAGAAAACCACCATTTTTAGTTCATCTTAAAAATAAATTCTACATATATAATTTAGCTTAGCACTAATTAAGTGACAATTTCCACTGAAATGTGGTTTGAGAGGAAGACAATGAAAATAAAAACCTCTAAATACTTGGAAAATGATTTAAAGTAAAAACAAAATGCACTTTATTCAGTTTTACTAATTCAGAATGCATGCCTAGACTCTTTAAACATAAGTACTTGTAGTTAATTTCTACTTGAATTCCTTTCAAGTTTCTTTCACTTTATTAAGATTTTGTGCTTAATAATATTTACAAATGGCCACTCAGAAAATTAAATAAGTAACATTTCTAGGATAAATTACAGGCTTTATTTACTCTGAGTTCAGTTTATTGTTTTATTCAACATATTAACTCAACACTAAGTGCTAAATATTGAGCTATTAGAGATTACTTTCAGGAATAAAGAAAATGAGACATGGAGCATTTGCTCATAAAGCTTACAGCCTGAGAGTAAGGTAATTAGCAAGGGCATTTAGCTCACATCTATCAACTCAAACTTGTTTCTGTCTTTCCCATGCTTGTTTTATTACCCAAATTATCTAGATTTCCAGCAAAGACACAGAGCTCTATTCTATGTTCCATTCTAGGTCAGCTAAATCAGAATTTCTGATTTAAATTGGAGCATAGTCCTGGAAAGGACTAGACACCTACTAGTGGGTACCACACTTCCACTCTAGGCTCTTCTTCAGTTACTAGTCTGACTCAAGAGCCAAGCAGCAATAATGCTGAACAGCACAGAATGCCAACATCTCACTCATTTTTTTGAGGTTACAGGTTAGATCTAAACTATAAACACATATGATAACATGAATAATTTGACTAATGTATGGTATAAAGCAAGGGAATATTCTAATGGTGCAACTCATTTGAACAACATGGAGTTTAACAAAATGAAGTGGGAACATGTGTTTGGGGAGAGGGGATAGGAGGTCAAAGAAGGAAAGATGAATGGAATAAGGAAGTGTGGGCAAAGACAATCATAATATATTCAATGCACTTATGTGAAAATAGAGCCAGGTAATTTGAGGGGGATGGGTAGAGTTGTGACAGGTGGGAAAAGAACAATAAAAAAGGAGACAGTGATCGAGATGCATTGTAGTCATAAACTGACATATTGAATTGAAACCTCTTTGTGTAACTAGTTAATAAAAAAGAAAAGAAAAAAATACATGGTAATTGGGTTGTAATATATGTTGCCTTCCTCATTGCAATGATATTTGGAAAGTTCAAGGACTAAGAACAAATAAATGCCAGAGAGAATTTGTCAGAAAAGAAGATGTACAAATCCTCCTGTGGTCAAAGACAATAGGGCTTTCAAATGCTCCCAACAACTCTCATGAAACAAGTTCTATTTTCCTGTTCAGAAAAGAAAGTATTCGAAGAGGTAAAAAAAATCTGCTAGAAGATTAATCAGGGCAAGTAATGCTGAACACCTTCACTCGGGGATACTATGCTCTATCCATTTCCCTGGGATTGCTGGCATATCCTCTTAGGGATTAAAGTTTTAGAAAATAAGTTTTAATATTGGCCATAATTATGTCAATGCAACCTATATAGAAGATAAAACTGGATAAATATATTTTCCTTTTAAACTACACTCCAAGGCAGCTGATTCAATAAAGAAGAAACTTGTCAGTAAATTTTAATAGTTATCTGCAATCTGAAACAAGTAAACCAGTTAAACTCCTATATCCATACTCTGAAAGCAAATATCACAGAATAATCAAGAAATCAATAAACTACTTCATAAACTATGATAGCAATGACTATTTAACATGGTACACCTCTCAGAATTATGGGTATCTGGTGGCAATTTTCATATTGTCCTATTTCAAATAATTCTGTTATCATTTAATATACTAACAAATTGCCATGATGGCTGTGTGACAACTGGAAATGTGCTCTCTGTAGATACAGAAATACATGGTAGGTAAAAGTGTAGAATTAATGTACAGGCAAAAATCAATCAATCAATCAATGCACATAAACAAGAAAAGGCAGAATACTAAGGAGTTCTGAATTTTGATTTTGAGTATAATATTATTAAAGAATGTAAGAATCTAAGAAAAAAGGCTGTGGTCATTTTATTGTCATCTCTAAAAAGAATTGAGCATTACTTATTATATATATACAATTATATGCATATATAAATATACATGGCCTCTTCACTTTTATTTTCAGGAAAATTATGCCAACATGCTGATTAAGAGTGTGGGCTTGGAAACAATACTGGTTGGTGCTATCATTTAATTATGGTGATATTTCAGGCAAATACACAAGAACCTTATACCTACATTTATGCATCTGAAAAATACTAACAGCAATACCTTTCTCAAAACTAAAAACGGAATTACTCATAAAGCACTTGGAGCATGTTTCTAAAATGCATAAACCTCAGTGAAATATTTGCTAGTAGTTAGTGTTACATTAAAAAAAAAATCTTTCTCCCTGATCCAGTTTTATACAGATGTGGATTAGAAACTTCATGTTACTAATGAGAATAAATTATTTAACAATTAATAGTTAATGCAATTCCATAGAAAAAATGATTTTTAAAAGTTCTGTGGAATCTATGGTTGGAAATCTAAAATGTCCAATAATCTGAAAGTTTCTGCTCAACAAAATGATACCACAGTAGAAGATTATACCTACAACTTGATCTTGTTTTATGGACCAAATCAAAATTTTAGGCACATAAAATACCTTCTATTCAGTAACCCTATGGAAAAAGACTTCACTGTGTACATGATATTTCATACTTTTTACTGTTAATATATGAATAAATATAAATAATCATTGTCTCGTGGTCATTTGCTGTCAGTGATGATAACTGTCCACAGGTCTGACACAGAGGCGATAGAAACACCTTTGTTTTGTGATGATTGAATTTTTACAAAAGGTTTTTACTGCATAAAATCGTTTAACTGTTGAATAAAATTACGTTTGTGCTCTGAGTGTAAGGTGAATATGATGAAAGTAAAATTCATGTTTAGGCTCAGATTCTGTCCTAAGATTCTCTCATTATGCATATGAAATATTACAGAATTAACAGTAAACTGTAATTCTGATACCAGCCTGTGCCAAGATCAAAGAAATACACTTGCCTCCAAGATAATTTGAAAATTTGATTATAGTGATAACACACATTCTACTTCTGCTTACTTATCATCACACTACATGTTTAGAGTTGGGGATAAATGACAAACAACAAAGCTGACAATTCATTTCTTTCTCTCTTTCCTTGTTCACTTGCTCTTGCTCTCATTTGCCTTCTTCTTTAACAGCATATTTACTAACACTTAAATGCATTGAACAATGCTAAATAATTCAGTCTTGCAATGAAAAGTATCATAATAGATACTACAGGGACAGTTATGTTTATGTTTTAAGAACATTGTCATCAAGATAAATAATGAAACAAGCAAAAAATCTGTTAGGAAACAAATTAGAAACATTGTTACTCTAAAATTATTTCTTCATGTCTCATTTCAAATATTCTCTTTAGATGATATCAAGTAAATGTACTCAAAAAAATCTGATAAATTACCTAAAGATGAACAAAGGCTCAGCAGGAAAATTTCATGCTATCAGAATTATGTGAATCATTCTTGATTGTGTCTCCATCCTTTCTCATATACGGATTTTCCTGCCTTTCTTTAAAATTGTTTTTTAAGGTGTTATTAGAAAAAAGAAATGCTCCATTCCAAAATTAAAATTTTATCAATTGTTAAGACAATCTATAGGTCATCTTTCTTCATAATAAATCCCTCAATAACATTTCTCAATTAGTTAATTTAGATAATTAGGATTTGAATATCCTTCATTGTTATATTCATTGTATGCTGAAATTTCATTAAAAAATTCTCCATACAAGTATGATTCCTTACAAGCTTAAAAGTATTATTAAACAACAGTAAAGAGTTTAAAATCATTTTACCGGTGAGAATAAAAATACTGATAATTGTAGAAAAGTCAACGAGCTGATATTTCAGACAAAGTATGCCTAGGAGGAATGAAGAAAATAAAATTGGAGAACAAACTAAAAAACACTAAATTACAGAAACCAACTAATCAACTGAACAAAAACATTAAAGAGAAATGCTCTTTGTAAATGAATGTGATTTCTATACTAATGTTTCATTTTAACACACAAAGTAGAAATGCATGCGTGTCAAAGATTGAAGTTTGGGGAAGAGAGAAAAGGACACAGGTTGTATTATGAGGAATCTTTAGATAGCATCCAAAAAAACGCAATGTCTGCTACAAGATCAAGGTAAGCTTTGTCTATCTTGGTCCATTTAACTCATACCAGTTTCAGGCCCCCTTGTAAGTTTTCCTTTCCATGTTGCATCAGATCCTTTTTCCTTCAGTGAAGTCAATAGTGGAGACCTCTGAACTCATTACACCGTGTCAGATGGTTATACTGACAGCTCACATTGACGCATTACTGTAGAACCAAGAGTTGCTAAATCTTTCATACTCTATCGTGATTTATTTGTCACAGACTGTCCTTACCTATTTGTCCAGCCAATCCACATACCATTCCCTATTTGAACTCTTCCCTTTTTTAGGTCCAAGGAAACATAGATAATAAAGGCTGGGAAAAAAATAAAACAACATAAGCCCACTTGGAGGGCTCATGGAGAGCCGTGTCTATCTCAAAATTAAGGAACAAAATGATTATTAAGTATCTTTCACTTACTCTATCTCCTGAGAATCAGCCAAAGTTCTTAGTCCATCAATCTCCTTCAGAACTTTGAGATAATTAAAATTGCCTGCTGAATCAGGCAGTCTCCATTTGATGAGATTTTTTTGTTTTTGCTTGTGTTCTCCTTACTCACAGCCATTGTTGTTCTGTTTGTATTAGTCGAAGCTAGAAATCTGCTTATCTCTCTGGATTTGGGGTCAACAGCAACTGTGCAAAATATATGACACTAATGGTGGCCTGTTTTTTTTTCTTTTTTCCTTTCACTCCAATAGCTTCAGTTACCGTTTACTACATTTACTGTTTCCTGTCTCATAGTGCCAAATATCCATGCATCATCTCAACTACTGTGCACACTAACAAGCAAAACTAGTAAGACTAAGGAATGGTGAGTATGGTGATTGTGATCATTTTATTGATGAAGGCATTCAAGTTTTGGGAGGTTCTATCAGTTGTACAAGGATGCTGTGATGTTAAAACTGAAACACACAAGAAGCTTAGGAACCCTTTCTGAAAGGAATGTACTCATTCTATTTATTACATACTTGTGGTATCTATTTTGTTGACATTCAATAAGCAACAATTTCATGTTTTATCTAATATTAATAGTCATAATGAATAAAAGCTAAAACATCCCTTTTCTAGGTGAACTTAAATTATTTGGGTATTTGAACTCATAGTTTTACTGTAAATCAAAGGGAAATTATTGCATAGTATCAATTTAACTGACTTTTTAGATGCTAAGTGCTACATTTATTGTAAAGATACTGTACAGAGGGGTTATAGTTACCTGAGTAAGGTAATGAGTCCATTTCCTCTCAATAAATGCTACATTTTTGAGATATCATATTTAAAAAGACAATTTGTTGCTTTGTACTTGGTCAACATGTGGCAATAACCACATTGATAGATCCCATTACTGTATATAATTTGAAGAGAGAAAATAAATATGTTGAAAATGCATCTGTATGCCCATTTTTATTGCAAGAGGATTCATAATAGCCAAAATATGGAATTATCCTAAGTATCAATGGGAGAATGTTAAAGAAAATATTCGAGACAGACTATAATAGATAGATATAAACGATAACAATAAACACAGATGATAGAGAATAGATAGATAGATAGATAGACGAAGTGGGGTATTATTAAGCGATGAAAAGAGTAAACTACTGTCATTTGCTACATGGATGAGCCTAGAAAGTATTATTTTTTAAGTTTACCTAAGCACAGAAAGAATATAATTTTTCTCTTATATGTGAGACAAAAAACCTCATAGAAATAAACAGAACAGGGGCTGGGAAGGTGGCTCAGTGGTAGAGCGCTTGCCTTGCATGCCTGAGGCCCTGGGTTCGATTCCTCAGCACCACATAAGCAAAAAGAAAAAAGCCAGAAGTGGTGTTGTGGCTCAAGTGGTAGAGCGCTAGCCTTGAGCTGAAGAGCTGAGGGACAGAGCCCAGGCCCAGAGTTTAGGCCCCATGACCCGACCCAAAAAAAAAAAAAAGAAATAAACAGAACAGTGGTTAGGAGAAAGTGGGAAGAAGAGGGAGAAAGAGAAAATTACAGTCAAATAGAAGGAAAATTTCTAGTGTTCCCTATAGCACTACAGGCTACAGTTAAAATAATTTATTGGTCCTTTTAAAATGGCTAGAAGAGAGGACGTTGAATGTTCTCACCAATGAGAAATGATGAGGCAATGGATATGCACATTACCCTAATTTGATCAATCCATAATGTATACACTTTATCTCAAAAATGCAGAGAAATGTGGAGCCCTGTTTGTCACCATGCACTAATATCAATTCAAAGCAGATCCAAGTTCTGAATGTCAGATCTGAAACTTTTAAATTACTGCAAAAGAGAGTAGGTGAAATACTGGAACTTATAGGTACAGGTAGAAACTTCTTGAAAAGAGTCCAAGGGGCATAACAGAGAGGAGAAAGACTTGACAAATGACACTACATCAAAGTAAAAAGTTTCTGAACAGCTAAAGACATAGTTGCTAAACTAGAAAGACAGACAACCAATTGGGAAAAGATCTTCACTGGCGATATATTAGACAAACGCCTAATATCCAATATATACCAGGAGCTCAAGAAAGGAACCCCTATCAAACTTAATAAACCAATCACTAAATGAGTAAGGGAGCTAAGGAAAGACTTCTCAGAAGAAGAGGTAAGATTGGTAAAGAAACACATGAGGAAAAGCTCATCATCCTTTGCCATGAAGGAAATGCACATTAAAACAACTCTAAGATTCCACATCATCCCAGTTAGAATGGCTGGCATTGTATATTCAAACAATTAATATTGACAGGGGGTGTGGGGAATGTAAACAAGTGCAACCATTCTGGACTACAGTCTGGAAGTTCCTCAAAAAACTAAATGTAGACCTTCACTACAACCCAGCCATACCACTCCTTGGTATCTACTCTGAATTTCATGAGCCAGGATAGGATAAAGACACCTTCACATCCATGTTTATTGATGCAATAGTCACAATAGCCAAGATATGGAAACAACCCAGATGTCCAAAAACAGATGAGTGGACCCAAATAATGTGGAATTTTACTCAGCTCTTAGATTCAATAAGATTATGCCATTTGTGGGGAAATTGCTAGAACTAGAACAAATCACGTTACATGAGGTAAGTCAAACTCTGAGAGACAAATGGCGCATGTTCTCTCTGCTATAAGGAAATTAGATCCAAAAATACATTGGGATATGATAAATTATACAGGATTCTAGACATGCACACACAGTGAGACCAAAAGAAGATACTCTTAGTAGAGAAACACAAAGTCACAATCCCTATGTGGCTATATATATCAAAATGAACTCCAAGATAGGGAAAAAGGAGATCTCTTTGGTTAATTTTTATTTTTGAATCTGTATTCTTTTCTCTATATATGGTATATTCATGTGCATATCTTCAGGAGGGGGGAGGGTACACAATTCAAGCAGTGGAGCTCACTGGACACTGATCTATACAACTCATGGGTAGAGACAGGAGGGAGTAACTGTGAGACAGAGAAGGAAAGGAAGACACTACGAAAGGAAATGTACTCATAACTTGACTCACATAATCATAATCACCTTTAAAATAACAATAAAGTAATTTTCATAAAAATTTTAAAAATAGCCTAGATGAAAGTATTTTACAGACTTTCTTTTCACACACACACATGTGTATATAAGTTCCTGGAATTTAGTTTGTAGACAGCTATTTTACATGTCAGATCTTCAAAACATTGACTACAACTACTTATCTTTGTTCTTCTCCTACATTCAGTGATGTGCATGTGTGTTGCTTTTATTTCAATTGTGCATACACTTTGAATTAAAATAAGATATTTTTCTGATTTCTTCAGGAATATTCTTTGCTGCAAACCCACACCAGTGTAGTTCTTCTAATCCTTAACCAGTTGTACTCTCTCTCTCTCTCTCTCTCTCTCTCTCTCTCTGTGTTTTCTCCTAAGAATATGACTTTGCGTTTTAGCCTGTAAGCATCCTGCTGATGGTAATTATGCTTGTTAATTTATTGTTAAAAGATGATCACCTATTAAAATATGCTCTTCTGCAATAATGATAACAAATCAAGGAACAAAACGGTGTGACAGGGTAACTGACTGGAAGCTTTCCTGTGGGAAATATAAAACACTTTGCCATTCATTAATTTTGAAGTCAGGACTCAGAAGTGTACATACTCTTTCAATGAATCTCTTGTGCTTAAAGATCTGAAACACATGGAAAATTCTTCCTCTCTCTAATTTTCCATTATGCTTTATCTTACTATCTTCAACCTTTGAAACTAAGTTCCAAATGTTCAAATAAAAAGAGGTAGGTATAGTCTTCTTTTCCCAAGCAATGTGTGGATTATGGACAAAGTTTAAAAAGAGAGGAAAATGAAAGACATAATAATAGCATTCAAACTCCATGTGCACCCAAGAGCCTGCAACATTATCATAATGCCTCTATTATGGCGATTGCTGAAATTAAATACCTGTAGATTTGACCCTAAGGAGTTGACTGTAGTGTTTGCTGCAATAAACACTTACTGTAAATGCTTAACCTTGAGTAGATTCTGTATTAATACAATTCCACAACAGCTATTTTGACAAGTGTCAAGATATATTTAATTGTAACCATATGAAACCACCCCATGCTATATTCTTCCTTATCTAAAATGCACTGATTATTTCTTAGAAGGGTACTTCAAATGTTTTAAAAAATGATGTAATAAATCTAGAAATAAGTGACAGATCTGCCACAAAAATTAAAGATTACTATATTAAAGGAAATATGAAATGAATGTAGTTCTTGCTATCCAATAAAAAGACTTCACTTTCAGAGACAACCTGCATATCCTAAATACCATAGGTCTGTGTATTCTAATCAATAAATGCAGTTATAGATTTTTTTCTTTGCTTTTTACTTACACTATATTAATTCCTCTTTCTGATAATACAGTATGGGCAGTTTTATTGAAATAAAAGAAAGTATGTTTAGATTGTATAACATCAACTATTCCACAATCAGTCATTTATATAAGTTATATAAGTTATTTATATGTTATTTATATAAGTTATTTATATAAGTGGTTTTAACACTAAGTGTATGGGGGATTTTTTGTTTTGATTTTTCTTTGTTTTTGTTTTGTTTTGTTTTGTTTTGGTTGTGAGGCTTGAACCCTGGGCCTGGGCACTGTCTCTCAACAATTCAGCTCAAGGCAAACACTCTACCACTTGAGCCACAGCTTCACTTCTGGGTTTCTTGTGGTTAATTGGAGATAAGAGTTCCACAGACTTTCTTGCCCAGGCTGGCTTTGAATCATGATCCTCAGATCATGATAAGTAGCTAGGATTACAGGCATGAGCCATCAGCAACCAGTAGTCTCCTCATATACATCCTTTTACCACTATTACACCAAAACATTCAGGATTTCTCAAGGTCACAAAAGGCAAGCTCACTACAAGCCCTATTGATAAACTTTTATACAATTCATTCACCTATTTTCCTCTTGTTTACTTCTTTCATTCTATCTTAGCCAAAATAGAATTATGCTTGATTAAACAACACTTGATAAACACACCCCACTTTCATACAATCAGATAATAGTTATTTAAAGGACAAGTGCATTGTAACACGCAGCATTGCCTATTACAGTCTCAAAGAAAATAGAGAGGGAGGAAGTTTGCATAATCATTCAAGGCTCCAAACCAGAGATGACAGGCATGAGTCAATACAATGTCTAAAACTACTAATACACACTAAACCACAAAAGATAAAAAGATGTGCCCCAGTAGGGCACCAGTGGCTCAAGCCTGTAAGCCTGTAATCCTAGCTACTCAGGCGGCTGAGATCTGAGGATCACGGTTCAAAGCCAGCCCAGGCAGAAAAGTCCTCGAGACTCTTATCTCTAATAAACCACCAGAAAACCAAAAGTGACGCTGTGCTCAAGTGGTAGAGCACTCGCCTTGAGCTGAAGAGCACAGGGACAGCACCCAGGCCCAGAGTTCAAGCACCACGACCAACCAAAAAAAAAAAAAAAAAAAGTGCTCCGACAAGAAATGGGGAATGTGTAAATATTTGGTAGATTGCACTAGTAGTACTAATTGTAACTTACTACTATTTGTCAAAGTTCCATACTATAATGAGGAAAACTGTCTCTTCTATCAAAGAGCCTTGTTTAAAAGTTACTGCTTTGACCTGGTGGCCAGGCTCTTGTTAGGAGAAAGAGGAGCTGCTTTGGGATAAGTAAGAATTTTGAAATGTAATTTGTCTTAAGCTGGATTTTTCCAAGATGTGTCAGAACACACACCTTAGAATGTTCAAGAAATAGCAGAGGGTTTGACATCTGTTTTGAGGTTACTTGTGTATTGTTAGTCTTATTTCACTGTTTTTAATGGTCACCTTTTGTAAATACACTATACTTTAATCAAACTAGCCAATTGGGAACTGAGTGTGAACTTGGGGTCAATGCAGTTACACCTGCTGCATTAGAAATAAAAATGGAGCAGCCTCTGTTCTGTCTGCTTGCTTATCATATATTTGGCTGATGGTTCATCCTTCTGCAGGAGTAAATTTAGCCTTGCTGAGACAATTCTTTATTTTCTTGTCTACTGTTGTGATTCCAACAGTTCTTTGAGAGCATATTTATAACACGATGATAGTCAAATCCATCAGCTTATGTAATCTCTCTCTTTATGTCTCTCTCTATGACTCTGTGTGCCTGTCTGTCTCTGTCTGTTTCTCTGTGTTTCTCTCTTTCTCTTTCTGTCTCTCTCTCATATACTTCCTACAAGCTCCTTATCCAATGAAAGTTCTTCAAAGAATAGTCAGTGTACATCCTTCTCAAGCTCAAATTTCTTTTCTTCCTCAAGAGAGAGGCACTATGGCTATTCAATTCCTGTCCAATACATGTCTCAGAAAATACTCCATATTTAAAGATGTTTACAAAGAGATTAATGAGAGTTTGAAGATATAGGCATGGATGAAAGGAATTACACTGATGTATAATTCAGAGAAATATTATAATGCTATAATATGCATATGATCACTCAATTAGTAAGGAAATGAAGATTTATACATATTCTTTAACATGCCCTTTCCTGGATTCTGATTGATTAACCTAACAATAATTAGTAAGTACAACAAACTAGAAGGAAGATGAATAAACAAAGCAATCTGGTAAGTCACAATGAAAGCAAAGCTATACAATGTAAGCAATAATCTACCCCAATGTAAAAGTCTCAAATGTAATATTATGCTTGCAGTTAAGTGCTGGGAGTGGTAAAGAGTAATAATTTTCTTCCTTTCCTACTGTTACCTTAATGTAAATAAGTCTGTTTACTACAAGTGAAAATTTGTAAAATACATATGTAATGATGAAAATATCTGTGAGAAATTTAGAAACAAAAACCAATCAAAGCACTTGAATAGAATACATGATGTTAATTTAGAAACAAAATTTTTCTATTTCTCCTTATTTCAACAAATTAAAGTGCATATGTAAAATTTCAATTACCCTACAATAGTTCAGGGAAAAATGCAATAATCCAGAAATGTGAATGTATATCAAAATCTTTTAATTTAAAAGTGCTTAGGACACATACTTGTTGTGTATATCCAAATCTTTTAATTTAAATAGTGCTTAGGATACATATACTTGTTGTCGGAGAATTCTTCTCACTCGCCCCTGAATTAATACTCAATGAAACTTTCCAAACAAGTTGATGGAAAATCAAACATCCATAAAACATGTCAAAATTTATTTGATTTTTGTGGTGGCAGTCCTGTGGCTTAAACTCTGAGCTTGGGATTTAACTGTGTTTAAAACTCAGAGTCCATGAGATTTTGTGCCTAAGGCTCTTGCTCTTTCACTTGAGCCACAGCTTGGGGCTAGCAGTTTTGGTGTTTAATTGGAGATAATACTCTCATGAACTTTCCTGCCTGAGCTGATTTTGAGCCTCAATCCTCAGATCTCATGAGTAACTAAGATAAGCCTGGTCCTTTTTGGAAATTTTATCAGCAACATTTGCTTTCATATCTTTTAAAAATATTTTATTAGCATACATTAGTTAAATGCTAATAAAAGTTTTCATTGTGCTGTATCTATACACACATACAATGTGCATCAACCAAATTCATCCTTTCTCCTTTAATACTTCTTGTCTCTCTTCTTAAAAGGTGTCATTATTCTATTTTCATATACTTATATAAAGTACCATGTTTACCTATCTCACACTCTCTTTTTTGCCCTCCACTCTTCGGTGAATACTCACACTCAAATAGAACCTTTATTGTATTCTTCTTTTTCATTTTAAAGACTATATTCCACATATACTTGAAATATTTGTCTTTCTCACATTTGCTTTACACTTAAGATGATCTCTAGTTGCACCCATTTCCATTCTTTGCTATGTCTGAATAATACTCCATTGTTTACATATAAGGTATTTTCTCAATCCATTCATTAACTGATGGATTAGCCTAGGGTGATTGTCAGTTTTGGTTGATATAAATAATAATTTTTAAAATGAGTATGTAGCTGGCTCATGTATGTACCTAGCTACCCAAGGAGCTGAGACCTGGGGATGATGGTTCAAAGGCAGCCCAGGCAAGAAAGCCCTGACCCTCTTATCTACAATTAACTACTTAAAAGCAGGAAATGGTGATGTGGCTCAAAGTGGTAGAGTGCTAGCTTTGAACACAAAAACTCAGGAGAGCACTCAGCCCCTGAGATCAAGCCCCAGGACCAGAATAACAATAATGTTGAATTGCAGAACCATATAGTAGTACTAGGTTTAGGTTTTAAAGGAACTTTTGTACTATTTTCATATAGGCTGTACTAATTTACATTTCCACCAAGATGTTTCATTGCCAATAATGGTTGCTTATTTTCTTGATGATAGACATTCTGAAGTGAGATGGAATCTCTATGATGTTTTGATTTGTACTTCTTTTATATCTATAGATGTTGGATATTTTCTATATTTACTAGCCATTTATACTTCTTTAAAGAACTGTTGATTTGCCCATTGATTAATTGGATTATCTATTCTTTGGGGGCAGTATTTTTGTAACTCTTCATACATTCTGGATAATCATTCTATTTAGTTATCTAATAAATAACTGGCAAAGATTTTCCTCTATTTGAAGGATTTATTATTATTATTATTATCATTCTTACTCTATATTGCACCTGGCATAAGCTTTATAATTTGATGTAATCCCATCTTTAAACCCTTGTTATTATTTCCTGAGCAGCTGGATTTTTACTCAGAAAAGCATCACCTTTGTCTTTATATTCAAGAGATTTTCCTACATTATAAAAAGCTAACATTTTAAAAATATTCAACCTCAGAGAAAATGCAATTGAAAGCTATAACAATGTATTATTTGGATACCCACTGACTGACAGAAATAAAAGTTTGGCAACACACTTAAATGGTCTGACTGTGAGAAAACAGGCAGACTTGTGTAAATAATAAATATAGATATTGTAACAGAGTAGCAATTTAGCTATATATATATATATATATATATATCTATGAAACTTCAGTATACTATGACTCAGAAATCCTATATCCAGAAACTTATCTTGCGGCTAATATATTGCATGTACTAAATAATATATAAGCTTCAAAATTGATTGTAATGACAGAATGATTTGAAAGAAAGAAAATACCTGGAAATAGATCTTGAGCAAATTAACTCTAAGATAAATGTATCTGTGAATAGAGGTATCATACTCCTTAAAAAACTATTCTATTTATTAATACAAAAATTTCATCACCAGTTATTGCTAGAAGAAAACCACAAGGCATGTATACAGTCACTAATAGGTTAACTTTTGTTTATAATGAGGTAAGAACATGCATTTGTATTTGTACATAAAGAGAGAAACTAGGGGGAAATCAAATAAAATGGTGTGGTGGCAGACTTAGGGGCTGAGGAAAAGGGCTGGCACAAGGAGCCCATCTTTTCTTCTATACCTCTTTGTATTCTTTGATTTTCAAACGATTTAATCATTTTACTTAAAAAGTTGAATAGTAAGCAATAAAAATATGATGATAAAACTTTCATACATTTGCCCAAATTCTTTACATACCAAACAATATTGTTTAAGAATCTGGGGCTTCCTAGGTGTAAGGTTTCCAGTAAAGACCAAAGACACACTTTTAACACAATAACCAAACCGGAAGTTTTCTTCATAAGTTCTCATTTTGAATTTATGCATTTGATTGGTAAGTGTATGAGTATGTGATACAAATCAATACTGGAAACACTGATAGGACACTCCTTCCAGATCTACTAGGATGTATTTTCACCCTACAAAAACATTAAGATTTCAGAATAAATAGGCATTTTCATTGAAGCTGTTATCAGTCAGAAGACATATGGTTATCTTTCTATGAACCAGTGAATGCTTGATCACTACTAAGCTGAATTGAATGAAATATTTTTTACATTTTAGATAATGAAATAATTGTAATGCAGAAAACAGAACTGTCAATACAAATGAATTTTACACTAAGACTGTCTCCATTCAATGGAGGTGTCACTGATAATGAATACAAACACAAGATTTTATACTTAATTTAAGCAAAACTGATTTCTTCTAGTTTCCATAATCTCCTACTTTTCCTTGACCATTAAGATGAAATCTAAATCTTTTCATTTTCATTGGCATCTGCCTTCCATTTGGAACATTATAGGAATTGCTCTTCTTGTTTTCACAAAAAATGGCAAAAATAAAAAAATATTTTCTAGTACTCACATAATTGCAATTGCTTATTACTACAACTTGTAGATGTAGTCCTAAGTTATATAGATAGGGACACAAATACTGTTTTCCTTTCTTGCTATTGTTTCTAATGCATTTATAATGTACCATGTGATTTTTTTTTGTTTCTTTGTATGTTCTTTCCCTATGGTATAACCCCTGTTTTCACTGTATTTGATGTCAGTGCCCTGCATCTTGTATATACACTTCTCTAAATTGGGGAAGGGAAGGGAAAAAACAAAATGCTTAAATAGGGATACAGGTTAACCCATTGTAACAATCAGATGTACAAGACACTAGATTGAAAATGAACTTTAAAACTTCGGGGAGAGGGGTAGTTGTGGAGGTGGGAGGGAAGGGAAAAACAAAGGAAGAGACAAAAATGTTAGATGGGAATGTACTCATTACCTTGCTTATGTAACTGTAAACCCTCTGCACAGTATTTTTATAATAAAAATGTACAAAAAAGAAATAACTGCAATCAGATTAAACCAGTAAAATTTCAATAATTATTACAAAAAATAACTTCAATCAAATCAAATCAATCAAATTTCAATAATTATTAAAGTTGAATAAATTTTACTAATATATTATCACTTTTAAAGTCAATATGCCTCTGTTGTATCTCTATAAAATCAGTTGGGTGATGTTCTTCATTAGTTAGCAATTCATGAAGATCCTGGGGTGGGGAAGTGGAAGTATAATTCATAAGTATCTTGAAAATGGTACAAAAAGAATTATGAAATAAAGGTAGAGATAATGCCAGTCTATTACTGGGTGATTATAGAAAGTACTTGTCTTAATCTATTTGGACTACTATACCAAAGAGTATCATAAATGGGGTGGCTTATCGCAGGCAGAAATTTAATTTTGTACTTTGAGGTGCAGATGGTCCTTAGCTATAATTTCAGCTACCTAAAAGTCTGAGATCTGAAGATCAAGGTGTGAAGCCAGTTCTGGCAGATAAACCAGAAAGACTGTTATTCCAATTAACTAGCAAAAAGCTAGAAATTGAGGTGTGGCTCAAGTGACAGAGATCAACCAATGGTGGAAAAAGAAAATTTCTTCTATTCATAGAGGAGAAGAGTGTCATCTCCTTAGAACCCATGACTAAGGCAAGAACAGATTCTCTGATTGGTGAGGGATTGCATTCAGCTTTATTGCTGGGTACCTTCTTGTTGAATCTTTACAAGGTAGGACTTTCATGGGCCAGGATGCTCCCTGATCTCTTTTATAAGGGTACAAATCATATTTAGAGGAACAGAACCACTGCTATTACTTTGAAGGGATAGAGTTTCAATTGATTAATTTGAGGGGGTGTCGAAACATTCAGATACAAATCCCTCCCAACTATGATCCATCATTCCCTTTGATTTCCAAGATGGTAGGAAATATAGACAATAAGCATACAGACCAAAAAGTAGCAGTAAATAAAAAGCATTAGCATTTATCCTGCTTATTATAGATGTAGTTTTTACTTATTATACTTCTAGCTAAATAATTCAGTCAATACAATACATATGTTAACATTAACATTCTTTGTGTTTTCAGTAAAATATTTCCAAACTAACAAAATTAATTTCTTTGAGCCTTAAATAGTCCTTTATTTCTTTACCAGGAAAAAGTCATACTGATATTTGAAAGTATAGTTAATAAAGTTGAAAGCAATCCTATTTTACTTCTAAAATATAAAGGTTTGTCAAAGACAATGAAACAAAGATATAATTATGTGCAATCATATTTTAAAATGTAATCATTTTTCATAAATTGTACAAAAAGCAATTAAAATCTAGTCCAAGAAGAAAAAGCCAATTGTTTTAAAAAAATATTGAGAAGAAATTTCACTAAACTGTTAGAATAATAATATGGGTTAGAACAAAATGCAAATCTTATTTTGATTTATTTATATTAGACTACAATTCAACACTAAATAGCCTATTTTCTCAAATTGTGAGGAAAATATAAATAACAATCAAAAACATACAACACATGACATAATTATGACAGTATCCAGGTTATTGCAGTAGATAGTCCTCTCTCTAACCAATACATTTGTTTTATCTAGCCGGGGAAATTGCAATTTGATTTCCATTTAAAGATTATATTTAAATGTGAACAGACAAAAAAAACTAAAAAGTTTTCACAGGATATCCAAATCCCCAACCTTAACATATTCAGTGAGACATTTTCGTAGATCATGTTACTGTTTGAAATGAGAGATTGAAATATCACCAGAAATAACCATTTATGTATGGATAATGCTATAGATCTGGAAATACTACACATGTTCTTTCCTTTAATTGTCAGAACAATGCTAAGGTGTTAAGTCAATTTGACTCAATTTAAAAAGTACACAAACTTTTTTACACCTGCCCTACTTAGGACAATAAACTCCATGGTGTGATTTTTATTGTATGTTTGATTGACTGACTGATTTGTGTCAGTCCTGGAGCTTTGACTCCATGGCCTGAGTGTTTGCTCAAGGTTCATATCACTTGAACCACACCACCTCTTCAGGATTTGGGTGGTTAAATGAAAATAAGCATCTCATGCAATGTCCAGACCTGGATGGCTTTGAGTCACCTTCTTCAGATCTTCCCCTCCTATGTAGCTAGGATTACAAGCGTATGAACCACCTGGTGTCCAGATCATGGCCTGAATTTATGAGTAACAACCTAAAGCTTCAACTTATTCTATTTTTTTATTTTAATTTTATTGTCAAGGTGATGTACAGAGGGGTTGCAGTTATATAAGTAAGGTAGTGATTACATTTCTTGTCTAACTTGTTACCCCCTCCTCCATTTGGTTTCTTTTTCCTTCCTCCATCCTCCACCAATTTGTACAGATCTTTTCCAACATTTGTCTTGTGAGAACTGCTATTGCATAGGTTCCCCCTTTGTCCTGTCTCACCATTTTGTTGCTCCTCTTCCCTTCCCTAGTTCAGATAAACATATGTACAATACCCAGGATACAAAAATCAAATACAGTGACAACAGGGGATAAACCTTAGTTGGGGAAACACAAAAGAAAAACAAAATCACATAGTACATTGGGAACAACAACAAAGAGAAACCTCTTGTATACATGTCTTGGAGTTCAGTTTGCTTAGCATCATCTTTATGGTTCTTTGTATATAGCCATTGAGATATTCTGCTCATCTGCTAAGATTATCCTAGATGTTTATAATCTATGTTATACTTACTTCCCATTTGTACAGACTATTTCCAGATTACTTCTGATTGGTACTATAGTGAAAGTAAAACTTCTATGAAACCCAATTCTAATTTAAAAATATCAGACACCAAATGAGTACGTTAGTAACATTACAGAATACAAAACAATCTTATATATAAGATATCAGGATTTCTAGATAATCTAAATAAATAAATATTTTCTATAAATATAAATGAATTTTTAGAAATGATAAATACAGAAATTAATTGAAATCACTATAAAAATGCATTTCTAAACCAGGCACCAATGGCTAAGCACGGTAATTCTAGCTATTCAAGATGGTGAGATCCAGAGAATTGAAATTTTAAGCCAGCCCATGCAGAAAAGTTTGAAGGGGTCTGCCTTTGATTAATCAGCAAAAAGTCAGTGTGGAGATTTACCTTATGTGGTAAAGCACCAGCCAGGCAAGCAAGTTTAGCAAGAAGGCTTTTGTGTAAACCCCTAATACCAGCAAGAAAACAAAAATAAAAAAACAAAAATCCACAAACAGCATTTATATGCAATGGGGAGAAACAGTCAAATTTTGCAACAAAATACCATTTCATAATAAAATCAAAAACTATAAAATGTGAAATAGCTGTATGCTAAAACTGTAAAACAGAGCCAAAGGTTAATAATGATGTCCTTAGTAAAGAAAGAACAGCATGCTGTTTGTTATTTTTCATTAGTGTTCATCATTGATTAGAAATATCAGTATTTTTAAGATACTAGTTCCTTAAGTTCATTAATAAGATTCCTTATATTACCAATGGAATTCTAGATAACACTATGTAGAAACTAATAAATCATTTCAGAAATTCTTTTTTTTTTTTTTTGCCAGTCATGGTGCCTGAACTCTGGGCCTGGGTGCTGTCCCTCAGCTCTTCAGCTCAGAGCTAGCGCTCTACCACTTGAGCCACAGCACCACTTCCGGCTTTTTTTCTGCTTATGTGGTGCTGAGGAATCGAACCCAGAGCCTCATCCATGCAAGGCAAGCACTCTACCACTGAGCCACCTTCCCAGCCCTCAGAAATTCTTATGAAATGCAAATACCTAGAACAGTAGAACTTTCAATAATTTTAAATGTATTGTAAAGCTACAGTAAGCATGACTGAATTGTCAACAAAACTGAAAAACAGTTAAATGGAAGAGACTAGAGCTATATATCAAAATAAAATGTTTGCAATGATGTATCTGATAAAAGACTTATATCCTGAGTGTGACAAAAAAAAATCTTCCAAGGTAAATAATTTAAAAATAACAATTATAAAATGGGCATAAGAATCTAAACATATCATCAAAGATATACAGGTTACAAAGCCCAGCTGAAAAATCACAACAGCACTATTGTTATGAAAATGCAGGGCTGGGAATATGGCTCAGTGATAGAGTGCTTGCCTCACATGCATGAGGCCCTGTATTCGATTCCTCAGCACCACGTAAACAGAAAAAGCTTCAAGTGGTGCTGTGGCTCAAGTGGTAGAGTGCTAGCCTTGTGCTGAAGAGCTAAGGGACAGTGCCTAATCCCAGAGTTCAAGCTCCATGACTGACCAAAAAAAAAAAAAAATGCAAGTAAGAGTAGTGAAATACTACTATAACTACAAGCCCTGTCCAAAATGAAATCTGTTACCATATCAAGTGCTTAGTGTTTTCCTTCTCTGAAGAAGAAATGAAATTCCTATATATTGCTGGTTGGAATATACAATTATATAACAATCTTGGAAGCAATTTCTGGCAGTACCTTACTTGAATATATGTCTACCTGATAATTCAACTATCAAGAAATAAAAAGTGTGAATTTTAAAAGTCTTATCTCCAAATGATTACAAATCAAAGATGAAAACAACACAAGTATCTTTCCAAAGGTAATTAAGTAAACAAATTGTAGCATGGATGTAATGGAATATCACTAAGGAATAAAAAATATGTTTTGAGATATAATATAAATAAAAAGAGGAAGAAAGAGATGGAGAGAGAGAGAAAGAAAGAGAGAGAGAGGTCAAAGAGTGATGCCCAAACTAATTTTCATTGTAGGCATCCAACTGGTACATATATAGGTGTCAAAACTACCAACTGTCTAGCTTAAGTATGTGGCAGTTTTAATATGCCAAATATTTTCTATATTTTTTAAGTTAAGTGGATTTCCTAATGTAAAACATTGAGTTTAGCCACAAATTTGTTTCTCATCTCAGAAACATTTTTGAAGTTTTAGAGGAAATAGCAATTATTAACAACTACAAAGTTTACCACATGAAAAATTTAGGAAGTTTTAAAAACAGTGTAACTTCTTGTTACCATGACTACTATGTAGCTCATAAAATACTTTTTTGTTAAGTGTACATCCTTTGAGGACATACCTGGTCAAGATTAGATATTTATATTTGTATCCTTACACATTTCTTCACTTTTTGGAAGGAAAAAAATTCAAAGACCTAACAATACTTTAAAACATCAACAAAATCATGTTAACTAATGAACAATTATAGAAGTTAAATATTTTGTTATGCACTCAATAAATTCAGTACTAAATATATAAATAATAATGCCAGTAAAAGTAGGTGAGCAAGACATAGTGATACCTATAATTTCAGCATTTGGGAGGTAAAAGTAGGATAATAGGTTCAAAGCCAGCCTAGGCTATATATTAAGATTCTGTCTCAAAATTAACACAGAACAAAATTATCTCTACAGATAACATTTTTTTTGGAATTTGAGTTTTAAAGGGGAAATCGTACTGCTTAGTTATCTCATTCACTTTTCAAGGAGAAACATTTTTGCCAATAAGAATTATTTTATTTTTATTATGCATCTTTTATTGTATTTTTGTCAGACTTGAATCAGTGCCCCGACACTGTCTTTGAGCTGTTTCTCTCAAGGCTAGTGATCTGCCAGCTTTGAGACACAGAACCAATTCCGGTTTTCTGGTGGTTAATTGGAGATAAAAGTCTCATAGACTTTTCTGTCTGGGCTGGCTTTGAACCATGATCTTCCGATCTCAGTCTCCTGAGTAGCTAGTATACAGATAAAATGTACGCATTATCCTGCCCATGTAATTGTAACCCCTCTGTACAGTATGTTCACAAATAAAATAAAATTAAATTAAAAAAACACTAGCACACAGCATTTATTTTTATTTTTGATTGTTTTTATTTTAACAAAGCATAGAAAAACCATTTCTGCCTGTGGTCTTCTTCCAAGATTCTGAAAATATGGATAACTATTGATAAAATGATGCAGTTACTTCATCTATATTCATTAGTGAGTTTGTTTTATATTATTTTTACCATTGTCCTTGCTTAGTTTCTGCATTGGTTGCTCAGATTGATGAGATATTTTGAGTTTTGCTCCTGATCCAGCTTGGCATCAGAAAATATATTCAAACTCCCTAACCTGACAAATGTATTTTGTGCTATTGACAGAGTCCACCAGAAATTTCCAAACAAATTGTACAGACCCTTACTATCATTCAAAGACAGCTTAGAAACAATGAATAGGGATTTTTACCTGAAGCCTACTAGAATTTCAAAATTTAAGAATCTGCTCAAGACCTACTAAATCAGAGTCTGTGTTTAATAAGATCAACAAGTTCTTTGTATACTAATTAAAATTTGAGAAACATTGATGTAGACCACTAGATTCACTAGGCTATTCACAAGCATTGATCCAGTAGGACTCATGGTCAAATATATAGGGAGGTATTGACTTAAATTAGGTTAAAAAATTGTCTTCATTGTGGTGTTTTCCAGACATAGCTAATAAACAATTTTTTAAAAAATTCCCCTTACAGAGAACACACTAAACTTACACTGCTTAAGAATATTTATCCTGCCCATGTAATTGTAACCCCTCTGTACAGTATGTTCACAAATAAAATTAAATTAAATTAAAAAAAGAATATATGATAGAAATGTGAGATTTCTTAGAATTAAGACTTCAAAGAAGTCTTGGGACTGAAGAAGCATACATCTCCCAATGTGAAAAGGAACCCACAAAGAATCCTGAAAATTCTGTGAAAAATACCTATAACCCTAGCCAAACACAACTTTCTTTTTTGGCATTCTGTCATTTGTATGGGCTTTCATACATGCTTACTCACACTTGAGAGAGGACTGTGAAGTTTGCAAGATTGCATCAACAATTTATATTTTTTAAATAAAATGATTAATGTGAAACATTATGGAAGTTGTCAGGTCATATTATTTTCTTATTGAATTTATGGCTCAATTTAGTCTATATTATAGCTAATGATGCAAAATTACATACATACATTTATTCATCTTCTTGGGTGCTAGTGGCTCATACTTATAATTCAAGCTATTCTAGAGATTGAGACAGAGAGAATTTGAGGACAGCACAGGCAGAAAAGTCCATAGATTCTATTTCTAAATTAGCCAGCAAAAATCAGAGTCAGACATATACTAGTTATTGCAAATAAGGGAAACCATGGGACCTATGTTTCTTTGGGCCAGGCTTACTTCACTTAATATTTTTCCAAGTCTTTCCATTTCCTAACAAATGGGGAAATGCCATTCTTTCTGATGGAGGCATATAATTCCATTGTGTATATATACCACATTTTCTTGATCCATTCATCTACTGAGGGGCATCTGGGCTTTCACTATATTTGATGTTGGTATAATTTGTGGAGGGCAGGGGAAAAAACAAATCATTTAAATAGGGATATAGGTGGACCTATTGCAACAATGAGATGTACAAGTCGTTAGGTCAAAAAATGAACTTTACAACTTTTTTGGGGGAGGAGGGAAGGAATGGGAAGGGGAAACAAAGGAGGAGGCAACAATGCTTGATAAGAAATGTACTCATCTTGCCCATGTAATTGTAACCCCTCTATATGATATTTTCACACACACACACACACAAAAAATCAGAGCCAGAAGCATGGTTCAAGGTGGACTGCCTTCCAAACACACCAATAAAGCACGAGGCCTTGAATTCAGGATCCAATATTGGCCAAGAAAGAAAGAAAGAAAAGAAAAAGAGTGAGAGTGAAAACGGATATTTATAAAATGCCCATTTTTAATTTTTAAAAATTGCTGAGCATCTGCTGCAAGCTATGAATAAATAAATGAAACCAGATTTTTTCCCTCCTATGGGGATAAAACAAAACAAAAAATAACAATAGGAAAAAAATCAAGGGCCTTGGGGAAAAGACTTCAACAATATTGTTTACAAATATTGACAAGAGGGCAGGGCTGATCTGTAATCCCTGGGAGAAAACAAATACACAATGTGATCTTCTAATCATCTCAGCATTCTGTCTGGAAGTATTTTCTAGTTGCAGAGCAGGAGGCCTCATAGATTAGAAGAAACACAGATTAGTGTTTGAGGAGGTAGAGTAAGTTAAATGTATAAGGCAGAGCACTACAGCTGATTAGAGCTATACAGAGAAAAAGAACAATAATAAGCGGTGGACATACAGTCTGAAACTCCATGGGGCCTAGGATAAAAAGTACAGAGTGCTATGAGCTAAGTCATTCCCAGTGCTCTAACTTAGCCAGTGTACTTTGACATCCTGAATGCCCAAGGCACTGAGCAGAGAACCCAAGGAGTCATACTAGAGCAGGAGAGGTGAAGTTTCCTGAAATAAACACTACTTCAAGCCTGTCTACCATCGTGGATCATAATTCAACTGCCTGTGGGGTAAACTTCTCTAAAATAAAAACCCAGATACTCAGTGCTGTAACATAAGAAACAGGCTTGAGGCCAGGAGAAAAGTCAAACAATAGAAAGAAATACTGAAATAAACACCCCTTGTAAATATCAAGGATATCAAGGACACACATATTTATCAAAATTTATTCAACTGCCAAGAATGAATGCATTTGTACATAAAATTTATTCTTAAATATAAATTATTCCTTAAGTAAAATTACATGACTAATTATATAAATATTTTATATAATTCTATATATATTTTAACTAAAAAATAATACATGCACTTGAATTTTGCTATGTTAGCAAAGTATGGCCTCAAATGTTCAATTCTGTCTTTGCCTCAAAGTCCTGGGATTATAAATGTGTGCTACTCTGCCTGCTTGTAGTACCAAATATCTTCTAAATTATATATTGAACTTCCAATTTATTAATTTTGTTCATATACACAGGTATTTGGTGATGGTTAACTTTGAAACTGTAGCTTCACATTTGCTAGGCAGATGCTTTACTACTAGAGTCAAGTCTCCAATGTTCTTTTGCTTTTAGTCATTTTGGAATAAATTCTCACAATTTTTCCCAGAATATGTCTTGGACGATGATCCTCATTATGATGGCTGCAACATTTCTGTGATTACAGACAGAAGCCATCAAACTCAGTTTATCTGTATAGGATTTCATTAATTTTGCCGGAATCGGCTTCAAATTGTAATCCTTCTCCACCTCCCAGCACTTGTATCAATGAGTGATCCTTACTAAATGAAATATTTTAATAGAAAATCATATAGAAATGTGTACTCTTGGTAAATATTTTACTGTAATATTAATGAAATTATAGTATACTAGTATAACAAGATATTATAATGAATATAAAATGATAACAAGTTTGGATGTCTGAAACTTAATTTTTCAGCATTGATAGTAAAAATACAATATAATACAATTATTATTGAGAAGTTGTAGTATGCATTAGACAAGTAATACCTTACATAAACACAATGCTTGATATGTTCAGGTTAGAGTTAGTAATAGTGCAATTTAAGGAAAATTCTGTTTTAAAATGAAATCAGTTATATCTTAGAAAACCTTCCTATTTTGTCTTTTTAATTTTTATTAACATTAGACAGTGAAAACATGACTGTTTCATTTTAACACGTTTATTTTACATGAGAAATATCCCCTCTCGGGTTGTATGAAAGGAGAGAAGGTTAGCACTCCCCTTGACAAGGATGGAAGAGGCACTTGGGCCTGACAACACGCATATGGTTAAGGCATTGCCACCTACTTCATGGCATCTAATCATCGCTTGTATGGAAAGACTTGGAAAAAATTATATTAAGTGAAGTAAGCCAAGCCCATAGAAACATAGGTCCCACGGTTTCCCTTATTTGCAATATCTAGTATATGTATGAGTCAAGCAGAAAAGGTGATGTTAGGAAAATGAACCCTAAGATATGTATTTTAAATGTTTTTTTCTTTCATGCATTTGTTTCTAACGCAATTATAAGATTATTCCTTTGTTACTTTGTATGACTCTCCCCCACAGTATAACCCCCGCTTTCACTGTATTTGATGTCGGTATAATTTGTGGAGGGGAAGGGGAAAAACAAGTCGTTTAAATAAGGATACAGGTGGACCTGTTGCAACAATGAGAAGTACAAGTTGTCAAGTCGAAAAGGAACTTTACAACTTGGGGGTGGGGAGGATTGGGTGGGGGATAGGGAGGATGGAAAGGGATGGGAAGGGTAAACAAAGGAGGAGGCTACAATGCTTGATAAGAAATGTACTCACTATCTTGCCCATGTAATTGTAACCCCTCTGTACAGTATTTTCACAATAAAAAAAATTAAAAAAAGAAATATCCCTCTCATTTTTCCTCTTTTTTTCCCTCATTTCCAGACCAATCTCAACAAAACATTACTTTAAAAAGCAAACAGGAATAATGGTAATAAGTGCACAATAAGTCTACAAACATTTTTAGTAATTCTGCCATGGTATATTGCATGTGGATTCAGAAAAATCTAAAAATGGCCCCTACCTCTCTGAGTTTACATTTTAGATAGAAAAGGGCTCCTAGCCAAAAGAGAAAAAAAAATCATCTATATGTGTATAACCATACATGTATAGGGAATCACAGATTATATGGCTTCCATCTCTAAATTTTCCAAATCTTCAGTGCAGTTCATTATCCATTGAATTGTTACAGCTGTTTTTCAGTTGTCTTCATTTGTTTTGAACTGTTACTAAAGCATTTATTTTAATTGCAGTTTTCTTCTTTGTACTTTGTGTCTTCCTGTTTTACAGGGATGTGTGTTATAGTAAGCAATATGGTCTGGAGGAAACATTCTTGGAAACTTATGTAGAAAAACTGAGTTCTAATTCCTTTTTTTTGAAAATGTCTCCATTTTAAATTATTTATTTATTTACTTTTTAGAAAGGATCTTGAAGTTGTTGTATAAAGAAATTGTCATGTAATAAAGCAGTTTGTGAATACGATGCACCTTGCAGAGTGCTGGCCTTTCAACATTCCCAGCCTCTGTTGACCCACTGATTCACTTACTTTTTATAAGTTTTGTGCTATAGACAATGAATTCTTTTTTTTGCGGGGGGTCTGGTCGTGGGGGCCTGAACTCTGGGCCTGGGCGCTGTCCCTCAATTCTTCAGCTCAAGGCTAGCGCTCTACCACTTGAGCCACAGCGCCACTTCCGGCTTTTATTCTTTTTGCTTATGTGGTGCTGAGGAATCGAACCCAGGGCCTCAGGCATGCAAGGCAAGTACTCTACCACTGAGCCACCTTCCCAGCCACAATGAATTCTTGATTTCATTCTCCCCAGGCCTCCTTCCCGTCATTTGTCTACCCCTCTCCTCTGGGACCTTCCCTCACTCTTGGATATACCCTTTTCCTGGTGTTGATTTTATTGAGCTTTGACCTAGTCCTTCTAAAAGATTATACTGTTTGAGCTCTCCAGAGTCTACTACATATAGTTCAGTTAATTCATTTGTAACCATTTTGCATGCCACCCAGTGTGTTTACTTATAGACTTACAGGCACACTCTACCTACCACAAATGAAGGAAACCATCAACCTTTGTTTTTCTGGGTCTGGCTTACTTAAACCACTCTCGAAAGCAGTATAGAGGTTCCTCAAATGAATAACATAGTAACCTTATGACCCAGCAATCCCACTTCTGAATATTTACCAGTAGAAAACAAATAAGGTGACAGTAAAGCCATCAGCACAATTGTAAGGTTCACCAGAAAGGAAACCAGCACATGGTTCAGGCTGAAGAAGCAAACTGCTGGCCGCAAGAGATGGAGGCATGCAGAGACAGAGGGGAAGGAAAAAGAGAAAAAGAGAGATGGGCTCCTGTTGGGCCTGATTATATAGGGAAAGGCAGGAGGCAAAACCAGAACAGATGCAGAAGTAATGCTTGGGTAACCTCTCACTGTCTGAGGGAGGCATGACCAGGGCAGTTCAGGAAATGACCTCAGCAGATGAAGAAGTGACCTCAGAGCCTAGCACCCTTCGTGGGACCCACTCACAGTCAGGTGATTGACATTCAGATGATTACTGGATTCAAGCAGGTGAAGAGGAAGGGGGTAGGGGCTGTTCTCCCTGGCAGATAACAACCATGTTCATAGTCAAGATATAGAATCAGCCCAGATGCCTCTTAGCAGATGAACAGATGAAGAAAATTGATATATATATCTATATATAGTGTATATATACATATATGTATATATACTTATGTACATATATATATACATATGTACATATATATACACACAATGGAATTTTACTCATTTATTAGAAGGAATTATATTGTACCATTTGTAAGTAATTACAAAGACTGAGTTCTTATTCTAAACCAAATTTTCTGCTTACAGAGCTTCTACAAACCATGCTTCATAATTCATAGAACCAAAAATGGTGGTTTGTATGGTATATATTGATTAATCTATGAATTATTACTTAAATTTTTAATTCTCATGCTAACAAATAGAAGTGAACGGTGGCCAAATGGATCATGTTTATTTGTTTGTTTCCATATGAGCAAATAAATTGTGGCTCATGAATGAATTTCACACTTAAAACTAGTTCACAGGTAAATATTCCTGTACCATAATTCTAATGTCATGTGAATCCAGACCTGAATGCTACCTATTAGTTACAACATATAAAACAATAAGACACATAAAGTGATTAATGCAAGGGATCTCATCCTTGAAAATACATCTTACCACTAAACTACATCTACTGGCGCTAGTACTGACCATCTTATTTTGGTTCATTTTGTATGTCCTTCAAACAAACATATACTCAAATGATGTAAAAATCTGGTAAACATATGAACTTCTAATAGTGAAAAAAACAATAATATACTCACCACAACTCCATGTCAGGAGAATACTGGTTATTATACTCAATGGAAAATCACTTTAATTTTTACTTAATATTACAGTAGAATTATTGTCCTCATAGATGATAAAGCTCATATTTAATGCAACCAATAAACAAGTATATGGGAAATTAGTCGCTTATTGTTAAATTAAGTACAGATTAAAATTAGGCCTGAAGGAGGCTGGATTTTGCTCAGGTGTACAGTTCAATCCCAATTACCATAAAAGGATTAAATGCAAAATTCAAAACAAAACCACACATGAATCATGTGATTCCAGCAGGGTACTTCCTGGATATTCCTATCAAATTTGAGGACGTATTTATAATTATGAAATTGAATATGCCTGAAGCAATATTACCATAGGGCTTTGTGACTCAGTTTTCCTTAAAGCTGCTTGGGAGTGATCAATCTGGAATTGACTGCTTCTCTTTTTTGGAATCCTAACTAGTCTCCTCACTGAATAATTTGGGGCACCACTCTGGGAAATCTTTGTAGCCACTTCTGGGACAAATCCAGCCATGACTCTAACAAGATAAAAATAGTTACATACAATATAGTCACAAATACTGACCAAATTCTAGGCCAGAAAGTAAGTCACAAGATATATTAAAACATAGTAAGATATATCACCTTCTCTGATAACTAGGCAATTAAATTACAAACTTGTAGGTAGAGCACCCGTGGTGCATACTTTTATTTCTAGCTACTCAGGATACTGAGATACAAAGGATAATGATTCCAAGCCAGGTAGAAAAATTTATGAGTTCTTGATTATAGCCAATCTAACTGGGGTGAGGTGGTATCTCAATGTTGTTTTGATTTCTTTTATGGCTAGAGAGGTTGAGCATTTCTTCATGTGTCTATTGGCCATCCTTCTTTCCTCTTCAGAGAAGTTTCTCTTTAAGTCTTTTGCCCACTAATTTATTGGGCAGTTGAAGATTTGTTGTTGGGGGATTTAATTTTTTGAGTTCCAAGTATATTTTAGATATGAGACCCTTGTCTATTGTATGGCTAGTGAAGATCTTCTCCCAATCCGCTGACTTTCAATTGATCTTGCCAGCTATGTCCTTTGCCATGCAGAAGCTCTGCAACTTCATGCAATCCCATTTGTCCAACCTTTCTTTGATTTGTTGTGTTTCTGGCTCTCCAATAAGAAAATTTCAGCCTGAGCCAAGGAGACCTAGGGTTTCTCCTATTCCACCCTGTAATGTTTTCAGAGTGTCTGCTTTGACTCCGAGGTCTTTGATCCATTTGGAGTTGATTCTGGTGCAAGGTGATATATAAGGATTTAGATTCAGTTTTCTACAAGTAGTAAACAAATTTTGACAACAACATTCACTGAAGAGGCTGTATTTCTTCAATTCTATTTTTTTAGCTCCCTTATCAAAGATTAGATGGCTATAGGTCTGTAGGTTCATTTCTGGGTTTTCAATCTATTCAACTGGTCCTGAGGTCTGTTTTGATTACTGTGGCTTTGTAGTAGAGTTTGAAATTTGGTATTGATATTCCTCCAGCACTGTTCTTTCTGTTAAGGATTGTGTTTTGCTCTTTGGGGTCTTTTATTGTTCCATATGAATTTTTGGATTGCCTCTTCTATTTCCTTGAAGAATGAGGTTGGAATATTGAACCTTACTACATTGTTGGTGGGAGTGTAAACTTGTTCAACCACTTTGGAAAGCAGTATGCAGGTTCCTCAAAAGACTCCACATAGAGCTCCCCTATGACCCAGCAATCCCACTTTGGGGCATTTAACCAACTGATCACAAACAGGACCATACTAAAGCTACCAGCACAACTTTGTTTATTGCAGCATTATTTACCATAGCTAAGATGTGGAACCAACCCAGATGCCCCTCAGTAGATGAATGGATCAAGAACATGTGGTATATATACACAATGGAATTCTATACCTCCATCAGAAAGAATGATTTCCCCATTTGTTAGGAAATGGAAAGACTTGGAAAAAATTATATTAAGTGAAGTAAGCCAGGCCCAAAGAAACATAGGTCCCATGGTTTCCCTTATTTGCAATAACTAGTATATGTCTGAGTCAAGCAGAAAAGTCAGATAAATTGATGTTAGGGAAATGAACCCCAAGATAAGTATTCAAATGTTTTTTTCTTTCATGCAATTGTTTCTAACATATTTATAAGATTATTTCTATGTTACCCTGCTTTCATTGTATTTGATATTAGTATAATTTGTGGAGGGGAAGGGCAAAAACAAATCGTTTAACTAGGGATACAGGTGGACCCATTGTAACAATGAGATGTACAAGTTATTATGTCGAAAAACGAACTTTACAACTTTGGTGCGGTGGGGGAGGATCGGGTGGAGGGAGGTGGGATGAGTATGGGAAGGAATGGGAAGGGGAACCATGGAGGAGGCAACAATGCTTGATAAGAAATGTACTCGATATCTTGCCCATGTAATTGTAACTCCTCTGTACATTATTCTCACAATAAAATAAATAAATAAAAGGAAAAATTTTTTAAAGAAAAACTCATGAGACTTTGCTTCCCATTAACTAGCAAAAGATCAAGCTGTAGGAGTGCCTGCTGCAGTAGAGTACTAGCCAAGCAAGTTCACGTTGTTGAGTTTAAATACCAGTACTACCAAAAGAGGGAGTCATAAAACACCATGCATTTTAAAAAGAGATTTGAATAGAAGAGAAAATAAATGAATCAGACTGAAACTTTGAAATTCTGAAAAACCTGGTTAGTCATTACACCTTGTAGGTTCTAATCTAATCTAAGGTTCTAACCTTATATCTATATAAGGTTATCTATAAAAATGGCATTGGTAACTTTAGATGCTTCTAGTAGTCTTATATTTTGATTAGATGCTGTTGCATGAATTAATCCAAACTCAAATCCTCGAACTTTAATGGGGAAACCTCCCACGTCTATGGAAATAGAGTTTCAGTTTTAAGTAGCAAAGATGGTGAAATAATATTATATATTTCAACTTTTAATCTAGCATGAGCTATCTATCTAGCAAAATGTCCTAAACTTCAATACCATTTTAAGTGTGTGTGATATTGGTTTGTGTGTGTGTGTGTGTGTGTGCCATAAACTTACATACTAACATACCAACAGCATTCCTTGTATTTTATGTCAGTTAGCATTTTGTTTCAGAATATCAAGGCAGAAATTTTGTATGAATAGATTTAATCAAAAACTCCAAACTCCTTGGTAGTTAAAGATGTCTTCTTCGTAGAATGCCTAGTAGTTTAGAACTATAAGTGCAGTTTGTCAACTACTGTATTGAAATTAGAAACCTGTGATTCCAAATGATAGTTATGCTGTCAAGAGACAATTGATTCAGTAGGAAAGTAAAAAAACAGCTTTTGAAATATCTTGAATGTATTTTTTAAAACATAAATATTTGAGTTATTATAATTACCTTACATGTTGTTCTTGAAGGCTATTTTGAAGATAGTTATTAAAATAATTTTCCAAAATACCAAAAAAAATTATTTAAAAATGTCCGGAGTGTATTTGAAGAGGTAGATTTAAATTCAGACTCACACACAAAAAAAGAAAATGTCAGCATCGGAAATATAGAGCATGGTGAGGAATACTACAATAGCACCATAATTCTCTTTGATTTACAAGACCAATTGAGCACATTTTCCACCAGAGTGGTCACTGATGTTCAATGGAAATGGAAAATTGCTTAATCTTAGTCCATCATAAGATTTTCTTTGAAATACTGCTGCTTGAGAGCTTCCTTCTCAATCATGGCTGAACAGGGACAAAAAGATATTCCCATGTTCTAGATTAGAATGGCACCTGAGAACAGGCCAGGAGACTAAATAAAAAATCATAACTGACCAGGTATAGAGGAGAGAAATTGCTAGGATAAAACAGACAACATAGTGTTAAATAAAAGAGATAAAGTCACATACTAGGTAAATTGGAAACACTCAAGGTAATTACATAATTCATCAATCAGAAGGTGGTGGAACATTATCACAATAAAGATATTTGAGGACTAGCTTTTCAAAAAGGTATGTAAACTATTATCCATTTAGCATTTACTGAGTTGCTGTCATGGTACAGTGGTACAGTCACTGAATATACAAATCTATAGTAAACTTAAATTCCAGTATTAGAAAATTAGAGGTTTCATTTTTTTAAGTCAGCTGGCACAACTTGTTATTTAAAATGAGAAAGAAGAAAAGGCAGATGTAAAAAGGAAATAAGAGATTTGCTTGAGAAATGTACCTAATATGTTAATGTAGTACATCCAATATGTATATTCAATGTACAGTTTATCAAAATTTTAGTACAATAGACAGAATGTGTCTCCCTCAAATTTTGTACATCAAAATCCTCATGTGAACTGTGATATTAAGAGTCAAGGTCTAAGTAGAATGTAAGATCCAAAATAGAAAGAAAAAAAAAACCTTCTTGAATGGATCAACATCCTTTCCAAGACAAAAAAGAAGGTGGCAGCCCACAGTCCAGAAGGATCTTACCTAACGCAAATGTGCTGACACTCTGATTTTTTATTTTCAGAGCTAGTAGTCATGTCTGTGGTGGATTAGTCACCCAGTCTTTGTGGCAGTATCCCAAAATGACTAGATATGGGGTCCCTTTACATTTTGTTCAGCACTTTTTTCAAGAATAACAAGCAACTGGCTTGTCATACCCCTTTCAGTTCCAGCTGACTCTAAGCATTGGTTAACAATCTTTCTTAACCAAATGTCCTTGGAATTGCTTTTCAATTAATCAGGTTTGAAAGGCAACTATGTTTTACATATTTACATGCATAGCCACTTGGTACATAATGAGATTGCAGCTATGAGCTGTATATGTGTTCTCATAAAATGATAGTGGTGGCTGGGGCCCTGTGGCTCCTGCCTGTAATCAGGAGGCTGAGATCTGAAGATCACAGTTGAAGCCAGCTGGGGCAAAAAAGTCTGTAATACTCCTACCTCCAATAAACTACTCAGAAAAAGCTAGAAGTGGTGCTATGGATCAATAGATAGAGCATTAACCTTAAGCACAAAAAGGCTCAGGAAAAACACCCATGCCCTGAGTTCAAGCCCCATGACTAGCAAAAAAAAAAAATTACCATGATGAGGAAAACTTCTCTCACCTACTGATACTATGAAACATCATAGTACAACATATTACTGGGGATGATAATCTAAACAAACCTACTATGCCTGCCAGGTATATAGCACTGTAGCATGTACAATTATTACAGTACATAATACTTTGTAATGATAACAAGCATACTAGTAGTTACTGTTATATATTCAGTATATAATAATTTCATTAGCATTTGTAATGCATCCTTTTATTTTTTTTTGCCAGTCCTAGGACTTGAACTAAGGCCCTGTATATCAATCCCTGAGATTTTTGCTCAAGGCTAGAGCTCTACTACTTGAGCTACTTTGCCCCTTCATGCTTTTTGCTGGTTAATTGGAAATCAGATTCTTACCGACTTTCCTGCCTATGCTGGCCAGAAACCACAGTCTTCACATCTCAGCCTTCTGAGTAGATAGGATGAAGATCTGAGGCACCCACTGGCACCTGGATTTTTAGTGCATTCTTAAAGAAACATTTGCTACAATACAGTATGCCATGTTAAGCTGGGAATCACTGCATATCTCTTGTGCTGCACAACTGTGTCATTTTCTTTTGTGCTTGATTTAATCTCAGGTTATTTTGTGCAGCATGTCCCTAGGAGCAATAGGCTATCCCACAAATATGTAGTTGCTCTTGCTCTACCATCTAGATTTATATCAATACACTCTCTGATGTTTTGATATCCATAAAATTGTCAAATGACATGTCTCTGAGAACAGATCTCCTTGTTAAGAAACACATAGCTTGATACAGAATGGCAGCTGAGAGAGAAGGAGAGCAATTGCTTCTCTGAGTGAATTCTGCAATATTGATCCATTTACAAGAATTAGGAACATAAAGCTTGACAAAATGTTTGATAAGACTATAAAAAAGTGTTAGAGGAAGCAAGTACCATATAAACAGCATAGGTGATAGCACAGAAAAGAGCTACTGATTGCTATCATTTGAAAGCCCTTCTCTGGTGGTTGACTGTTGGCTAGCTCTAGGAAATTGGATATCAGAAAGTCTTCCACTATTCCCATCTTGTTTCATAACATCTAAATGGTTTATGGAAACAATACAACTTATGATGAGCTGCCATTTTTCTCCTAGATATATGAAAATTTAGAAAATGCCAGACATTTGATAAATTTGGTAAACGTCAGACCACACCTGTAAGCAGCATTCTTGGTGGGTAACACTATTTTGTGGTCCAAGCTAATTGCTGCAGATATCAAGTGTTAACCATGTGATCTTTGCCTCATAAGGACTCTGGAGAGTGTTTCTGTTCCCCACTAGAGATACACCTTCCCTGGCATATTCTTTTCTTTCCATTAACTAGGACATAGCCATGAGTCTAGCTGCTGGGTCTTGTGATTACTCTTATCAAACTATGAACTTTAGGGTTGACAGCGGGGGGGCCTCTCTGTTGAGATATATTAAAAGAAGAAACTCAAAATATTATTTCAATGTTTCAGACTGCTCTAGACCATTCCCCTGTGATGCTAAAAATTATCAAGTGAAGCTGGGAATGTTGACACAGACCTGTAGTTTTAGCACTAACAAAGTAGAAACAGGAAGATCATGAATTTGATACAGAACAAGATGCTGTCTCAAAAAAAGCAAAATCAGCTAGTGGCCTTAAACATTTCTCAATAAGTAAACATAAAAAGAAAAGCCAGTAGAGTACTTGTTGAAAACTTAATGACAGTATAACTCCCAAATGATTATATCTACATATTTACATTATAAAAATATCAAAAAATTATTTCTAGAGTTTAGACCTATACCTCAAACTTCTGACAGATAACTTTCCTATGATACTAACCAAACACATCAAAATTGTAAGAGATTCCTAAGATACTGAAAAAATGACTCCAGAAAAAATAAATGAAATGAATTTTGTAAAACGAAAAGCAGCTGTGTTTTATATTCATAATGTTAATACTTAAGGCAGTTTGAAAATAAAACTGCACTTCTTAAAAGTCAATAAACAAGTTTTTTGTTGTTTATAGGTCAATGATTTCTTGTATTTCAACGATTAAGAATATAAAATTTCAGATATTAGAATGTAAAGGTAAAAACAGAATAATTGTGTATTTGTAACATCGTTATCACTATTTTAGCAATATGTTTGAGAAATACATTATTTCAAAACTTGTCTTCATATTGCAATTACAGAATAATTATAACCAAAATATATCTACAAATGTTTATTTTATAAAAGGTGAAAATTATTCAGCTTATAGATCTGTGTGTTTCAAAAGCCCATATTCATAAATCAGAACTTCACAGATAGCATGATCACTTTAATATAAATTATTACTTTGGGTGTGAAGGGGAGTTACAAAATTCTGTAGTAATTTGTTTTTTATTAAGAAGTATAACTGCCAGATTTGAAGGCCAAATCAATATTTTCCAAAATTGCTTTTTTAAATTCAAAAGAATATCTACTTTTCTACTGAAGAAACAGGTAAAAATAGTTTTCCACAACTGATAGAAACAAGTAAAAGCAAGAAAATGTTGCCTGAATTTCTGAAATTAAATATGCAAATAGAAAACATGAATCCTGAAATCCAAGAATATGGCTGAAGAAAGTTCATCATCAGTCTTCCCAGTGTTCAGAATCTTCGTTAAGGATGAAGACCAAAATTAGAGAGAAGACTCACTAGCTGCTCCACTGAGTACTAATAGCTATCAGTTGTTTTCTCTGGGACTCACATTGTCAAAATGGGGCCCCGAGAAACTTATCACTGTGGATCATACTGAGAAATTACCACACAGCACTATCGCTAGCCTGGGAGGAAATCAAAACTCAAAATTTGAAATATGATTTGAAGTATCACCCCTGTATCATCATAAAGTTAAAAATTGTGAGTCAATTCATTCTAAACCAGTGACTAGTTATATGTGAAAATGTTATAGTATTATTATAAAACACACACATATGTTCTTACATGAACTTGTGCAGTATAAAGCTTTTTCTATTCATGTGACTAAAAGCAAATAACAGAAAGGGGTGCAGAAAATGTTTACCTGAAATGTGGTAGCTAGGAACTTAGGAAAACAGATAACACTTAAACTGTAGCCATTAATTCATAATGTAGAATATGTAAACTATTAATACTATATTGCTAAGTAAAAATCAGCACAGCATTATTTTGTTTCTAAAAAGTTTAAATAAATACATAGTTTCTTTTTTTGTTTTCAAGAGAATTGTACATTTTAAAAGATAAGTGTAAAATAAAATGGCAAAGCCTCCCATGCTCCTGGATTGGAAAGATTAACATCGTGAAAATGGCAATACTTCCCAAGGCTATCTACAAGTTCAATGCAATACCTATCAAAATTCCAACCTCATTCTTCAAGGAAATAGAAGAGGCAATCCAAA
>NW_012267246.1:13966976-13984384 GCF_000151885.1 Dipodomys ordii | reverse complement strand
TGGACCTGTTGCAACAATGAGAAGTACAAGTTGTCATGTCCAAAACGAGCTTTACACCATCGGTGCGGGGGGAAGGAGAAGGATTGGGATTGGGGGGGAGGGGGGAGTCTGGGAAGGGATGTGAAGGGTAAACCAAAAGAGGAGGCTGCAATGCTTGGTAAGAAATGTACGCATTATCCTGCCTATGTAAGTGTAACCCCTCTGTACAGTATGTTCACAAATAAAATAAAATTAAATTAAAAAAAAGAGAAAGGAAAAAAAAAGATAAGTGTAAAATGGATTGGAATATATTTCAGGATACAATGCTTGTTTAGCATGTGTTAGACCTCAACTCAATCTCCATCATTGCAAAAGAAAAAAGGAAGGAAGGAAGGAAAGAGAGAGAGAGAAAAGAAAGCAAAAGAAAGAAAAAAGAAAGGAAGAGAAAAGAGAGAATTTGTGTGTCATTTATTTCTTACTTGTGTTTCCTTGTATTTTCCTTTGACTTTTTAAAATTTAATTTATTGTAAAGATACTGTACAGGGGGGTTATAGTTACATGAATAAGGTAATGAGTGCATTTCTTGTTGAACATTGTTACACCTCCTTTGTTGTTCTCCCATTATCCCTTCCCTCCTCTATTTGCTAGACAAGAACTCTACCATTTGACCATACTTAAAGCTTTTTCTGCTTTATTTACTTACTTATTTACTTACATTAGACAGGATCTTGATTATTATCTGGACCACATTTAGACAGTCCAAATGACCTCACTCCCCATGGAACTAGGATTACAGATACATGTCACCACACCCAGCTCATTTATTCACTTCTAACATTTATTCTTAGACATAAAACATATTTAGTCTACAATGCTCAATAAAAGGAAGTTAATTTATTGGTGTAAAAACTGGGTCTATAAAATTACAGTTGGAGACAGAAAATTACAGCATCTATTAACTGCATCACCTTTAGCAAAACATTTCTTTGGATTTCAAATTTCTCATTTGTAGCATACATAAATAGCTAGGCCTTCTTTTCCTGTCACTGTCTTCACCAAGATCAAGCATGTTAAAAAATAGAAACCATAACTAATTGCACAATGAAAAGGAATTATTCAGTGCCAACAGCTACATACATTATTGATTTTTAGTATAGATCAAAGTAGAAATTTACTTATCTAACATACTTTTAGGTCAAGTAAATATATTTGCCATCTAGAATTTGAAATGACTAATTATTAATGAGAACCTGAAATTTCGTTGTATTTTTAAAAATACAGATTCTAAAATTAGATGCTTATGTTCATAGGTTTGCTTACTTTATAATTTACTAGTTATTGTTAGCTAATCTCCAAGTGTTACCTTCCTCGTTTATATACAGGATACTAAGAATGATATTAACATGTTTCTCAGAGATTTAAAAAAAGATTAAATATTTTGTATTTGATGTGCTTAACCAATTAGAAGACAATATAGATAATTATTTACTTTTACATAGTCAATTCTTATTGATGATCAGTAAGCGTTATGTCTCTCACTGAGGTAATGACATACTTTCTACAAGACACAAAAATATTTCACATGTACTTTTAACAATCTGCAAAACAATTTTAAAGCTGAAAATTCTTGTTCTCTTCTTATATAAGTAGAAAATTGAAGCTCAAACATTTCAGAAATGTCTCAAAATATATGCAGTCGCAGCCACAGAAAACAAGCCCAGGGCTATGGATGCCAAAAGACCCAAAGATTATGTTGTTTCCTTCATATCAGATTTTCTAAGTAGAGTTCATGCATCTCCCAAGAATGTCAGAAGTATAGGCCATACAATCATACATGATAAAACCAAATGTCTATTTCCTATTGCATTAAATGGAATATGCAGGTATGAACTATATATTAGTAACTACAATATTCAATTGATTTTCTAAAGTATGTTAAAACTCCAAGAGACAAGCTAGTTTTTTTCAGGCGGCGGGGGCACACCAGGCTCAATCTTAGGGTGTCACATTCGTGCTTGGCTTTTTCACTCAAGTCTGGCTCTCTACTATTTTTAATATACATTTCCACACCAGACAACTATATGATGCAAACTGTTCAAAACATTGCTTCGTGAGCAACAAACAGCTAATTTAATATAATTTAATTTGTATAGTTAATTTAATGTATACCATGTGTATCATAGCTTCAACCAAACTTAAGGGCCATATCATGTTTGTTGATGTGAAATATACTATTTGGAAAGGCTATACTTGCATATGATACTTTCAACAACTGTATCCAGTCCTTTCTCATATGTCATTTTATTAAAAGTAACTTTGCTCATTATAAACATCAGCTGAAAAATGGAAGGCATATATACAGAGTCTATAATATTTGATAATATATTAGCTATTAAATAACCACATATTTACCTTGGAAATATTTTCTAAGTATACCTTATTTAATTGCCACACAATGAATTTAAAAGTCAATGCCATTAAATAATGCACAATTTGAAAATGTAATGAATTAATTTCCATTTAAAGTTTTGAAAAGGACTGAAAATACTTAATGTCTTGCCAAAAAAAGAAAGCATAAAATACTTAAAATATATATCTATAATAAATTTGTTTATTAAAATCATATTTTATAGTTAAATTATAGTTATATAAAATGAAGAGAATTTATAGCATTTATTTTATTATGCCTATTGTACAATTATTTAAAATTATGTAAAATGTCTATAGATTTTTTTAATCATAGAGGAAAACAGTGAATAAATACCTCCGAAAGATTAAAAACACATTAAAATCCCTTTTGAAAAACAGTGCTCAACAGAAAATATTATAGACATTAAATATGTCCCATGCCTCATTATAAATATTTAGCAAAATCTGTCTTTATTTTCAATAATACAGATCAATAGTCTAAAGAGAATCCCCATATTTTTAATTATTGTCTTTACATAAGCAAAATTTTCTTTTCACTGCCTTTTCACCTTTACCTCAGGTAAAGTTTTTTGTCCAGGCTGACTTTGCACGTTGATCCTCAGATATCAGCCTTCTGATTAACTAGGATTACAGGGATGAGCCGCTTTCACCTGGCTAATCATGACAATTTTTGAAGTAGCTCAGCAGCTACAATTAAGGGAAATAAAAGCTATAATTTGGAGCCACAAAACCACTTAAACAATTTCCTCATTTCACTGCATACTCATTCAACATGGTCTAAGTGTAACCTAATACATTAATGTTAAAGGCATCCTTCTACAGTTATAAACTAACACAACGAGGATTAATTTTGATCCTGTTGTATCAAGTATGAGATTCTTTCATCTTTGGGTAGAATCCATATCAGAAATATCCATGGCCTCTTTCTATATCTCATAAGTGAAGTTGTGCCAAAAATAATCCTGGCTACTGATGGAAGCAAAGGATATTAACACAGCACTTAAATGTTAGTCATTTTCCTTTACAACAAATACATCCCATGGGTTTCATAATTTTATTTAATGGAGTGACTCCTTGTTGCTTAAAAACATGTTTGTACAATGATTACAGAAAATAATATACCTAGTTACATTTTTTAAATATTTATGAACATAGTATATAGTCCTCCATTTCAAAAGTTAAATATTTAATTACATCAAATAATCTCTGCTTTGAATTTTAAATATGTATGCTCTAAAATACTTATTCAAAAACATTCTGACTGTGTCCAACTTACAGAATTAAGAATGTCAAAGAAATCAATGTAGGGAGAACTCCTGAAAGTGTAAACCGGCACCTCCCATCCCTTCCACCCGACTCTACTTCAAGACCACTCGTTCTCTTTTTTTTTTTTTTTTGGGTCCGGTCGTGGGGCCTGAACTCTGGGCCTGGGCGCTGTCCCTCAGCTATTCAGCTCAAGGCTAGCACTCTACCACTTGAGCCACAGCGCCACTTCCGGCTTTTTTCTTATGTGGTGCTGAGGAATCGAACCCAGGGTCTCGAGCATGCAAGGCAAGTGCTCTACCACTGAGCCACCTTCCCAGCCCCTTCAAGACCATTCATTGCATTAGTTCTTACTTTCTAAAGACCTTTATACACAGTACAAAGCTAGCCGTTTAAATTCACTGTAATTAGTAATTAAATCACAGAAAATGACTATTTACCTAGGAAAAAATCTAAAAGCTAGATCAATGTTAATTGCAGGAAATCAAGGTGATCTAAATATTTTTATCCACAAAAGCCAGTTATACCTTTACACTTTTTCACATTTGTATCTGAAATATATACAAATATATATATATATATATATGATTTCTAGTAGCAACTGTTACATATATGTGTGTGCATATATACATATATATTTTGTAACTAGGAATCTTAATCTTTAATATAATTCACAAAATAATCAGAAATTCTTTCCAACTAGTATGTAAATAATATATATAATTGCACTGTAAATGTGTTTGACATATATAATATTAAATGGACAATATATCTATGATAATCCAATGATGACTGTCTGGTATATTTTAAAAATAGGAGGATGAAGCCAAGCACCATTTGCTCATACCTGTAATCCTAACTACTCAAGAGGCAGAGATTGAAAGATGGGGATTCAAAGTTTGGGATTCAGCCCTGGCAGTAAATCCACAAGATTCTTATCTCCAATTGACCACAATAAACCAGAGCGGAGCTGCAGCACTCTACCTGGCACACTACCTGGCTTGAGCAGCATAGTTAAGGGACAGAGCCCAAACCCTGAGGTGACCATTTGCCTGTCACTCAAAAGCAACAGTTTCAGGATGCAAGCAAAGCAATAAGTGAAGTCTGCAATTTCAGGACTTTCAGTCTCCTCCTGTGTCTCACTCTACTTTCTACCAGTTTCTCTGAGGAAAATCATCACACTGAAATTGAAAACACCCGCCAATCACCATTCTGTGATTAAGCTTAAGTGAAAACAAATTGTACTTAAGCATATGGTTATCAGCTTTGAGAGTTTCATTCTTAAAGTAGACATTTCAGAATTATTTGATAAGTGAGAAATGTCATAGAAACAAAAACCAAAACAAACAACAAGGAATAAAACAAAAATCATGCAGAGGAAAAACAGCTTGGTAAAATGTAATGAACACATTGTACAATAGAGCATAATAGAATAAGAAGATAATATAGAAAATATAGAACAAAGAAATAATGAAACAAAAATTCTCTGTGAATTATTAAAAAAACTATAGTAGAAGATAAAAATCCAAGGAACTCACTGTGAACAAAAAGAAATGTGAATAAACTGGAAATAAAGAGAAAAATAATCTGAGAATTAATTCAGGGTAGTCAACATTTTCCCAGCAGAAGTTTCAGAAATAAAGAAATTAGAGGAAAAAAAATCAAACTAGTAATCAAAATAGGACCTATAGGAAATTACTAAACCATAAGACTAGTTTAAAAAGGTACACAAATGTCCAGTAAATAGCTCATAAAATTTTCTAAGAAGCTCCAAGTAAAAGAATGGTCCTGGTTTCAACAGAAACACTGCACCAATAAGAATGGCTCCAGAATTCTGAGAAGTTGTGTCCAAACCAAGCCATCAATCAAGCATGAGGTACAAATAAAGATAGTTCAAGCCTTTTAAGAGTGTAAGAACTTTCTCAGGCACCTTCCTGGAAAGATACAGGTGACTTAGACTCCAAGTACACAAAAGCAGAAAGTTTACAGGGAGATATTTACATCTGCCTTTGAAACAAGTTATGATAGGCATGGGAAAATGTAAAGACACATAGGAATACCTACAGGCCACAACCAATGCCAAAAATAGGTTCATGTACGAGTAGATTACCGTATTGATTAATTTAGAAAGGTTATTGACAGCCCTTCAATAGGCCTATTACAGATTATGGGAATGAAGAGAAATAGGTATCTGGAAAATCAAGCGCCAAAAAGAGGAAAGTATTAATTCCAGGACTTTTTATTAAGTGTAAGAAAGCTGGGTTCAAGTGGCTCATATCTATAATTCCACATCTCAGTAGGCTGAGATGGGGGAATGGCAATTCAAAGCCAGGCTAGACAGGAAGTCTGTGAGACTCTTATTTTCAGTTTACCCCCCAAATTAGAAAAATCCAGTAGCTAAGTTGTAGCTCAAGTATTAGAGAGATAAAAGCTAAGGGACAGTGCCACGGGCCTAAGTTCAAGCCACACAGACACACAGACACACAGACACACACACACACACACACACACACACATACACACACATATACGAATACATAAGAAAAAAATCTTATATATTTTGGTTCAAACAGTATTTGTGAAGTTTGTTATAACTGCAAACCTCAGTGATTTAATAAACACCTGTTTAATTATTTTATAATTAATATAATAGGAGGATATTTGGGACTGCTGAATATGAGATCTTACAAACATACATTCTCAACCAACAAACCAGTTATCAGTTCATATTAAACATTTAAAATCAAGAAGTAGCCACATATGAACAGAGCTGGAAGTATCACATGAAGATATGTACTAGTAGAAATGGGACTGGAGTAGACTGAGCTGAGGAGAATGGAGAATGATACTTTTATGTTTTCCTCTTGAATTTACGTGATTCTAAAACTCTGCTTACAAAATACTCCTATCAATGATTATTTTTTAAGATATCAAACAATATACTCTAAAATTATGTTCTCTCTTGAGGCAAAAAGGGAAATAGAAGGACAGATACAAAGTCTGGGAAAGATATATAGAGAAAGTGAAGGAAAAGCAAAGGAGATGTTGCATGGAGTTCCATAAAACATCTCAGAAAGCAATTTTTTTTCAAAATGTGTCTTAATGAAATGGAAAAGAGGTAATCAAAGTAATTTAACCTGATTGCTAATTACTGTCTCCGCAATGAGCTAATTATTGTACCATATTTGTAAATAAGAAATAAGTATCAGGAAAATAACTTAATTACTTAGACTGTACATATTCTTCCACTCCCCCTTCAAAACACTAATTCAGCCCACTTCATCTGCAAAATGTCCACAAGCCTCCTGTCTCCCCACCCATCCTAGGCAAATTCTTCAGTAAATTCCAGGACCCTAATGATATCCCAGGCTCAAGCTCTTTAGCAGCCCATTACATTAAAAGTACATTGGTTGGCTTGCAACACCTGCCAGCTTCTCCTCAGGATGAATCATTTGTTTCATGCCTATCCTTGTTTTCTTACATGGTCCTTCCCCTGACCCAGTCCTGCTAAGTTCTTTCCTTTCCTTTCTGTACTATCTGCATTTCCTCCTGTCATACTTCATACTTCACTCGAAAATGCCTTCCCTGAAAACGATACAATACTCATACTTCATTCCTCTACAATGAGTCTCATGAATACCGTCCTTACCTTGTAGTTAGGATCTATCTGAACATACTGCTTTTACGATTTATTTATTATCTTTAAGTACTTGAAGCTTTTAGGTTATGTTTTGAAAGTGTTTCTTTGTGTGTACTGGTATTGGGGCTTGGAATTAAGGCCTTACACTGACTTGGATTTTTCACTAAAGCCTGGGGGCTCTACCACTTGAGCCATAGCTCCATTTCTAGTCTTGTTCTCTAATTTTGTGTTGTTGACAACTATTTTCATTTCCATTACAATTGTAACAGGAAACATATTGAACTCAATATTCTATACTATATATGCCCAGGATTTTGCACATGCCCCGTCACACTGTACCACTGAACTACATTGCCAGGTAATGCTTTCTCATTAACTACTTTAAAACAATTCATAAAAGACAGTGTATTTTATCACATGTAGCTTACACTCAGGTATGGTGGTTGATTGATTGGCACACTTTAAACACACTGAATAAACATCTTATCCTTATAAAGCTTTCAAATTAATTAACGATTAGCCTTCATGTCATTTCACAGTCAATTTTCATCTTTATAACCTAAATTTGGTCTTTTTCACACATCAACATATGTTAACCTACAGCATAGTTTTATAATTTAGAAGGATATAGGTTACCACATACAAAATGTTTTAAGATTATGTAGTTGTATATGATTATTTAAATTCTCACTTATTTTTCTTAATAGTTTGTTTTATTTCATTTTCAATTAAAATTAAATGGAATTAAAATTAAATGAAATTGTCCCAGTTTCTGGTGCCTCACACCTGTAATCCTAGCTATTCAAGAGGCTGAGATCTGAGGATCAGCTCAAAATCAGTCCAGTCTGGAAAGCTCATGAGACTCTTATCTACAATCAACCAGTAAAAAGCCAGAAATGAAGCCATGGCTCAAGTGGTAGGGTGCCAGCCTTGATGGAAAAAAACTCAGAGAAAATGCTCAGCACTGGCTCAGGATACTCTCTCTCTTTCTCTCTCTCTCACACACACATACACACACACACACACACACACACACTCTCTCTCACAAATAATAATTAAATAGGATTGGGATTGAGAATATGATGAAACGCATGTATGACATCCATGTTCCCTCAATTTTAATATTATAGTAACAAATATTTCTGAAGAGTTTGGAGTTAGAGAGGAGTATTACAGTGGGGAAAGGAAATGTGGAAAGTGCTTTGGTTCAATTGTGGAAAATCTCTGTCCAGCAGAACAAACATGAGTTTCAATCAGAACTGATTATTCCAGTCTTGAGGGAGGTTTTATTCTCATTCTCCTTTTCTAGCTCTATATGTCAAGGACACACAGAGGAGCTACAGCTTCTTATTTTATACTAGATAAATTAAAATATCTGTCATTTAGAAAACCTCCATATGAAAGCCCAGTCTCCAGGCAACAGGTTGTCAAGAGCCACAACTGCCTTACTCAGAAAGGCTTTGTCCTAACTCAAAAGAAGTGCTTTTGTCTCCACTAATGGAAAATTGTATAGCTATATGAAAGGAAAAACATAAGCCAAATTGAACAGGTTTGCATGAATAGAGAAGATTTATACCCCTTTAAAGGGACAATTAAAAACCAAGTTCTACTTGTCAACAAGCCCACTTCTAGTGTTGCAAGTCTCCTTGCTTGTCATAGATTTCACTATTACAGTTATCGTAGGACAGTTTTGTTTTGTCCCACATTCTCTGCAAACTTCTCCAACAATCGCCTTTAGTCAAAAGCATATTTGGCACAGAGAGTTTGTGAAAATGTATGTTAAGGCTTCCTGCCAAGGAAATGCTATAGAACAGGTGTTATCAGTCAGGAGGTGGAAGGAAAAGAAGGACAGGAACAGGCAGAGTGCAAGGAAGAAACGACCCCAAAACAGAGATCTCATGATTCATGCTGTTACCACCACCTGGCCCAGCAAGAAGCAGCCCCTCCCCAGACACCCACCCCACAGGATTTTACAGATCCACTGTCCTGCCTGGTGCTGCTTTCTGCTTTTCTTCTTCCTCTTCCAATTAACACTGTCTTGTGACTTTTGGCTATATTCTCTACACCAACTACATGAGAAATCAAGGGAAGTTTTGTTTTTGTTTTTGGTGCGGTTTTTTATGCAAATTTGTTTGAACTCTTTTAAAGCACAACAATCATGTTTGGACTATTAAAATTCCTATTCACTATGAAAGGTGTTATATGTCTGATAAGCGGTTACCAATTTCTAGATAGTTCATTTAGACTCTTACAGTAAAAGGAATAATCCAAGGTGTATTTTACCTATGAGAATTTCAGACATAATTAAAATACAGAGGGTGATGGATTTGCTAAACACACAGTTGGGTGGAATTTTGAAGATATTTAAAATGCCTTTGGGGTTCAAATTTGATTTGGCTTATGATTTTTTTTCCTGGACAAGATATAGGGTAGAACTACATGGTTGTAGAGATCAAATATTATCGGGTATTTGGAACAAATGTTGATCATGAAGTTGTGCAATGGCAGTTTGCTATGAAAACACAGCCAAATGTTCCACTAGTTTCCAGAAAAGCTGGCAATAGGGTGGCTATGTGATAACATACTTTAAAGGGATAACCCCAGAAAGATGTCATGAAAAAATGTTTACAACGGAGAACTTTATAGGAAGACAAGGTCCATCTTGGGATTAACCCAATCTTTCCAGACTACACTACCTAATAATATAACAATTGTAACATAATATTGGGATTTTTAAACTTCATTGACATGTTTAAAAAAGCTCCTCACTAAATGGCATTTTAACATAAAAAAGAGAATTAAATGTATACTCTTACTACATTATTTTGCAATGTCTGATTAATGTATTTATGATCATTTCATATTTCCCTGTATGCAAATAAACTTCTGTAATGTCTTTGCTCATCTCTTTTCTAGAGTTAAATGAATAAGCATTAGATACATTGGTTATATTTTTATGTTTGTTTTTTTTTTTGCCGGTCGTGGGACCTGAACTCTGGGCCTGGGCGCTGTCCCTCAGCTCTTCAGCTCAAGGATAGTGCTCTACCACTTGAGCCACAGTGCCACTTCCAGCTTTTTCTGCTTATGTGGTGCTGAGGAATCGAACCCAGGGCCTCATGCCTGTAAGGCAAGCACTCTACCACTGAGCCACTTTCCCAGCCCCTGGTTATATTTTTAGCTAAAGATAATTTGCTACACTTTTAATTTTCTCCAAATCATTTGCTTGCTTAAAGATATTTTATTGACATTTAATTTCTTATTTACAAGTTGTGTAAGAGTTGAATTTTATATTAACTTTCCATGGTGGAGACTTTCATAGTAAATCTAAAAGAAAAGAGGAACTTTGCTTTTTGTGGCTATTAATCAGAAAAAGAAAAGTACTCACAAATCAGGAACCTCTGTTGGGCTAACAAGCCCATTCTTTTACACTTGACATTAGGATTGTGTGCTATTAATATGGAGAGCCTGCTATGTACAAATTATTGAATTAGATCATGAGAAAGCGAGGTAAATTAGACCATATCTGTGATCACAGAGGCCTTATATTCTAGGAATATACTTACATTGGTATAAAGGAGGAAGAATGTACTGCATTTTTGGATATAATACACAGTAGCAGGTCACTGTGAAAATTTCAACAACCTATCCTGAACTCTGTTTAACTCCCACTGCTTGCAGTTGTATCCAAATTTCTACATGTGGATTATCAGAGCATGTCTTCCTCTTCCTTAATCCTTTAGATACCACTGCTCTCTATCATAAACAATATGGTTCAGATATCATGAACTACGTATCATTCTTTCATCCTCTATAGCCACATAGCTCCAAGAGCAATGATTCCTAGGCTGCCTTCGAACTCAGTCTGATTTCTCAAACTGTAGACCATACCATTCACACAGTTACAGTCATCATTTCTGCTGGTTTGCCTGTGTTCTTGACTGAATTCCTCTGGAATATAAAATTTGATACATATTTTCGCCATCCTGCCCTCTATTTAAGTTTCTGGTACTTAATGATGCTCACTCAGTATTTATCAAATGAACGGGTAAATTGCTTCCACTGCTGTTTTCTAAGAGAAATGAGCTTTTCCTAATTATTTTATCTCATGATCTTTCATGTCAACAGTAGTAACCCAAATTATCTCAATCACACAATCTATAACTGATTATACTGATTAAAATCTCTTTAAGTATAATTATACAAGATTTACTTTCCTTATTTAATATTATAATACAAAAAATCTGCTAGCAATATCTAATTATCATTTTTTCCAAATCCACATTAACTTTAAACTCGACCACTATTGTGATGAATTTACATAAGTTAATTTATATAATTGCTTACCAGAGTATATGGCTTAGAGTGAATCTTCAATAATGGTGGCTATATAGTACAGCTAGTGGATGAGTTGACAGTGATGACAATGAGCACATATAATTGTTATAAATAAATTATATGGATGGAATATATTCAAGTTAAACAGACAGCAAGTTTTTTCAAAGTATAGGAATAGCATAGCCAGATGTCTTCTTTACAAGTCATATTGTTATTTGCCTTGCTTGATTAAGCATAAGAGCAAACTGGCATTGGGGAAAAGAATATGCAATATAACTGTGTGATGTTTCCAAGGCTTTATAAACTGTGGAATCCATCTCTCAATGACCAACTAGGCAAAAATAAACAATTGACACTTGAATGATTGTTTTTGACAAAAACAGCCCTTACAGAGAGGAAGGGGGCTATCACCTTCCATTTTTCTCTAACTGTTCAAATGGATTTACAAATATTTGTTAAAGGTCACCAATAGGGGGCTTACCTGGGGTCACATGAATGAGGCACTATACCATCAAAAGCTATTTTCAATGTCCAGCAGGGAGATCTAAAGCAGAGTAACAAAGACAGCTGTGACAAAGCTGACATGAAGTATTCTGGAAAAAGTGAAATCAATTGTGACATTTTTCATTTATTTGTAAATGCCTCTTTGGCAGTACACTCACTCAAAGCGACAATTCCTTCTTCCAGCAGAGGGGTGGTGATGGGAGTGCAGAGGATTCCTGACAGCTACTTTAATGAGATTCTGCATTAGAGCCATTCCAACACTTTCTCCCAACAAGGAGCTTGCCCTTCATTTCCAATATCATAACGCAGTAATTTAGAAAATGTTATCTCTATGAAAATCTAGACCAGTCAGTCCTTAATAGCTGTTGCCCAGCTTATTTTCCCAGTATCTTTCAATTAGAAGGAAACATTCTAAAGGAAGTGTCTAAATAAATGTCAACCCGACAGGCCAATTATCTCCTCTCATTATAAGACCACAATTTTTGTTAAAAGCACTAATAAGATTGTATCTACATAACTCAAGACATATTCTCTAGTAGCCAACGTTTTCTTGAAAATACATGGAAGGACAATTTGTGCTCTTACGTTGTCTTGATTTTTATCATTTATGTTCCCAAGGAAAAAATGAATTATTGGCAAGATGAAATTTCACTGGTCTCTTTAATTTGATCAACTCTAAATTAAAGCAATCTAAAGTTTCTGCTTTATTTAGTCAATATTCTTTGATCATAGTCTAAGTAGTTGGTGCTTTGCAATCAAAATGGACTCAAGCTACTATTTAAAAAGTGCAATTTTTATTGTGCAGGGAAAATGAAATCTAATCTACAGCTTGGCTCTGCACTTATTGCCTATTACTCAACCAAGAGATATTTGTTGAACTGTTAAACTCATCTAATTGTATCTGGCAATGCATTCCCTGTCACAATGGTACCTGTTCACAGGCCACAAAAGAAGAAATAATAAAGAGAACTTGTAGAAACAAGAAGTTTCCTTAAATAAATATATACGTGTGTGTGTGTGTGTGTGTGTGTGTGTGTGTGTGTGTGTATACTAGAAGGGTACCAGTGGCTGGCTTATGCTTTCATGCTTGTAATATCAGGAGGCTGAGAGGTGAGGAGATCATGGTTCAAAGTCCATGAGACTTTTCTCCAACCAAGAAGGCTGGAAGCAGAGCTTTGGTTCATGTGGTAGAACACTAACCTGGAGCAAAAGTACTCAGAGACAGTGCCCCAGCCCTGAGTTCAAGCTCCATGACCAGAAGAAATGTAAAGTATCAAAAATAATATTTTACTGTATAAAAACATAAAAGTGTAATTTCCCAGATAAAATTGTTAAGTAGGAATATAGCATCCTGGGTCACAGCAAACTATAAAGAACTGGTAGGTATTTTATCTGAAACTTTATTTTGATCAAAACAAACATTCCTCTATAAAGAAAAAAAACAAGAGAAGTAGTAACAGTGGTAGGGATAAAGAAAAATTGTCTGTTAGGAAACCATCGTGACCTTTAGTTCTATCTCTTCCACTAACAGGTAACTCAGGATTTTATCGCCAAAAAAGCGGGACTATCTGGGTGCTGGTTGCATGCACTTGTAATCCTAACTTGTAATCAGAATGTTGAGATCTAAGGATTGTAATTTGAAGCCAGCATGGGCAGGAGTCTCTTTTCTCCAATTAACCACCAGAAAATCTGCCTTGCTTCCAGTTGTATATAAAATAATACATGTATTATTAGTTCATTTTGAAACCGCACAGCATCCCAAATATTAAAACGCAAAAACACTATATCTCAAGGCAATATTTAGGTCAAATGTTTCTTTTGTTCTCTATAATTTGAAATATTTTATAGACTAAGCAGATTGGCAAAAATGCTTGACTTTCTCTTGCAAATTAAATATACTCTCAGTTATATTTAAGTGATCTTAGAAGAACTTTACAAATAAATACACATAAAAATTTAATAGCATAACTCATCACTGAATTTTTTTCAGAAGTAGTAATTTGTTCTAGTTCTTAGAGAAGCATACATATTTTTCTACAGCATATATATAAGCACATATATACATAGATATAAGCATTTGCATGTGTTTGCTTTTTAAAATTATTGCCAAGCATATGGTGTTTCAAAGCGAAGAAAAATGTGCATTTTAATATCCAACCGCAACCACATGATTTTCTAATGATTGATTTCTCCAAAGTAGTATTTCCTAATTGTTTAGATTACGATTTTGCTTCTGAAAAGTCTTCTCTCTTCTGTAAGCAATAACGTCCTTGGTCAGAAGACACTGGGGAAACTTTGGAACGATGCTTTATTGTCAATCACACAGTTGGAATGAAGTTACCTGGAATGTGTTCCAAGATCTGCTGTGGAGTTTTAAAGTGGTATGCTCTATTCTCACCATGCTCCAATGGGATATTTTATACCCGTTTCTTTCCAATCTCTATGTTATTTGTCTTGTTTCTCCCTCTTTCCATATACTCTGCGATTTCTGTATAATATTTCACAATATACAGGTTCTCCTGGCATTTTTCTGGCAAACGAGGAAGATTGAACTGCCTCTGATGGGTATCTGTAATTGTCATGGCATGTTTAATGTGACAGGCTTCTTGAAAAGCCACTAAAAGTACAGGACCAAGTGACTGGAAAGGTCAAAACTAAAAGGCTTCAGTAAAGACAGGTCTGCTCTCAGAATAGATCAGGTTAAGCAATGGGGGGAAGGGAGAATCAAGTTCATTTTCTTTCAGTATGATTTGGGAAACCTCAGTGTGGATTTAGTGTCCCTTCTGCTAGTAGATAAGCACCTGAGAACACTGTTGAGTCTTTTCTTCCTTATCCCTTCAGAATTCAAGAAATAATTGGATTTTATTGCAATGGCAGTATTCTTCCAAAAGGTCTTTGGGCCTCCTACGTCAAGAGGTTGTTGAATTCTAGTCATCTCCTTCCATTTAGTGCTAAAATATTTCTAAGATTGACTTCTTAATGATGGTAAAAGTGTGACAGAGCTGGAAATTTTATTTGCTGTGTTTGGTGGGGATATCTCTGTTTCTGGATCACTTACTGCTCCTCAGAATGCCTTGATCCTGAATCCCACTTTGTAAACTCTGCTGCTATCAGTCTCTGACAAAGCTTAGTGGTAGTCAGTAACATTAAGAAAGCATTCACAAAAGCTGTGATATCTTCTTGAACATCACCTGGAACTTTGACCAACTTTTCTGATTTCATTTCCACTTGGCAAAGATTAGAACTTTTATATCCTAGAAGTCCATCTGCATATTTTATTTTGTGTGGGTCCTGGTGCTTGAACTCAGGGCTTGGTATTTTCACTAAAGGTTAAGATTTACCATTTGAGCCATAACTCTGCTCCTGGCTTTTTGCTGATTAATTTGGAGATAGTCCTGTGGACTTTCCTACTCAGGCTGGCTGTGAATCATAAGAATCAAATCTCAGCCTCCTGAGTAGCTAGGATTACAGTTATGAGCCACCAGGGGCTGCCTAGATTTTTAGCATGGGCCCTCATATCTGATTTCAACTCTGATTACAGGTGCATAAGAACAGAAATCCTCTTTACATCATTCCTTATCCCTATCCACTGCAATGCTGAGAAAGATTTCCACAAACTACAAACTTAATAGATGTCCAATGCATTGAAATAAATAACAAATGAAAGCATTATTATTCTATGTATTCTTACTTTACTAAAACTACCCTTTTAATGATTCCACCTACATTTTGAAACATTAAAGTTGCAACCGGTAGAATGAAAAATTGTATTTTCAAGGTATAAAATCAATACTGATTTTTAACGTTCTAGGAATATTTAAGAGAAATTTAATATTTTAAAATTATTTGTAGAGGTTATACTTCATTTCTTGCAAATCTCGTTTTATCTATAGAAATATATGAGCTGTCCTAAAAACCATAGTATTTCAATCATAAATATTATACAACATTATATCACAATATGGACAGGTAATCTTGAGACCTAAAGAGCAATAATGACTATCCACATACTCTACAGGGAGTCTAAACATTAATAGTATTACTCATAAAAATCCATACTTCAAAGGCTACAAAGCAGAATCAAATCTACCCAAAAGAAAAAACAAAACCAAATAAATCATCTTACTTACAACCTTATTATTTCACCTCTGATTCTTAAATAATTGAAATCATCTCCCTAGATCAAGCAAACTATTCTTACCTGCAAATAGATGACAAAAAGTTCTGAAATACAAAGAGTACTAATTCTCAATGAATTATCAGGAGCTGGAGCTCCTGGTGAATTCTACTCTCAACATACCTTCCAATTTTATTTTGAAGAAGAGAAAGAAGGCACAGGGAAGTGGTCTTTATCCACATTTTATTTGCTGATGAAGTGTAGTGCCTCTTCACAGTTTTGCAGGAATGAAAAGATAGTCCTACTCTCCCCATAAATCAATACTTGAGTGATGATCAAATTTCTGGGCTCCATGTTATGAAAAATAAAACTAAAACAATCCCCCAAAAAGCTACAAATATTTATGGGGATAATGACTGAAAGAACAAACACAAAAGATGTAATTAAACTGCCAAAAAATACTGAAGAGAACCACACAGCTTACGCACAAAAACAGAGCCAACTTTGTTTCCCTTTCCAATCCCTTCCTATCTCCCCACCTATCCCGTCGTCCCCCCCACCCCCCACCCCACCCCACCCCCGTGCGCCAAAGTTGTAAAGTTCGTTTTTCAACATAATGTCTTGTACATCTCATTGCTGCAATGGGACCACTTGTATCCCTATTTAAACAATTTGTTTTTTCCCTTCCCCTCCCCAAATTATGCCAACATCAAATATAGTGAAAACAGGGGTTATACTGTGGGGACATACAAAGCAACAAGGAAATATCTTATACATATGTTAGAAAAAAACCATTTGAGTCCGTATCTTGGGGTTCATTTCGCCTAATATCAACTTATCTGACCATTTCTGCTTGTCTCAGACATATACTAGTTATTGCAAATAAGGGAAACCATGGGGCAGTATTTTCACACACACACACAAAAAACACAAAAACAAAAAAGACAGATCCAAAGTATGATTGCAAAACCAAAAACCAAATATGTTTGTGGATACACAAGCAAGTTTCTTTTTAGGGACAGTAATAGAAACAACTATATGGTGCTTTTTTTAAATTTTATTTTATTTTATTTGTGAACATACTGTATAGAGGGGTTACAATTGCATGGGCAGGATAATGCGTACATTTCTTACCAAGCA
>NW_012267246.1:13906124-13965871 GCF_000151885.1 Dipodomys ordii | reverse complement strand
TAGGGTTTCTTCTATTCATCCTGTAATGTTTTCAGAGTGTCTGCTTTGACTTCAAGGTCTTTGATCCATTTGGAGTTGATTCTGGTGCAGGGTGATATATAGGGATCTAGCTTTAGTTTTCTACATGTAGTTAACCAATTTTGCCAGCATATGGTGCTTTTTTATAGCTTATTGATTCGTTTAATTCTTCTTAATACCTGTAATATTTTCTTATTGTCAAATCACATGGTTCTGCACAAGTATGTTCATACTTCTTCCATTCAGCATCTTAAGTCACATGTCCTACTTTCTGTAGAGAAAAATTTTTGCTAAAGAAAAAATATGAAACACCCATCACCTCATATCTGAATTTCAATTTGTCTATTCAGAGTGGCAAAGTTTTCTGTAACAGTTCAAATAGTACATGTGTTTGGCTTCCCACACTGCATGGTCTTTGCTTTATTATTCAGCTCTGATACTGCATCATGAAATAGTCAAGTATTAGATACAAATAAATGAATACAGCAGTTACATTAAGCTTTATTGTATACTAGGCATTGGTGGCTCATATATGAAATTCAAGATATTCAGGAGGCTGAATTCTAGAGGATCACATTTAAAGGCCAGCCTAGGCATAAAAGTCTGGGAAACTCCATTTCTAAAATAATCAGCAAAAGGCTGACCTGAAAATTTATGTGGTAGAGTATCAGCCAAGGAAGCAAAACTGATAAGCACAAGGCTGAATTCAAACTGAGAAAACCTCTATCTACAAAGACATATAGCGTGGCCAATTTATCCTGGCCCCCAGCTAGGTAGACATTAACAAGTGATGAATCTCATTTTAAGGAGATCCTGACACTAAGCAAAATTTTGATAGACACATTCTGAAATCCCTAAGCCTTAAGAATACTTATATTTTAATATAATTTCAAGCATATGTGTTATTTATATTGCCTACTGTTTTATATTATCCAGGAAATTCCTTTTTTAAGGCAGATTCATTGTACTCTGACATGTAGGCAAACTCTTCCTGATTTGCCTATCATTAAAAACCCTTAAGGAAAGAAATTCTGTATCATATTTTAGCAATTAAAAGCTTAATTGCATTTTTCTGACTTTTTAATTTTTTTAAATTTTTATTGTAAAGGTAATGTAGAGAGGGGTTGTAGTTACATAAGTAAAGTAATGAGTACATTTCTTTTTTTTTAAATTGTGAAAATACCGTACAGAGGGGTTACAATTACATGGGCAAGGCAATGAGTACATTTCTTATCAAGCATTGTAGCCTCCTACTTTGCTTCCCCTTCCCATCCCTTTCCCATCCCTTCTCATCTCCCCCTCTTCCCCCCCCCATTCCCTCCCCGTCCCCTTCTCCCTGTTCCCTGCTTTCTCCCCTCCCCAAAGTTGTAAAATTCATTTTTTGACATAACATCTTGTACATCTCATTGTTGCAATGGTACATTTCTTTTTGAACAGTGTTACCCCCTCCCTCATTTTCTTCCACTTTCCAGTTGTCTTATCTCTTTCCTATAAATCCAGGTCTTTTTCTATGACAGAAATTAGAGAACCAATGATAGCAATCAACATCATGACAACAGAAACATTGCAACAACATCCTTTCCCACTCAATCATGCAATATATCGAAAAATAGTCACAATTGTGGACACAAATGTAATTCATTGAAATGTGGCTCTCAGTGGTTTCAGCAATACTGTAATGCGTAAGTGTTGGCAGGAGGAGGATGCAATAAACAATCAAGCATACCCTATAAAACTAAGAAAAGCAAGGGAAGTGGTGGATGGGGAGGGATGAGGGAAAATAACGAGAATTGACACTGATAAAGATGCACTGTATTTATTAACTACTCTGTTCAGTGGTAACTCCTTTATACAACTAAAGATATATATATATATATATATACATATATATATAAATGTATCTATATATGTTTTATGTGCAATTACATAGTAATCAATAACTGCTTTAAAAACTGACAGTGCTCTATATTTGTTCCATGAAAGTTTAAAAAGTAAGTCAGTTATTCTAATTCTTATCACAAGTAATGATATGAGTTAATACATAGTGATGAACATACACTGGGGAATTTGCCAAGTGTTAAATATTGGTTAGACCATTCATCATCAAATCAATTCCAAGTTATACAGGTATTATTAGTATGCTTTGAACACAAGGATGAAGAAACTGAGTCAGGAAGAATTGTGCAGCATTCCAATGTCACACAGCTAGTTGGTAATTATCAGCGATATGGAGTAAGAGCTGACGCTGTGGATCCAAAGTCTAATGAGACCTAGGCATGGGTCTCTGTTTGCAGAGGAATGGTTGGCCACGCATGGCCAAATTGTCTACCCTGCAGACCATCATGGGCAGAGTGTCATGAAGCAACAACCACAAGTGAATACAGAAGTACTTATCTACACTGTGTAGACCTGGGGCAGGCTTATCATCCCCAGCTCTTCCCCATCCTCTCATTGTCAGTTTAAAGCAACTCCCTTGTCCATTTTCTCCAATGTGCCGCATAAACACTGCCATCCTTTCCTCTGTATGACTTGAAAAACAAAAATAGAAGAAAACTATCAGTAGATTCTTCTGACATATTAGTTATTAAACTGAGGAGCTAGTTATTAAACTGAGGTGGTAGTGAAATCATACTTAAACATAACTAAATAATATCTCACAATTTTAACATGATACTAACTAAACTCTTGCATAGCCCTACAGGTCATGTTTCAAGGAGGTTTGATAACTTGAAAAAGAAATAATAAAAGGGAGAAGGGGACAGAAAGACAGATAAGAGTCACAAGGAAAGAAATAAAGAAATCAACCATACTCACAAAATTCCTTCAGTTTTCTGGGTTTTCATGTTGTTTTTGTTGTTGTTGTTTCATTTTGTTTTGTTTTTGCCATTCCTGGGGCTTGAACTCAGTGCCTAGGCCCTGTCCCTAAGCCTCTCCGTGCTCAAAGCTAGCACTCTACCACTTGAGCCACAGTGCCACTTGTGGCTTTTTCTGTTGATGTCATACTGAGAAATTGAACCCACTCTACTCCCAAGCCACCTTCCCAGCCAATTTTCTGGGTTTTTTAAATCGACAATAAAGTACATAACTCACTTCCTCTACTCTACGCAACCTAAATTTCAAAACAGAAGGCGATTATAATGTTTCACAACTGCATAACTAAAATAATCAGACAGACAAGCTTCTGTATTCAAGCTCAAGTTAGCAATGACCTAGCAACTTAAAAAAAGCAAAGCCATAAATGTGAAAAGGATGCTTTCTGTCCAGATGAGATAAACAATCATCATATGACTCTCGTGGGTTAAAGTCAATTCCAATATGCACCAAAATCATATAACAGAGGATTTTTATTAATCAGTTTTGTATATAATTTCAAGTGCTAAGATATCACATTTCATGTCATTCCACATTCTTGCATTAGGTTCTATTTTCAAATTAAAGCCAATTTACCACATATCTTTGCCATAGGAAAGCTAAAACAACATATATGTATACGACATGTAGAAAAAGTTTCAGAATATTTCATTTTTCAATTAGCAATGAACTTTGCTCTAGGAAAGGTTATTATAATGCAGATTCACCACATTACACTAAAAGGATGAAACAGGTGCTACGGATATAAAAATATTTATAAAGTAAAATCAAAATGTATATATACAAATGATGAGTATCTTCTATGATACATTACCTGATCCAATCAGTATTACTATTAAGCTTATTTTTTTTCAGATATGAGGACTGAACTCAGGACCTTGGCACATACCGGGTAAGTGCTTTTCCAATGAGCTGAATCACAATCCGTATTAATTACTTTTAATAAAACAAATGAATTTGTACATGATATCTTCAATTAACAAGGTTAGTTGTCTTCCAGTTAATGGTCAGTGTGATGAGATTATCAAAGCAGTTGATTTACTCTGTTTAGTCTGCTATAACAGAATTCCATAGCCCAGAGAGCTAATAAACAATAGCAATGGGTTTGAACAGATTTGGTTTCTGGTGAGAGACACCTTCTGGCACATAGGAATTAGCTTTCCATGCTACCCTCACATGGCAAGAGGATGATAGATCTTTTGGAGTGTATTTAATAATAATACTCTGACTTCCTTGTTCAATAACCCCCTAATTCCATCACTTTGCATTCTAAAATTGAAAAATTTGAATTTTAGGGGACTATAGCGCATTCAGTACATTCCTCTCATCAATTCAATGTTGAACTGAACAAAATACAGGACAAATCAGATAAATTTAAACTATAATGTAAGGGACATATAGAGTCACTTTTGAAAAATATATTGAAACTAGGAGGGTAAGGAAAGGAAATAGAATATAATGATAAGAAACAATTTTTAAAACCATTCATTCACTTCAACAATTTACAAAGTTAACTTTGATCTTAACATTGAAGCTTTTATCTTTGATTCAAAGAGCTAGTAGAAAATTATTTCCTTTGAAAATGCTATCATCATGTTTAAGTGTATTCTAATCACACTCAACAAATGTTGGATTGAAGTATGATTGTAAGAGAAAGAGATTCATATATAAAGAGACAAAAAGATGCTTTGCTGACTCAAAAACAAAAGGACATGAGACATAATGAGCCTTTGCCTTAAAAAAAATGCACCAAAAACAGAGACCGATGACAACAAGTAAGCTATTTCTGCTTTCCTAAACTGACCAAAGTATCAAAGAGTTTATTTTGTAGCTATAATCACCTACCAAAAATAAATAAGAGCCATGCACCAGTGGCTCACACCTAGCTACTCAGGAGTACGAGATCTGAGGATCGTGGTTCAAAGCAAACCTAGGCAAAAAAAAAAAAAAAATCTGTGAGACTCTTATCTCCAGTTAGGTACCAGAAAACAGGAAGTAGTGCTGTGGCTCAAGTGGTAGAGCACTAGCCTTGAGCTGAAAAGCTGAAGGACAGCGGCCAGGACCAGAGTTCAAGCCCCACAACTGACAAAAAATAAATAAAACTAAAAATAAATAAATAACAAAAACAAACAAATAAAACAAAATAGATAGCTTTCTAGGAAATAGCCTAATGATTTAACTGCAAGACCCTAAAAAAATTAAAAGCAAACCTAATCCAAAACTATCAGAAAGAAACAAATAATAAAAATTAGGACAGAAATTAATGGATTTGGAACTAAAAGCCAGAGAATCAATGAAACAAAAAGTTGGTTCATTGAAAAGATAAATAAGAATGAAAAATTCTTTGTCAAAAGGAGGGAAAATCCAGATTAATAAAAATGAGAGGTGAAAATGTGGATTTAACAACTAATACCAGTGAAATCCAGAAGATTAGGAAAAAATACTTTGCAACTCTATATTCAAATAAAAGGGAAAATCTACAAGAAAATGATACATTATATACATTTGGCCTTCCAAATTGAACAGAAAGAATATGAACCACTTAAATAGCTCTCTACAAGCAATGAGAAGTAAAATACTCTCATAAAAAAATGCCCAGGACCTGAAAGACTCAGCCAAATTCTACCAGACCCTAATAGAAAAACTAGCACCAATACTCCTCAATCTTTTCATGAAATAGAAAGGAACAGAACACTATATGGAACTCAGTCTATGAAGCTAGTATTACATTCATTCCTAAACAAGACAAGAACACAACAAGAAATAGTATTACAGACCAATTCTTTTCTTGAACATAAACAAAAACTTTTAATATTTTCAAACTAAACTGAACAAAATATTAAGATGATCAATCATACACAATGATCAGGCTGGTTTCATTCCATATATGCACGTTTGGTTTAACTTATGTGAATAAATGTAATACAGAATAGACACATGATCATCTATATTGATGCAGAAAAAAACCTTTGGCAAAATTCAACACCTTTTAATGATAAAAGTTATAAAAGAACTATGAATAGAATGAACATATCTCAACATAATAATGACTATGAATCACAAGCCTATAAGCCTCATATAAAGCATAGAAAATGGAATCATTTCTTTTAAAGAATAAGACAATGTGTTCACTCTTCCTACACTTATTAAATATATTAATGTGGTTGCTAGCCAGAATAATAAGGCAAAAGAAAGATATAAAAGTGATTCAAATATGGAAAAAGTCAAACTATCCTTATTTACAGATGATAAAATTTGATATAATAAACACTCCAAAGATTTCCCAAAAGTCTCCTAGATGTGATGAGCACTTTTGGCTCTGTAGTTGGATATGAGATCATCATACTAAAATCTGGAGAGAAGACAAATAGTGCTGGAGAAACATGAATTACATGCAGAAGACTGAAGTTAGACCACCCCCACATTGTACGAAAACTCCAAATGGATTAAATGTCTTAAAGCAAAGTCTGAAAATTTAAAACTACTATACGAAAGCATAGGGAAAACATTGAAAGATGTATGTATAAGTAATTATTTTCAAAATAGGCTGCTAATTGTCCAGAAAAATAAAAGCAAGAATGTACAAAGGGGACTGTATCCCCCAAAAACATGTTTTTGCTCAGGAAAAGAAAGAATTGCAGAAACAAGAAACCACCCACAGAATGGGAGATGTTCCCTAACTATTCCACACACAAAGGAGTAATATTCAAAAATACAAAAAAAATTAAAATAAACAACTGAAGAACAAAAACTACAATGAATAATTGAAAAATTAATTTGAATAGAAAGTTCCCAGGAGAAGAAATAGAAATGATTACTAAAATCATGAAAAATGCTCTACATTCTTATCCATATAGGAAATTCAAATCAAAGCCATTGTAAGATTTTTATCTCATCCAGCAGAATTGCAGTTATTAAAAAAACAAGTAACATGCTAGTTAAGACTAAGAAAAGTTCATTTTTTGACATAACGTCTTGTACATCTCATTGTTGCAATGGGCCCACTTCTATCATTATTTAAATGATTTGTTTTCTGCCTTCCTCTCCACAAATTATACCAACATCAAATACAGTGAAAACAGGGGTTATACCGTGGGGGAGGGACATACAAAGCAACAAAAAAATCATCTAATAAATATGTTGAAAACAATAGCAAGAAAGAAAAAATATTTGAGTCCTTATATGGGGTTCCTTTCACCTACCATCATCAATTTATTTGACCGTTTCTGCTTGACTCAGACATATACTAGTTATTGCAAATAAGGGAAACCATGGGACCTATGGTTCTTTGGGCCTAGCTTACTAAACTTAATATAATTTTTTCCAAGTTTTTCCATTTCCTAACAAATGGTAATGTCATTCTTTCTGATGGAGGCATAGAATTCCATTGTGTATATATAACACATTTTCTTGATCCATTCATCTACTGAGGGGCATCTGGGTTGGTTCCATATCTTAGCTATGGTAAATAATGCTGCAATAAACATAGTTGTGCTGGTAGTTTCAGTATGGTCTTGTGGTGATCATAGCCCCTCTGTATGGTATTACCACAATAAAAAAAAAAGAAAAAGAAAGACTACGGAAAAAGGGAATTTCCTACCATGTTTGTGGGAATGTAAACTACTACAACCACTTTGAAAATCAGTATAAAATTTCCTCAAAAAAAATCACAACCAAACAAAGAGCTACCATATGACCCTGCCATTCCACTCTAAAGTAAATATACAACTGTTGTTATTAGAGATCTTGATTATAGCCATTCTAACTCGGGTGAGGTTGTTTTGATTTGCATTTCTTTTATGGCTAGGGAGGTTGAACATTTCTTCATTTGTCTATTGGCCAGCCTTCTTTCCTGTTCAGAGAAGTTTCTCTTGAAGTCTTTAGCCCACTTATTTATTGGGCAGTTGTTTCTTTGAAGATTTGTTGTTGGGGGATTTAATTTTTTGAGTCCCAGGTATATTTTAGATATGAGATCCTTGTCTGTTGTATGGCTAGTGAAGATCTTCTCCCAATCCATGGGTTTTCTATTGATCTTGCTAGCTATGTCATTTGCCATGCAAAAGCTCTGCAATTTCATGCAATCCCATTTGTCCAACCGTTCTTTGATTTGTTGTGCTTCTGGGTCTCTATTAAGAAAATTTCAGCCTGAGCCAAGGAGACCTAGGGTTTCTTCTATTCCATCCTGTAATGTTTTCAGAGTGTCTGCTTTGACTCCCAGGTCTTTGATCCATTTGAAGTTAATTCTGGTGCAGGGTGATATATAAGGATCTAGCTTTAGTTTTCTACAAGTAGTTAAGCAATTTTGCCAGCACCATTTAATGAAGAGGCTGTTTTTCTTCCATTCTATTTTTTTAGCTCCCTTATCGAAGATTAGATGGCTATAGGTCTGATGCTGGAGAGGATGTGGACAGAAGGGAACCTTACTGCATTGTTGGTGGGAGTGTAAACTTGTTCAACCACTTTGGAAAATAGTATGAAGGTTCCTCAAAAGACTCCACATAGAGCTCCCCTATGACCCAGCAATCCCACTTTTGGGGATTTACCCAAATGTTCACAAACAAGACCACACTAAAGCTACCAGCATGCCTATGTTTATTGCAGCCTTATTTACCATAGCTAAGATATGGAACCAACCCAGAAGCCACTCAGTAGATGAATGGATCAAGAAAATGTGGTATATATGCACAATGGAATTCTATGCCTCCATCAGAAACAATGACATTGCCCCATTTGTTAGGAAATGGAAGACTTGGAAGAAATTCTATTAAGTGAAGTAAGCCAGGCCCAAACAAACATAGGTCCCATGGTTTCCCTTATTTGCAATAACTAGTATATGTCTGAGTCAAGCAGAAAAGGTCAGATAAGTTGAAGTTAGGGAAATGAACCCTTAGATATGTATTTAAATGTTTTTTTTTCTTTCATGCGATTGTTTCTAACATATTTATAAGATGATTTCTTTGTTGCTGTGTATGTCCCTCCCCCACAGTATAACCCCTGCTTTCACTGTATTTGATGTTGTTATAATTTGTGGAGGGGAAGGGAAAAAACAAATCATTTAAATAGGGATACAGGTGGACCCATTGCAACAATGAGACATACAAGTCGTTATGTCGAAAACGAACTTTACAACTTTGGTGGGGGTGGGGGAGGGCTAGGTGGAGGAGCAGGGAGAGGATGGGATGGGAAGGGAAAAAAAAGGAGAAGGCTACAATGCTTGATAAGAAATGTACTCATAATTATCTTGCCCATGTAATTGTAACCCCTCTGTACAGTATTTTCACAATAAAAAATAAAAATAAAAAAATAAATAATAAAGTAAATATACAAAGGTGGTAAAATAATTATACTAGGAATCTTTACAGAACTCTCTGCAATAATTACACTGTACAATCAGCCAAGTTGCCCACAACTGATAGATGACTAAAGAAAATGTAGGATGTATATGTCATGGATATGAGTTGGCCATAAAGAAAAATGAAATTATGGCATTTTTCAGGAAACTCCATGGAACTGAAGATCACTTATGTTGAGTGAGACAAGATGCTCAAAAAGGCACATATCATGTTTTCATATTTTTGGGAAATATAGACCTAAAAAGAGGGAGATCCTGAGAAAAATACTAGTAATGGGGCATAAATATAAAAGGAGGGTTTTCTAGGTGACGAACTCTGGAGGGAGAAAGGATAGGTTACTGAGGACTGAGAAGAATAGAAAGATGTTACATACATATACATAAATACATATATATAATGAAACTCAACAATGCTGTTTGTGAGGTGAGAGAGGGAAGGGAGGAATAGAAATAGGGTAGAGAGACTGGTTTTGCTTAAAATGTGTAGTGTATATTTGTGGATATATCACATGCACTCATCCACAAATACATACATAAATAGTGCATACATTTAACAATCAGTATTTGTTATCTATGAGTGACTAAGAAAAAGCATTATTATCCTCTTTATATTTGTCTATGTAATCTAATTTATTATAGGTAAAAACAAAACTTTTAAAAAGGATTGCTTATGGTATATCAATTGGGTACTATAAGTACAAAATAGATGTTTCTACAAGTTAAAAAAACTCAACTCTAGATTTTCATCACAATGAAGGATTACATAAAATACATTGGTTTCTTAAAACAGCATAACACAACACTAAGCATGCATTACTGGACCATGTCCTTCTCCTACCTTAATTCTAATGCTTTGTATTAGGGTGCCTTTATTCCCCAATGAAAAGTAGCATTGGCTTTCATTTCTTCAAAAATTAATTCTATGCTAGGTTTTAGAAAACTAAAGTGAAACTGTAGGTTGTGTCTTCCTTAAGACAGATAACCTTGAATCTTAAAGCTTCTGTGGCATTTTCTTGATCTTCACTAACCATGACCAGGGTAGAACAGTCTCATCTGCAAATTACTAAAAATAATCAGTTCTGAGAAGTGACCTTGGCTGGAGCAATGTTAAATTGGCCAGGAAATTTTTTTGAGGCGTCACTATTATTAACTTGCAATTTTTTCATTTCACTTTGCCACTGATGCTTGGCAGGTTATAATTTTTCATTTTCGCACATGGATGAAACTCAGTGAAGTAGAGATTATGGAGATAGTGGTGGGGAATTTTCACAAAGGGATTTCCCCCCTCAACTCCTTAATATAAGGATACAAAATGGATCTCTATTTCAGACAACTTATCAGTTGAAGATATATAACCAGACTGGTAAGATAACAGTAATAACCCAGACCACTTTTAAAGTTTTTTTCAGTGTTATCTTTTTTACAGACTTGATATTATGACTAATTCATAGCTTTGGAAACGTTCCCATTAGTGGATCTAGTTTGGGCTAAGTCCTCATGATTTCAGGTGATAGTTTAGCAAGATTAAAGAAAACTTCTGTGAAAACAGGGAATATTTCTCTCATCTAGAGTTATACAGTGATAAAGATAGAAAAGAAACATGTACTAGTATGAATACATTAGCATCTCAATTTCTTGGCAACTTTTTCAGTGGATCCCTCTTCTTTTCTACTGCTATAAGAGCAGTGCTAATGCTACTAGATCAGTCTAGTAATGTCCATCTCTATTTTTATTAGCTGCCCCAATCTGGATGCTATCTATTGATTAGCTTACGATCAGCACTAAAGAAGTGTAATTGCTATCCCTTTAAACTACAAGGATTACAACAAATCCTGTATGAAGAAATAATCCTTGAGAAGATAGTAGATAGAGGAACAGAAGGGATGTGAGGAGCTTAGAAATTATTCTGTGAAATAGAAGTAATGTTTAGATTGGCTCTCAGGATGTAAATTAGCCTCCTCTGGTCTGAAGAAACAGAAATACCCACTTGGGTTTACAATTCTCTTCACTTATCTTGAATCCACCAATAGCATCCAACTGCATGTAGGGTAATGTCTGGTTTGAATGCCAAACTGGGGCAGCGATTTGATTGGAAAACCATTAAGTATCTCTAGTGTATCAGCCACATCTACCTTAAAAGGAAGTTTAAGTTGCTCTTCTCCTCAGCCTGACTCCCAGAACTTTTGTATTTGTGGTCTTGAATCTATTTGCCAAATACAATACTTTATTCCCCTACAAAATAAGTGAGTGTTATATGATGATCACTCCACAGAAAAAGTTTGATAAAAATGGGATTTTTAACCACTTGTTATTTCAGAATACCCACAGTTAGAAACTTTCCTTTGAAGGATTATAACTCTCCAGAGTTAATATCTGCTCTATTATTCCATATATTCTATGATGAGAATTTGTGTAAACCACGGGTACTATATGCTAACAAAGAGAAATTCTGAGCCAAAACTTGGAAGTCATTTTGATTTGAAAATGATTACATTTGTATAGAAATCCTATTACCTTAGGTTATGTTTCATATGACTTTTCATGTGTTTTGGAGGAACTGGTCTAGGACCAGGATGGACTTCCATATTCCAACCTGTGCTTCCCATGTATCTGGGATTACAAATGCACACCATTTCACCAATGTTATTCTTTCTGATGGAGTGCATTTGGTGGGGTGAAGGGAGTTAGCGGGGAGGGAGGTTGGGAGGGAGTGGGAAGGATGGGAAGGAATGGTAAGGGAAAACAAAGGAGGAGGCTACAATGCTTGATAAGAAATGTACTCATTATCTTGCCCATGTAATTGTAACCCCTCTGTACACTATTTTCACAATAAAAACAAAAAAACAAAAACAAAACCCCACACATCATTATAGCTGGCAAACTGGTTGAGATTGGGAGTTTTGCTAGCATTTTGCCTGCTATGGCCCATCCATCTTAAAATATAATTTTTATATTAAGTAAAACAAACACATGCATTAGCCAGTCATTGTAATTTTAGGTAGTATACTATTAAATTAGCATTTTAAAATATTTTTTAAAGAATTATAAGGGTGACAATGATCAAGTCACAATGCAGTCTGACTTTTGGAACTGAAAGACCTTTCCACAACTAGGTAATAAAAAACTAAAATAATCATACATCTATCATGAAAGAGTTTGAACAATTATCTATGTAATCTGTCAGTTAAACTGAATCAAGCCTTAAAAATCAATATTATGTGTAGCTTAAGATAAATCATTTTAATAAACTTCTTTTTGTTTTTTTTTGTTTACTATTAACCCAATTAATGAGAAGAATAAACCATTAAGTTATGGTTAAGATTTCCTAAGTAAAATAGTTATCTAGGATTCCTTGAAGCACCAAAAAGTCTTTACAAGATGCAGCTATATAGCTAATGTATGTGTGCATGTGTGTGTGCATGTGTGTGTGCATGTGTGTCCTGATACTGGCTTTCAACTCAGGGTCTTGCACTGTCTTTTAGCTTCTTCACTTATGGCTGGTGCTCTATCACACAGGGTATGCCTCCAGTTCTAATGACAGACATTTTCTGTAATATTTTAGTCAAAACAAGATTTCTGGAAGGCGCAAGACACCGACCACTGACTTGAATAAAGATGGACTGGATACCTAAAATTTAAAAGTACTAAACCTTAAAGAATACTGCATGAAAATCATTTGAGACTGAGGTTGAAAACAATTTCTTATGTGATATCATGAAAATATAATCTATAAGCAGTCAAAATAACAAGGTGACAATGAAATTTTAAAACTTTCACCTTTTTGGGCTGGGGAAGTGGCTCTGTGGTAGAGCGCTTGCCTTGCATGCATGAGGCCCTGGGTTTGATTCCTCAGCACCACATAAGCCGAAAAAGCCAGAAGTGGCACAGTGGCTCAAGTGGTAGAGCACTCGCCTTGAGCTGAAGAGCTAAGGGCCAGCACCCAGGCCCAGAGTTCAGGCCCCACGACTGACAAGAAAAAAAAAAGAAAAGAAAAAACTTTCACTTTTCAAAATATACTTTTATGATAGTGAAGACTAGTCCAAGAGAATGTGGGTTTTTTTTTCTCCCAAGCCAGGAGAATATATTTGTAAGTCACATTTATAATAAAGAGCTTATATTTAGAATGTCTGAATGACCCTTGTATCTCAATACTATTTTTTAAAATTCAAAATTAAATGAGCAGTTGAGAATTTGGCTTGTACAGATACTTCACCAAAGGAAATACATGTATGGCAAATGAAATATCATCATTCATTAGTGTAATGCATAGTTATATCACCTGAGCCATATTCTAAAACCTAAAATTAAACAGACTAACACACTATAGTTAGCAAGAATGTAAAGAACCTAGAAAGCTTATTAGAAAGAAATGGTGCAGCTACTTTGCAAGCACTTTGTTTTCTGAGGGAGGAAGAAATAGAAAGAGAGAAGAAGAAAGGACATCAAGAAAGAAAGAGTTAACTCCCAACACTTGGGAAGCTGAGGCAGGTGGATCAGGAGACTGGCAAATTTGAGACCAGTGTGAGGTAGTAGAGACCCTGTCCATGAAAAAAATAAAAAAGAACAGAAAAAAAAATGATGATAATAGACTATGCTAAAAACATTAAGATGTACTATCCTGTATTTCATGAAAAGAAAAAAAAATGAATGACTATAATTATAGTCACACAAGATCCAAGAAATGAAACAAGTATATTATCAACACAGAGTGCACCAAAGCACTAATGGAAGTTCCAATTTCTTTCTGCCTTACTCAGGAATTTAAGGTGTGTCCAATGTTTCATTAACAAGAAAATGTTAGGATAGGGCAGAAGAAAAAGCTGTGCATTGACTGATCTGGGAAATAGGAAGATCATGAAGCAAATGAACACAGCTGTCCTGCCTGTGTTCACTGGCCACCCCAGCAGAGCCAGAGGTATGCCCCTTACACACTGAAACAGCTGTCAAACTAAAAGAATCACTGAAGTTCAGGAGTACAACAAACAAGGCCAAACTAAAGCTACCAGCAAAACTATGTTTATCACAGCATTATTCACCATAACTAAGATATGGAACCAACCCAGATGCCCCTCAGTAGATGAATGGATCAAGAAAATGTTATATATACAGTGGAATTCTATGCCTCCATCAGAAAGAATGACATTTCCTCATTTGTTAGGAAATGGAAAGACTTGGAAAAAATTCTATTAAGTGAAGTAAGCCAGGCCCAAAGAAACATAGTCCCATGGTTTCCCTTATCTGCAATAACTAGTATATGTCTAGGACAAGCAAAAGAGGTCAGATGCTATGTACATATGACAAGATAAGATGATGCTAAGGGAAATGAACCCCAAGATACAGACACAAGAGATTTTATCTTTCTTGTTCTTTTCAATGTCTTTACAATGTACTCTGTGATTTTTTTTTTGTTTCTTTGTATGTTCTTCCCTCATGGTATAACCCCTGTTGTCACTGTATTTGATTCCAGTGTCCTGCATCATGTATATACATTTTCCTAATTTGGAGAAGGAAAGGGAAATAACAAAATGCTGAAATAAGGACACAGGATGACCCATTGTAACAATGAGATGTACAAGACACTATGTTGAAAAGGAACTTTACAACTTTGTGGACGCATTGGTGGGGGGGGGCGGGGAAGGGACGGTAGGGGGAAAACAAAGGAGGGGGTAACAATGCTTGATAGGAAATGGACTCATTACCTTGCTCATATAGCTGTAACCCCTCTGTATATTATCTTTACAATAAAAATATGCTTAATAAAAAATTTTTAAATTTTACAAAAGAGTACAAACATCACACAATCAGAAAAATGTTACACTTGTAAAGGTCTAAGAGGTTAGAGTTCCCTGTACACATCCACAGGTCCTGATTATATTAAATGGTTGTGTGAGCTTTCTGAAATTACATGCAAGTTTTTGTTTATATATGCATAAAAATCACTGACCTTGATCAATTACTAACTTTAAATGATGGGAAAAGACTTTGATTGAAATGCAATCATTGCTCCCTCATAGTAAATAAGAGGTAGAATCTTCATGAGGTCTAAGTATTATCTTTGACACTATACTAAAAAGTTTCTAGTTAAGTTTTAAAAATGCTAGCAGTAACAGGAAAAAAAAAAAGGTCAAACATCTGTGATTGCCAATTCCTGATTCTCTGAATGAAAGATTTTCAGTATCCCTATCTAATCCTCTAGGAGATCTCCATGAATCCACTTACACTCATGAACCCATTCACACTGCCTTTTTTGACAAAGTGCCAAAACTGCATGCTATTAGTCTGGCTGCCAGAGCAATTGAAAAAAAGAAAATGCCTAACAAAGGTTGTCCATATCTTAGTGGTGTCAAAGAAACCAAAATTCATCTTGCACAATACTGGGGAGAAATTCAAGGAAGTAAAAAAGTTCAGATTACATGGTTGTTGAAAGGCAGTGATATGCAATTGCATACAGTGCCTCATGAACTGCTGTTCATCAAATGTTTTGAGTTTTTTCCCTTCCCCTCCACAAATTATGCCAACATCACATACAGTGAAAACAGGGATATACCATGGAGGAGTGACGTACAAAGCAACAAAGAAATATAAATATGTTAGAAACAAGTGAAAAAACAAATTGTTTAAATAGGGACACAGGTGGACCCATTGCAACAATGAGATGTTCAAGATGTTATATCAAAAATGAACTTTGGCACGGAGGTGGGGGGGGAAGGCGGGGGAGATGGTGGTACTCATTATCTTGCCCATGTAATTGTAACCCCTCTGTACAGTGTTTTCACAATAAAAAAAAAAGTCAAAAAAATGTTTTGAGTTGACTTGAATTGGATCTTCCAAAAGACTCTTCTCAAATTAGGAAATATTTTTGTCCAAGAACTGCCTTCCTATGTAAATGCAGTAAGGGTACATTTTAATACTCTTTTTCTTTCACCAATTCCATATACATTGAAAACCAAGGCAGTTATTCCTATATGGCTCTGAATTTACAAATAGATGCTAGGCTTTTTCTGTGCTCAGTACACTAACATAGGACTTTCTCTGTGTTGCTGTTATAAAATTAATATCTCTCCAGTAAGATATTTTAGCTAATGAATAAGACTCTCTCATCAAATTAATAATACCATCAGACTCATTTTCAGATGGTTTAACAGTGGTCTTTGGGGTATAATAACATATTGCCTACTTGGGCAAGCTGCCACTAAACTGAATATGAATTTGTACTAAGCTAATTCTCCATTTGAAAATACCGTAAGTATCTTAAACTCATCATGTCCAAACATAAGTAAAGCATTTCCCCTGAAAAACTTGTTTCTTTTGTTCTAGTGTTATTATTGCCATCAGAGACTACATAATTTACCTATTTCCCCAATCTCAAAATGTACTGAACTTTCCTTTCTCTAACCTTAAACATGCAAATAAATATTTAATGAAATACGTAAAATGTCATTAATCAATGCCTCTTCTTAATCTCTTGGTCATGACCTTATTTTAGATCCTCATCAACTTGAAGGCACAGCATTCCAGTTACTAAGAGCTCCTGATTCCAGTAGAGTGTCTACATTCAGACAGCGCATGTCATACCGATGAGATGTCAGGTAGAAATGAGGGTTTTAATTGGAACTGGATGAGAAACCACTGGGTGGGAAGCTGCTGTATTTTGTCCTTGCCTTGAGACATTGTAGGATGCAAACCTTTAAGTGTCTAGCCCCTTTATTCAGAAGAGGACATTTCAAGGAAGCACATCAGTCAGGCTTCAGCATAGATATGGATGGTTATTTCTAGTCAAACGTTCAGTGAGGATGAGGAAAGAGGAGGAGAAAAGATCTCAGATTTTTGCATCTTGGCCATGAAAGTATCACATGGAAAGGTATATTCAAGAAGGGATAAATATGAGCATTAATTTAAAAAAAAAGTGGTTAGTGCTTTGTTCCAGGGCAAGGGGAAGTATGACTTAGGGCATTCCAGGAATCGGCACCACAGCTTTAAAGACTTTTATTTGAGGGCAGTGCCCCAGAACACCCTAGTTGCCTCAAATTTCCTAGGAACTGGTGTCCTCAGTTTACTGTGAGGTCACTGCAAGCAGGACTGTGCTGGTGGCAGACCTTGCACTGCTGTTGTTGCATGCAGAATACAAGAGTAATGGCTGCCACTAGGATCTTCAAGGTAAGCCTGGGAGGTCAGGCAGTGTGCAGGAGGAACAGAGTGCCCAGTGAGTTCCCAATAGAGTGATGGGTGGAGCTGTGAGCACAAATCTGAAACTAAATGGAAACCTCAGAAAATAGAGGTACCAGCAATGTGAAACACTGGCCAAGGGAAGCTTCAGACAGCATGCCATGCCAGACCAGAGAATAGTGACTGGGAATACCACCAGCAAAGCCTTGGGGTGGAGCTATCCAAAGCCTCTGGACACTACACAAACATGACTATTGTTCTGGATATGGAGTTGCAGGGACATTTGCCTTCCTGGGTTTTATTCTTGCATTGGTACAATCTTTCATGACTTTCCTAATTTCTCCTTTAGCACAGGAACATGTTGGTCTTGTGATTACATCCTGAAGTGTATACCTTTTTCCATTTTTCTAGAGGCTCACAACTGAATTTACCTCTAGTCTCAGAGACCTTGGGCTTGGTGAAACAATTAGGCTTTGGAAACTCTTGGTGGATGTACAGAATGTTTTGCATTGGGAGATGTAATGCACTTTTGGGGGCCATGGCAGAATGCTTCTTTGTATCATACATGTCCATGTGCTTCTTGCCCCTTAGTGATAGGTCTTTAAGTCATTGGGAGTGGAGGGACTGGATCTTGGATGGGACTGCAAAATCCCATTCTCTCTTCTTCTTTTCTTTTTCTCTATGGCTCACCACACAGTAAGCAGCACTGCTCTGCCATATATTGCTACCTTGATGTGCTGATTTATCGCACACTATTTTGGGGCCCTATTGATCATGGACCAAAATTTCCAAAACTCTGTGAGCCATACAAACCTTATCATTAGTAAGTTAAATAAGTTGATATAAAGTTAGCAAGTATTTGATGTATGAATGCAAAGTTGATTACTACCCAGAGGAAATGGTTTGAGTGACTTCTTCTGCAATTGCACAAGATCAAAATGGACTCCACACTGTGATACTTTACCAAAGCAATGAGCACACCTGGAGGTGATCCTACAAACACCAGAGGAGCTATTTACGTAAAGTTTAATGTAAATTTAGTTGAGTTTAGAAGTATTTACACAGCTGATGACCATGAACCTTCCAGACATGTTAGATAAATTTCACCCTCTCTCTGAGAGCAGACTGTTTTTGGAATTATAATATCATGGAAGTGGCTTTCAGCTTTCAGCAGACACAAAATACCTATGGGAAGTGCTCCCAATGGCAGCCCAATGTGCTACACCAGTTATACTCAACAAGACTGAACATTCATTTTCTTAAAAGTTAGTTATACAAAAAAACCTGTCATAACAGCTAATAAGGTTATATATTAATTTGTTTAAAAATTCTCATTGTATTCTATTATCAAGTGTAAGACACGGAACTGTTCCTGTATTAAAGCATGCTCAGGAACTCTGAAATAGTAACTTTTTAAAGTCACACTTGACTGAATTTGTATTTTAGAATAAATAAGCAATTACCAAATCAAGGCAGTAAATTATCTTTATCAATATGGGAAAATAACAAAATCCATTTTTCTTCACAAACTGTATTATCACCTATAGAATGTAATGATTAAAATATAAGAAAAATGTTTTGAAAGAGGATGATTCTTACAAGTATTTCTCATAAAAATAATTATAGATATTATTACAAAGAATTATCCCATGGTTTAAAAATATTTCAAATAACATAAAAAATTCTGGAAAAAATGCCAATATCTCAAAATAACATTAAGGTCACAAAATATTCCAAAGAAGCAACATCTATGTATGATAAATTGCTATCTGAGATTAATGCTAATTAATAGTAATTATATAATTTTATTAATAGTATACTATCATTATTGTATTACATATATTATAGCATGTTATAATATAGTAATACAATATTAATAATATTAATTTTAAATTAATTAATATTAGTTTCTTTAAACATATAGTTGATTCAGAGAACAAATGAAATGATATAAAACAGTAATGGTCTGAACATGTAATGCCTGGCAATAATGATAAATTACTTATTCATCAAGTACTTTCAATATAAAACATTTCAGAAGAGTATAGAATATGTGCTTTTTTATATAATTATGTTAATGAATCAGTTCAACCTAAGGAGTGTTGATTACTTGAACTCTACAGACTACACCATCTTTCTCTGACTACTGCTATCCTAGACTCATGACACTTGTGAGACAAAAGAAAGATTTCTATATATTCATGGACAGTAATTATAAGGTTCAGTATCTGATCGTGGAAGATGATATAGAGTTGAATAGGGAAAGTCACCAATAGTAAAGATCATGTTGACCTGTGGATCACTTTTTACTTTCTGAAACTATTATGACAATTAAAAATGTTTGAAGTAATTTTTCCATTTAAATAATACCCTATCCTGCAAGTAACTTCTTTTCTTTTTTCTTTTTTTTTCTTTTTTTGCCAGTTGTGGGCCTTGAACTCTGGGCCTGGGCGCTGTCCCTCAGCTCTTCAGCTCAAGGCTAGCACTCTACCACTTTAGCCACAGGGCCACGTCTGGCTTTTTCTGCTTATATGTTGCTGAGGAATCAAACCCAGGACCTCATGCATACAAGGCAAGCACTCTACCATGAGCCACCTTCCCAGCCCCTGCAAGTAACTTCTTGCAAGAGTATCCCAATGTTCTAATATAATTACTATTTTATGGTGAAGTGCTTCCCAGTGAACAGTTTACTCATTCTTGCTAACAGTAGATATGGCTGATAGAAGTACTTTATGTACCTATAGTCTTAAAGTATGTCTGTCTCTTATCTTTGCATACTGCAAACTCTGAAAAATTTTAATTAAGACATTTAATTAAAACATTGAAAAAAATGATACTAGATATTTCATAAGTGTGAATCTAAGTGTGAAGAGATGAGTTTTTCCCATCTTTGCTTGAGACTCACCAAATTTTACTTAAATCAATAAGATACAATCTTCCCATCCTAGCACCTCAAAAAAGGCTTTTAAAGAAATACTCTTTGAATGAAACAGCTGATCACACCTGAGAGGGACTCAAATTGCTCATAGTTGCCTAATTCACTCCATTATTTTCAAATCACCTAAGATTTCTCTCTCTCAAATCTCCCACTATTTTGAAAGTTATAGGCTGTCACTTTCTTCTAAAATTGAAAATATGGTTTTTGACTTAAAAGAAATCTTTATTGAAATGTAAGCCACATAAAATTCACCTATTTAAACTATATACTTCAATGCATTTTATTATATTCAGCGTTGTAAAAAATTCCACAATCTTAAAACATTTTCATCTTTTAAAAAAGAAATCCATAATCATTACCAGCCATTCTTCTTCTTCTTTCCCATCCCAGGCAATCAATAACCTACTTTCTATCTCTATAGATTTACCAATGCTGGACATTTCAAACAAGTGGAAACACGTGATATAGTAGTCTATGGTAACTGGTTTCTTTCTCTCAAGGTTCATTGTATAACATGTATCAATATGCCATTTTATTGGCAAATAATATTCCATCGGATAGCAATAGCACGTATTATTTGTTCACTCATGACCTAAAGGACACTGAGTTATTTCTACTGTTAGGCTATCATGAATAACACTGCTATGAACATTCAAATATAAGTCTTCGTGTGCAAATAGACCTCTACTTTTTAGATAAATATCTAGTAGTGGGATTGCTGCTTATATATAGTACATGTAAGTGTAAGAATTTAGAGAATGTCCTGACACTTTTTCACAACAAATACACAGGTTATATTCCCCATGTACATATAGGAACCTTCCAATTTCTCTGCACCCTCACCAACATTTACTGTTGTCTGACTATTTAGCCACCCCACTAGTTGGGAAGTGGTGTCTATGGTTTTGATTTTCAATATTCTGACATATAAGGATGAAAAGTATCTTCCTGTGTGTCTATTAGTCATTTGTTGGTCTTTCTTTGGTAAATGTCTGCTCATACTCTTTATACACTTCATCCTTGCATTTTAGTACTGATTTATGAGAGGTTGAATATTTAAGTAAATTACTTTATCAGAATTCAAATAATCACATAATTTCAAACCATCTTGCTATAATTGTTTTTTCATGTTTTTAGTACATAATATGCAACCCAAAATTTCACTTCAATGTACTTTCTTCTTTTTCATGCTGTTTGTGTTTGTAGTTTCATATCTAAGATGATATTGTAGAGCCCAAGATAATGAAGATCTTAAGGTCATAATGATCACAAATTTTCCTGTAGACACTTTTATAGCCTTAGCTTTACATTTAAATCTCTTACATTTTAGTGACATTATACATATGGCAAAGTAAGAACCTAACTTCCTTCTTTTCGGGTGGATATCTTGTTTCTGGAGAAACAAGATATTCAACTATTCAAAGGATTCTCATTTCCTCAATGAATTGCTTGGGTACCCTTGCCAAGCAATTCACAATACATTAATATTTAATAACAGGATTTCAGAGAAAAATCACCTGTAAAAGTTTGAAGTTATCATAGTATAATTATTCCGATAAAAATTTAGCTAGTAACCAGCAATAAATTATAGAAATAGCTTATCTATATCCATACTACAGCTACAAGGAGGCATTGAGTATACACTATCCTCAGCAATATCAATTTCTGTGGTAATAATGGGTGAAGAGCAAAGGAATGCTGCCAGTTGAGGTTGGTAACAGCATTATGTGCTTATAAACAATGATGATAACCAGAGCTCAGTACATGGCTGTGGGAAGACTTTACATATCCTATCTTGTTTTAAAATGTGTAAGAAGCAGAGCTGAGGTTCTGTGGGTGTGAATATGAGGAACTGGGCAGGAGACGAGAACCAAGAACTGAAGGAATAAATCAAGTTATGCAGACAAAAATGACTATGGCAAAGGTTTGGAGAGTGGCAAAACAGTTTTAAAAGAAGATACTAAGTGGGGCTGGGAAGGTGGCTCAGTGGTAGAATGCTTGCCTTGCATGCCTGAGGCCCTGGGTTCGATTCCTCAGCACCACATAAGCAGGAAAAAAAGTCGGAAGTGGTGCTGTGGCTCAAGTGGTAGAGCGCTAGTCTTGAGCTGAAGAGGTGAGGGACAGCACCCAGGCCCAGAGTTCAGGCCCCATGACCAGACCCCCCCACAAAAAAAGATACTAAGGAATTACCTCAGATACACAATATAAGATATACACAAGTTATTAGTTTGTGGCAAGAAAGTTTTCACATACTGAATTCTTAGTAGAATTTAATAGACTGTTAAGGGGTCTGACAGCAGGATTTTAAAGCATCAATGCCACAACTGAAAACCACTGAGATTCTGAATTCAGAGATGCTCTCTTAACATATTATTACATTGCTTTAATGTATATTCTTCTGGTACATTTCTCATAGCAAATCAGAGGTACACACTTTACTTGCCTGTATTATCAACTGTAAAAATTATTGAGGTGTATATCAAAAATCCATATAATAGGTTAAAGCGTAAGATGACAGTAGAGAGAAAGATGAGAAACCATTAATATGACAATAGATACTGATACCAAAGATAGACTCTGTTTAAGTAGATATAGGCAATTTGCATGTGCTTGTAGTAAAATTATACATAGCATTAAATGAAATTAGGACTAAGAGCAGAAAAGATAAAAATGGGCACAACGAAGCAGTGTGGAAAGGTAGGATCCTACAAACGGTGGGAAGGAATGAGGACCTACAGCTAAATACCTATCAGTACCCCAACTCATAGTTAACGCCAACAGAATGGCTTCCTGAAAGGCACACAATGGCAGTTCCGCAGTTCCACAGCAGACTCTACCACCAAGTCCCATGAAGATCCTTCCTTCCTTCCTTCCTTTCCTGTCCCCCCCCCACTCTCTTGTCGCTCTCCCTCTCTCTTTCTTTCTTTCTTGTCAGGTCCTGGGCACCATACCTGAGCTTCTTTTGCTCAAGGCGAGCACTCTACCACTTCAGCTACAGAGCCGGCTTTTTCTGTGTATGTGGTATTAAGGAATCAACCCAGCGTTCCACACACGCTAGGCAAGCCACCTAAGCCACATGCCCAGCCCCCAAGAGGACCTTTCTCAATCATCATTTCATATGCTTAGGCAAATAAATGTATTTACAATGGAAAGACTCCACTGTTTGTTTCTCCCTTACCTTGGACCTCATCCTTTCTCATATTCTTTTCTTGCTATTCTTTAGGGAACAGTAGATAAAACAATAAACCTCAAAGTTGTAAAAGCAACAAACAACTTTTAAAATTTCTAATTGGACTCAGTTTATAACTTCTATGGTAACAATTGCAAAAAAAAAAAAACCTAAGCGAATAGATTTAATTTCAAAACCCATATAGTACCATGTGTAATTTCAATCTATAAATATTTAATTAAAAATTCCATCATCATAAAATTATCTGTAATTGTAAACTTGCCCCAAGCTGATTCCCCAACATACTGTGTCACTCTGTAAAATAAATTTCAGCAACTATTTGGGAAGAGAAAGAATTTCTCCTACATACCTACATCTTTCACAAAAAATAATACAGAATTATTTACATAACAAGCACTTAACAGTCAAAATGATCATGCTCTAGGAAGCTGTGTAGATGTCAGGGAGCTAGCATAAAACTACCTATGAAATATTAAGTTGAAGACTTCATTGAGGCATTTGAGAAAATAACAGATATACTGTTCCCACTTCCAGTGCACAGCCTCCTACTACCTTTCAAAGATATGCTGTATAATGGATAAGAAAACAGGTTATAATCAGAATGCCTTGCCAAATCCTGCTTGCAATCTCATTTGATATGAAATCTTCAGTAAATTTATTCAGCCTTTCTAAGCCTCTGTTTTCTAGTGTGAAAATGCAGATAATAAGCTTCTCAAATAAACTTGTTTTAATGAATACACAGAATAATACTTAGCATATTACTTGATCACAACTGAGTACTCACTAGATGTTATAATAGTCAAAATGTCTGAAAATGAGTCATTTCTCAGGGCTAACTTCAAAAAAAGGATAATTCATTTTACTTAGGTTCATACCATCTCTACATTTCTATCACCTCAGACATAAGAATGTTTAAAATCTACTCTGAAGTAAGTATATTGATAGGTCAATAAATTTTATACTAAATAGTTTATAGACACGAATTTCTGGTGGTCTGAGGAAAGGGACTCTTTGAGACAAGCTTAGCATCAAGTCCCAATTCAAGTCTCGGCTCTATCAGTGACTGCATGTATATTCTAAATAATATGAACCCATAAAACTATCTTTAAATAAATATTGCTGTGAGAATAAAAATACAAGGCATGAGGATTCCATACACATTGTTAGAAGACATTAAAGTAAAGCTAACCTTCGTTAATCAATACAAAATAATTCTCAAAATGGCAAAAATAATTTTCTAGAAAAGAAAATGATTACAATAAAAAATGTCAAGACTTTTTTCAGAAAATAATTAGGTATTGTCAATCACATTTTAAAAAACTTAAAATCGATATGTCAAAAAGAAAAGTAATTATACTAAAAGGCATAATAAAAACATAAACAAATAATTATATGTATATAAAAATATTTATTATAACCACCCATTAACACTACTACTGAAAATCTTTTTCTACTCTTTTTAATGAGATTATCAATAAGCACTGTATTTTCATATAATTAGAGGAGAAAAGATATCCTCCAAATAATACCTTATTTCTAATCCTGACTCATTTTTCAAGAGTCTGAATATTCCTCCAGTAGAGACCACAGAGTGCTTGTATGGCCATCTGAGTATTCTCTAGGTATTTGTGTATCTCCTCAGTACATAGAATTGCAGTGTTGTTCTAATGCGCAGGTTTTCAGAAACGTTGTTAAAGCCCATCACTAGAGGGAAGTCTTTATCGAGAGGCTAAATATCAATTACCATAAACCTTGCAACAGCATATGTCTCTAAACTAAGATATATCAGAAAACACAACTTAAACGACAAGTATTTTCCCTTCAAAATGAGGCGTAAGATTCTGAAGCACCTGCAGTCAATAAATGTAAACTGTTAAAGATAATTTTAAATGGATCGCATGTAAAGCAATGTCATCATTTACTTTAAGCCCAAATTAATTGATGTAAATGAGTATTTTTCTTTTCAGTTAGATGTAGGCATCACTCAATTCCCTTTCATATTTTATAATCTGATATAGCTAATGAATTTTCTGTTAATCTATGAAACCTGTTTTCCTTTCTCCTGTCATACACACCCACTTGCTCTTTACACAGGTCCCATAAACATTCCTATTCATGAGAGAAAAATGCTTGTATAGTCCCCTAGGAATACGATTCACCTATTCCATGATTCACAGAATAATCAAGAAGCTAAGAAACCAGGAAAGTGAGTCTATTTAACTGATGGACTTTTCAGTTTTAATCTTTCCCCAAAGGAAATCTATGCGTGTGTAATTTTTGCCCTGGAGCACTTGCCTACATTTGTTCCTGATAACTGAACAGCTAAGATACTGCATTTAAATTCCTGGTTGGAAGTATGCTTTTAAATGCTGTAACTGTTATTATTTCAAAAACAAATTAAACTAGGGAGTTCTGTAGAAAACCAATTAACCAATTTGGGCAGAAACTTAATGCAAATCAATGCCCCTTACTGTCATCCAACATGATGTTTTGTGATTCTAAGATGTTAATCTCTAAGTGTGCAACTAGAGCAAGTGACACTCAAAGTGTTTCCAAATTCCTATACAAGCATCCCACTGGGACACACACATGAAGTATGGGTTCTGGTTTATTTTAAATTCCTATTTCATGCGGTTTATCCTTCAATACCATTTAAAAAGAGAGTTGGAAAAATGTATCCAAAGAACACAATCTTAAGAATGGGATTCTAATCCCAGCTCTAGAGCAAGTATAAGATTTGGCTCACACTTAAGTTACAAGTTACAATACCTACAAGAAAGACTAGTTTATGCATTCAAGACTGTATGCAATTGCAAAGCAGAGCTTTGGGAGATTTCTGTGTTTGCATTGCCTTCTCATTTTCAGACTTTAGGCCTCATTATAAGCCACTGAATGTCCATTCCAGTATGAACTATTTAAAGACTCAGCTCTAAAAAGATCTCACCCTGGAGTCTTTCACATCTTCCACAGGGAATTTATTTGTCTACAACACCCTCACAGTAATTTTCATTTAAAACACCGGTTTGCTGAGTGAAAACTCAGTCATGTATAGTTCATAAAATCACATCAGCCAATGTGTAGAAACATATCCAGTGGTAAGGAGTAAAAATTTAAAAATAAGCAAATAGACAAATACTGACATATACAAGCTGGTAGTGAGTCATAAAAATGTATTTCTTATTATCTGTTTACCATGAAAGTAATAATGATCTTAACATTTCTATTACATGAAAGATGGACCGTTTATTTCAAAGTTTATGTACCAAACAGAATGTTTTATGAATTGTAGTTATTTATAAGCACATATATTGGAAAAATTAAAATGTAAAAGTGAATGGACTAATAATGATCATGATATATTGTATTCATAAACTGCTTTGTTAAATGGAGACTCCTTTGCAAAAACTACATAAAGAAAATTAAATATGAGTACATGAGAAAATGAAAAAATAAAAGCAACGAAATTATTTTTAAAAAATGAATAAACCGCTTCCATAAACTTTGAGAAAAGTAGAACAAGTGTAGTATAGTGTAAGTAAAAGATGAGTAGTCCAATTAACTGCATAATAGGAAGAGAGTTAAGGATAAAAGATTAGAGATAAACATTAGAAATAAAAAGCAAGGACTAAAAGAAAAATAACACAGGAAAACACACCAAAACTGACATGTATTGGATGTTTGTTCCTTTCTTCAGTACAAGCTTCTTGTCAGCCATAATTTTGTCATTTGTACAGAGACAAAAACTGCTCATCTGTTTTTAGCATGGACATGGATTTAACAAAATTTGACTTTGCTTAAGAAAGTGGCATAGAGCCCTTCACAAGGAAAGATGACCTATAAAAACTGACTTTATTATACTCATGAAAAGAACAGAACTCAAGAACATGTATTAATCCATTAATTAGTAAATGGAAAGACTTGGAAAAATTATATTAAATGTAGTAAGAAACATAGGTCCCATGGTTTCCCTTATTTGCAATAACTAGTATATGTCTAGGACAAGCAGAAGAGGCCAAAAGCTATGTACATATGACCAGATAAGATGATGTTAAGCAAAATGAACCCCAAGATAGGGACAAAAATGTCTTTTTCTTTCTTGCTATTGTTTCTAACGTATTTATAATATACCATGTGATTTTTTTTTGTTTCTTTGTATGTTCCTCCCCCATGGTATAACCCATTTTCACCGTATTTGATGTTTTTGATGCCCTGCATCTTGTATATACACTTCACTAATTCGAGGAGGGGAAGGGAAAAACAAAATGCTTAAATAAGGATACAGGTTGACTCATTGTAACAATGAGATGTACAAAACACTATGATGAAAACAAAATTTACAACTTCCGGCAGGGGGTAGTTGTGGCAGTTGGAAGGAAAGGATGGTAGGGGGAAAACAAAGGAGGAGGCAACAATGCTCAATGGAAATGTACTCATTACCTTGTTCATATAACTGTAACCCATCTGTACAGCATTTTTACAATAAAAAACTTACAAAAATGCAAAAACAGAACATGCTTTGTGATAAGAGGTAGATTTTAAATAATAGATTTTAAATAAATAAAATGTACTGTTACTTCAGGGATTTTAAGATCTTCCAATACAGTGTGATTTTACTCTTATCAATCTAAATCTACTTTGAAGAATTGCATGTACCTCAGTTACCTTTTAACCCCAGTATTGCATTTCCTAATATTATTTTTATTATCATGATACTTTGCAAAAACCACAAGGTCCAACAAATTCATGGGACTCATGAAATGACAGGTTTATGGATAGGCAAATAGGTAAATGGATTGATGAGCTAGACTTGAACATGAAGAAGAAAGATGGAGAAGAGTTCACAATTATTAAGTATTATATCATATACTCTATTAACTATTCAAATACTGTGTGCAGAATGAATGCTTCTTACAGAGGAATTTCATACAGCATATGATTCTTGAATACTTCATGACAATTTATATACATTGATTACAAATTTAATCATGTATATACACACATATATGTATGTATGTATGTATGTATGTGTGTGTGTGTGTATATATATATATATATATATATATATATATATACTTTTTCCAGGCAAGCACTCTACTACTTGAGCAGATTCCCCAACCTTTTCCTTCTAGTTTTCTTTCAAGTTATTAGACCCAGAAGTGACTTGTTGTTTGAGCTAAGGTCTTACTGAGTTTTGCTAAGGCCTTATTCAAACATCTTTCCTCTTGTATTTATCTCCCAAGTAGTTGGTATTACACATGTGTTTCATGATGACCATCACTACACTTTTCTATTCTAATTTTAGTCATTGTAAACACATCCTTTGAAACAATAAGGCCCACATTTCACAATTATATATTAGAATCATTTTATTCTCAATCTTTGCATATTTTACTCACCAATTTGATACTTTTTCTGAAATGTCATTAATATATGCTACAGCATGTATTATGTTTGGCACAAACATTATTTTCTATTACTTCTAGCAATTTTGTGTAAACAATGTGTGTGTGTATGTGTGTGTGCATAAGCACATGTGTGCCAATATTGGGGGTTGTATTGAAGACCTTATATTGTCACTTGCCTTTTTCACTCAGTTAGTGCTCTACTATTTTAGCCAGGGTTTCACTTCTGGCTTTTTGATGGTGAAATAGAGATAAAAATCTCAGGGACTTTGCTGCACTGGCTGGCTTTGAACTGCAGTCCTCAGGTATCAGCCTCCTGAGTAGCTAGGATTGTAGACATGAGCTAGCAGCACTCAATCTGAAAGCAAATACTTTTCATCAAGTCAGTCCATCCTTTTCTTCATAATTCATTTATTGTTCTAGTTTATCAATGGTTTGATGCTTTTAAATTTGCTATTATTCAGTTGTGTTTATTTTGCTATCAGCTGTTAGGTGAGAATCCAATTGTTTTCCTATGCCTTAAGAAAAAGCCCAAACACTTTATTTTAAAATGTCATTTCCCGCCTCACAAATACAAGTTTTTGAGTGCTTAAGAACTTCTATTTCTGCAAATAAAGTCCTATTCTATCATATTGAAATGGTAACATTCTCTGCAACTGATACAGAAAGCAAACTGTGGGATCCTAAATAAATGCTTTCTAAAGACCAAACTCTCAATTGCTCTGAGATTTAAATGTAATACTGGGAATGTGTACATATTTCTCTCATGATACACTAAAAGACCCTTGAAAGCAAAGCACCCATTCTTATTTTCATACTCCATATGCTTAACATGGTGTCTGGTATAGACTTAATAAGCATTAGCTGAAATGAATAGAACTATGATGAGACAAGAGTCCTGTGAAGAAAAGAAGATGGTTTCAATGCAAGAACATAATAGACTCTTCCAATTAATAAAAGAAGTGAGGAAGGAGTCTAAAGAATTTCACCACAAAAACAGGTGCACACATTTTATCAATCCTCTACTTATGCCAACTTACTATGCAATTCCTGCTTTCTTTTTAATATCTCCAATTATTTGCTTAGATTAGCTTGATTTATACTTCTAGCAATGACAAAAAATCAATTTTATTCATACATTTAGGGGAATCCAGGTTGACTCCATATCTTAGTTATGGTACACAATGCTGCAATGAACATAGTTGTTTATTGTGGCCTTGTTTGTAGTCATTTGGGTAAATGCCCAGGAGTGGGATTGCTGGGTCATAAGGAAGCTCTATGTTTACTCTTTGGAGGAACCTCCATCCTGCTTTCCAGAGTGATTGAACAAGTTTACATTCCCACCAACCGTGTAATAGAGTTCCCTATTGGCTGCATCCCCACCAGCATTTGTTATTGTTAATTTTCTGGATGAGGTGGAAGCTCCATATTGTTTTGATTTGCATTTCTTTTATGACCATTGATATTGAACAGTTCTTTTTTGTATGTTTTTTATTGTAAAAAATGTTGTTTTTGTTTTCTTTTCATCTTGTCTTGTCTTTGGGAGGGTGGGGGAGCACAACAAATACAATAGTGGTACTCACTAGACAGTATGTGGAAAACATAATGTACATCTTGTGGGTGAGGGGGCGGGGGCCAGAGAGAAATGGGGAGAGAAGGAAGGGGAAACATAGTTCAAATGGTTTGTAATCATTACCTGACTCATGTAACTGTAACCCCTCTTCTACAATGACCTTAAAATATAAAAAGAACTAAAATTTCATTCTATTCCACACAATCCCCAATATATTACAAGTTATTTCTTTCTTTTCTCTCTTTCTTGCTGGTCCTGGGACTTAAACTCAGGGTTAGGATGCTCTTTCTGAGCGTTTTTGCTTAAGGCCAGTGCTCTACTACTTAAGAAACAACTATACTTTTGACTGTTTTGGTGGCTAATTAGTGATAAGAGTTTCACGGACTTTTATTTTATTTTTTTTGGTTTAGGCAAAGTTTTCTTTTTTCTTTTTTTTTTATTGTGAAAAATACCGTACAGAGGAGTTACAATTACATGAGTAAGGTAATGAGTACATTTCTTATCAAGCATTGTTGCCTCCTCCTTTGTTTCCCCTTCCCATCCCTTCCCACCATCCTTTCCCATCTCCCTGGCTTCCCCTCCTTCGTCCCCTCCCCAACTGTCCCTCCTCCCCCACTGTTGCACCAAAGTTGTAAAGTTCGTTTTTCAACATAAAGTCTTGTACATCTCATTGTTCTCATTTTTGCAATGGGTCCACCTGCAATAGGGTCCACCCTATTTAAACAATTTGTTTTTTCCCTTCCCCTCCACAAACTACTCCACCATCAAATACTGTGAAAACAGTGGAAAAGGTTATATTAAGTGAAGTAACCGAGGCCCCAAGAAACATAGGTCCCATGGTTTCCCTTATTTACAATAACTAGTATATGTCTGAGACCAGCAGAAATAGATAAATTGATGCTAGGCAAAATGAACCCCAAGATAAGGGCTCTAATGTTTTTTTTTTCCTTTCTTGCGATTGTTTCTAATGTATTTATGATTTCTTTGTTGCTTTGTATGTCCCTCTCCCATGGTATAATTCCTGTTTTCATGGATTTTCTTATCCAAGCTGGCTTTGAACCATGATCTTCAGATTTCAATCTCTTGAGTAGCTAGGATTATAGGTGTGAGCTTGCTGTGATAGCCTCATTTATTTGTTTATTGTTTTTTTTAAATTATTATAAAGGTGATGTACAGAGGGGTTACAGTTACATAAGCTAGGCAATGAGGACATTTCTTTTTTGATGTCACCCCTTCCCTCTGCTCTCTCCCAGTTTTTCCCTCCCATCCTTACTCACAAAGTGAAGAGTTCATTTTCAACATAGTGTCTAGTGAGTACCACTGTTGTATTTGTCCAGGCTTTGTTACTCCATTTCTGTGCTTTCCTTGTCCACCTCCCCTCCCCCCCCCCGCACCTGCTCCCTCCGGACAGAAAAACAAAACAAGTTGCAAAGAAAATTAAACCAGCAACACAGAAAAAATCTCGTTTCCATTTTTTTGGAGTTCATTTTGATAAATATTATTGTATATCATCAGAGGCACATAGGCATTGTGCCTTTGCATTAGTTTTCCTTTGGTCTCACTGTGTGTGAGGTCTCAGATTCCTGTGTAATTTATCATGTGCCAGTGTGTTTTAGATATAGTTTCTGCAGAATATCTCATTTATAATGTGACTTTAGTGTTCTACTTATAAATAGCAACTTGTGAACCTAAATTTCAAACTTCATGACTACATAGTGTTTTTATTCTATTTTTTATTTTTTATTATAAAAATACTGTACAGAGGGGTTACAATTACATGAGCAAGGTAATGAGTACATTTCTTATCAAGCATTGTTGCCTCCTCCTTTGTTTCCCCTTCCTATCCCTTCCCCCTCCCACCCTCCTACCCCCCTGCACCAAAGTTGTAAAGTTCATTTTTCTACATGTTTTGTACATCTCACTTTTTCAATGGGTCCACCTGTATCCCTATTTAAACAATTTGTTTTGTCCCTTCCCCTCCCCAAATTATACCAACATCAAATACAGTGAAAACAGGAGTTATACTGTCGGAGATGGACATAGAAAGCAACAAAGAAATCATCTTATAAATATGTTAGAAACAAAAGCAAGAAAGGAAAAACATTTGATTCCTTATCTTGGGGTTCATTTCGCCTAACATTAACTTATTCAGTGTTTTTAAAAGAATCTTTATTTCAGCTTTGTTAATTGAAATTTGTGAGTCAACAGGATGAGGAAATTTTCACTAGATGCATGTTATATTAGACATTATTTAGAAAATATTGTGAAATTTGTTAAAAGATGAAATGTAATTATATATTGGCCTCAAAATTTTATTAGGAAAATTCTTATATTTATGGTGTATTTTCTTTAATGATAGTTAACTAGTTTTAGTTATGTGTATCTATTTTTATATTTTAAACATTTATATTATCATATATCAATTCAAAGGGATTTTATTGTGACATTTCCATACATGCACATAATGTACTTTGATCAAGTTCTATTTCTTTTTATTACTTTTTATGTCTACCATACACACTGTTTACAAGTTCTCTTAATGAGCTTCACTCTTCTATCAAAAAAGAAATGTACTCAATACCTGACTTATGTAACTGTAATCCCTCTGTACATCACCTTTACAATAAAATTAAAATAAAATAATAAAATAAAATCCTAATGCCTAAAAACCCAAAAAGAAAAACAAAAAAAAACTTGCATTTTTGATTTAGATCTAGAATCTGAATATGAGAAAATTTGCCATATTTATCTAAGTCTGGCTGATTTCATTGAATATTTTGATTGTCTATTTTATTCACTTTCCTGAAAATGGCATAATTTTACATACTCATCATTAAGGATGAATAATACCCCATTGTATATATTTAAAAGTTATCTATGCATTAGTTGATTAGCATTTAGACTGTGTCTAGTGTAACAATGATGACTAGAGCTATGATAAATACAGTTGCACAGGTATTTCTATTGTATGCTGACTTGGATATATTCTCAGGGTAAGTATAGCAGGAACATTCTACATTTGTTTTTTCCATAATGACTACCACAGTAGCGTACTGCTTTATATTAACATTAACAATGTCTACCCATCTCATCCAACCTACCCCACCTTATCCTCACTGATATTTATTGTATGTTTTCTTCATGACAGTCATTTGGACTAAGGTGACATGGAATTTCAAGTCCTTTTTATTTATTTATTTTTATTGTGAAAATACCGTACAGAGGGGTTACAATTACATGGGCAAGATAATGAGTACATTTCTTATCCAGCATTGTTGCCTCCTCCTTTGTTTCCCCTTCCCATACCTTCCCATCTCCCACCCACCCACCACCAAACCCCACCTACCCCCACCCCCCCGCCAAAGTTGTAAAGTTCGTTTTTCGACATAACGACTTGAACATCTCATTGTTGCAATGGGTCCACCTGTATTTTTCTTTGTTTAAGTAGATTGAACATTTCTTCATTTATTGGCCAACATTACTCTTTTCAGAAACATCTGTTCAGTTCATTTGCCCACTTAACTAGATTACTTGTTCTTCAGATGTTTTGGATTCTTAGAATTTATGTATTGTTGATATTAGTTCTTGTCAGAAAAAAACAGATGGAAAAGATTTTCTCCCATTCTGTAGGGTTTCTCTTCACTCTGGTAATTGTTTTCTTTGTTGGGTATAAATGTAATTCCATTTGTCAAATTCCTGAACTACTAGAGTTCTAATTCAGGAAGTCATTGACAATATCGATATATTTCAAGTATTTTCCTTTTGTTTCCCTATATTTGTTTCAAAGTCGATAGTCTTACATTAATATCTTTGATCTCTTATGAACAGATTTTTATACACAGTGACAGAAAGGTATTGAGTTCCTCTTAAAGCTGTGGATAACCAACTTTTCATGTGTTACTTGAAGAAGTTGTCTTTCCAGTGTATGTTCTGACACCTTCTAAAAATAAATCAGATGATTATAACTATGTGGGCTTATTTCTTGGTCTTCTATTCCACAGGTTTCCTAACTAGAAGTCAGTGCCATGCTGTTTTTGTTACTAAGGCTCTATATAATTTAATTTGAACTCAGGAACTGAGAAAACTCCATCATTGTTTGCTCAGGATATCTTTGTTTATTCCAGGTCTTTGATACTTTCCTATGTATTTCAGCATTGAATTTTCTATTTCTGTGAAGAAAACATTGGAGTTCTGGTGAGTATTACACTAACTCTGTGTATTGTTCTGTATAAAATATCCATTTCCACTATATTCTGCCAATCCACAAAAATGGGAGGCCTTTCCATCTTCTAGCTTAGGTTTTTCTTTATTGAAGAAAAAAATTTCATTTGAAATAGTATGTAATTCAATAGTGAATTCCAAAACAAATGAACATTTTATCTTTTGTAGTCTAAGATTAATATTATTATATCACTTCTCTACCACCCTGCTGAGGAAAAAAAAAACCTACCAAATTTTATTTCATTTTTATTAGGTAAGGCAATCTCTTGCTCAGATCTCATACTCCTGAGTAGCTAGGATTACATGTGTGGGCCACCTGCACCCAGCTGTATGTATTTAAAATAAGGACCTTCAGTTGGCAAAGCAAACAAGAACAAAGATAGGTCTTCCAAATTTAAAACCAAATTTATTGACAGAAAAGTCAGGAGAGTTCACAGAAAGGAAAGGTTTAGATAGGAAAGTTAGAAAGAAGACTCTTCTTATTAGCTAGAGGAGGTAGAAACATGACGGTAGCTTTTGAAACTCTGAAATGTGAACTTGAAGTAGCACAATCCTCTGTACATTGACTTACTAACACAGAAGGTAGTATTTTCTTGGAGCCCATTGTCTAAAATTGTCAAACTTTCCAATTTTCACACTCCTCAACAATGAAACACAAGAAAAATCACACTGCTAAGGAGAGTAGGTATCAAGGCTTACATACAAGTTTCTTTGATTCCCAAACATACACTCTTTGCACTGTGACACAGACACTGATTCCATTAAAACAAAACTTATATAAAGTCCTACGCAGATAAATATAACACATTGAAAGCTAGGCAGACCTCATCTCTGCTGCCAAATGAGGTAATGATGGAAAGTAAACACAAATATGGAAAAGACTGGTTGTGTCCACAGCTTTACAAAGAAGGGCATCTGGCTGGGAATAACACTTCATTCATCCCAGTGGTGTGCACTGAGAATATCACAATTGGAAATACAACTCCACCTCAAATTTGATGGGGAAATTAAATGTCTTAGATGGGAAATAAAATGTGTAAAATGGTAACAAAGCAATAATTATTGCTTATTATAAAGATCAGGAAATTAGTTTCAGAATAATAATTTCTAAATAATAAATATTGAAAAGGAAAAAAAGTTTGAAATTTTAAAATAAAAATATAAAAAAGAGCTTTGTGAATATTCCCACTTTTCCTGTAGTCACAAATTCTCCTACACATACTCCTAAATACATTATATAAAGATACACACACACACACACACACCTGCATACATACCCACAGAGTGCTCTCTGAGGACAAGACTTATTTCTTCAAGCACCCAGAGCAGTGCTAAGAACTTAGCTATTCAATAAATATTCACTGAGTGAATGGAGGCAAAGGAAAAAGTGATCCTACTGTGTTCTATCAAGTTAGAAAATGTACAGTGAATATAGTTTAAAGCTCACTGAAGCCTAAAGTATTTGGAGAGACAGTGAGAATACCTAGCTGTTGTACATAAAGGATTCAAACTCTTCAGTCTCACAAAAATTCTAACCTATAAACTATATATATGATTTCTAAATACCTCAGGGTTGGGCCTGGAAAATATACCCCAATTTTCAAAAAGACTGTAGCACAGAAACTATGGAGAATGGAGAATAATGAAATGCCAATAAAATATTTAAGAAAAAATACCTCAAAAGTAATTCTTTAGCCAAATACACTGGTTCATGTCTTTAATGTCAGCTACTCAGTAGGCAGAGACCTATAGGACCATGATTCTAGGCCAGCCTGGGCAAGAAGTTAGTGAAAATCAATTTAAACAAATAACCAGGCATGGTAGTTCAAACTAGTAAACTCAGCTTCTCAAAAGGCCAGAAGGAAAATTACAATCTGAAGCTGATCCCAGGAAGACACACAGCACCTGCAAGCACAAAAGTAGTAGTAAAGTGGTGCCTTGTAAGTACAAATGTTTGAGTTCAAACCCCAAAAAAGAAACCAAGAAGTCATGTTTTAGTACACATTTGTAATTCTTATAAAAATATGGTCATGAAGAGCTATCATGAATTCATCTTAAGTTACACTAGATTTTAATTTTCTTTTATATTGTACTTGAATTACTGACTTCGAAAGTTAAGGCTATACCAAAGTCAGTTATAATAAAATACTGATACTCACTGAGCACTTAACCTCATAACAGACATTCAATATTACCCAATTTATTCTTCATAGTAACAACATTAGGAAAGATATTACTACTGACATTTTAAAGTAGAGTGTGACACAAGAAGATTAAAGCAAATTGTCCAGGGTTAAGAAGCTAGTTGACTGTAGGGCTTGGGTTCAACCCAAAACTCTACCTTCACTAAACTGGTTCTTACAGAATTTTCAAATTGCTATAGATTTTAGCAATCTTATAGAAAAGGCAGGAATCAATGGCCTTCCAGTTAGGAAATTTCAATATTAGCTGAATATCTGCCTAAGAAAACATGAAACAAAAGTTTCTAGAAGCAAGCATTCAGAGTTCCATATTGGATTCAAGCTGTTTATCACATTGTTTTTCGTAAACTCAATGAAAGCTCTACTGGTTTTATAAGCATAAATTTTCAGAGTTGTAGCATCTTTGGGAAAACAGAGAAGTAACTTAAAAGTACCCAAGAGTTTTAAGGAAAGTTTATGTTTATGTATGAAAAAACAAAGAAATAAATGTAAAGCCTTAATGAAGTAGAAAGAATCATCTTTAAAATATAAAAGAAAAACAATATGCTATATTTAAACCAGGCTATTGGTAGACTGAACAGATAAAAGCACTACTGGAAGGACTTCGGAACTTCAGAAGAAAAGAATAAAATACGATGATCCTTTCATCCACTAGTCATACTTGTACAAGAGTAAAAAGCAACTTAGGATGTGTAAAATCATTCAGCTAATTTATTTTTATAACAGCCCAAAAAGAAACACTGTGAATGGCCAATAAGATGAACATATCAAAACAAATCATAGGATCAACTCATTCCAGTGCCTGTAAGAAAACTGTTGGCCACAGAAAGATAACTCACCCCTTAGAACAGGAGTGATCTCTATGAAAAGCAAGTGTACAAAAGAGCTTCCATTTTGTAAAAGAAAGTCAAGAAAACAGGTTGGAATAAGGGAGGGAGGGAAAAGAAAGAGAAAGGAAAGAAATGAAGAGAAAGAATAGTAGGAAGAGGGAGACCAAAAGAAAAAAATGTGAATCATTTAATAAACACTGGATATATTGGTCTACAAATACGCATGCATCATAGTTATTTAAGGCTTCATAAAATAATAACTGCTCTCTTTATATGTAATGGAACATATTTTCCATTGTATAACTGTCCTTTTTTATGGTCACAGAGTAAAGAGACAGTGCATAGAAGTTATGAAGAGCTAAACCTGGGTAGATTTTAGTCTTGTATAAAGATGAATTCTAACAGTACTTAGCAATGAAATGTGTGATATTTCATTGTATGCTTGTACAATTGTTTATTTAACCAGTCAGTAATCACTCTATCCCCTAATTATTTAGATTCTTTCTGATCTTTGCTATTATGTTGCAAAAATAATCTTACTTATACAGCCAAGTTCATTGCTTCACTATTCACAATAGCCAAGTTATTAAAATAGCCCAAATGCCCTATAGTAGATAAGTGGATCCAAAAACATGTGGTACCTATACACAAAGGAATTTTACAAAGCCATCAGAATGAATATTATGTTATTTGCAGGGAAATGGATGGACCTAGAACAAATCATGTTAAGTGACGTAAGCCAAGCTCAAAAACACAAATGGCACATGTTTTCTCTTATATGTGCAAACTGGATCTAAAATGAATCAAGACATGATAGATTATACAGGACTCTAAGCATTCACACAAGCAAGACCAAAGGAAGATACTCTAAGGAGAGGGACACAATGGCACAATGTCTACATGCCTTTGATAATACAAAATAATATTTATCAAAATGAACTCCAGGAAATTGATACAAGTTTTTTCTTTGTTACTGTTTTGTTTTTTATTTTCATGTTGTTGGTTATCTGTCATTGCAAGGGGAAATGGTGGGCATAGAAATAGAGGGACAAAGGGTGAACAAAGCAAAAGTAGCACTCACTAGACATTATGTTCATAATGAACTATACAACTTATGGATAGGGTTAGGAGGGAAAACCTGGGAGAGAAAGAGGGGAAAGGGGGACATTGTCCAAAAAGAAAGTTACATTACTTATGTAATTTAACACCTCTGTTTGTGATAACAATTTTTAAGTAAAAATGAAAAATCTTTTTGGTACATTTTTTATTGTAAAAATACTCTGCAGAGGGGTTACAGTTACATGAGCAAGGTAATGAGTACATTTCCTGTCGAACATTGTTGCCACCTTCTTTGTTTTTCCCCTATCATCCCTTCCCTCCCACCTCCACAACTACCATCAGCCCTGTCCTCCCCTCTCCGCCCCCCCAGCCCCCTGCCAAAGTTGTAAAGTTTGTTTTCAACATAGTGTCTTGTTCATCTCATTGATCTCATTGTTATAATGGGTCAACCTGTATCTCTACTTAAGCATTTGTTTTTTTTCCCTTCCTCTCCTCAAATTAGAGAAGTGGATATAAGATGCAGGGCACCAGAATCAAATACAGTGAAAACAGGGGTTATACAGTGGGGGAGCAACATACAAAGAAACAAAAAAATCACATAGTACATTATAAGTACATTTTAAGTACTTCTTGTTCTATATGCAAACATACTTGTAAAATACAAATGGTTAAAGGGTACATAGGATGAAAATTGTCATTAATATTGACAAATATCTGAAGAACAGATACTTTGCTCTCTGGAAAATACGTCATTGAATTCCTTTAGCTTTGACAGAATTTCACAGAATTTTCTTCTGAAATCTTATATTCTAAGACTAGTGTAAAGGATATGTTTACAAAGATTGGTACACAGTTCCCCCATTTAAGAAATCCAATCTCACTTAATCAAGCCTCTTAAAAATATTTTTTCTTTAAGATTGCTAATGAAAGTCTGGGCCCAGGGAGAAATCCCAGGGTCTTTCAGGTCAAGCACTGCTTCCTAAGAGCCGGCCTTCTCCTGGGTGTCCAGCTAAGCAGGGTTGATTGCCACGCCACTCGGCTGGTTCTCAGCAGGAACATCCCAGAAAAGCAGTAATGTGCCCTCCTTCCCTGCATACTTTCCCCAACTGCATCACAGAAAAATGGTTACAAAACTTCCAGAAACCATGATGTAACTCAGGTGTCCTGTAGCAACTACCAGTCACCACCTAACATCCATTTACCTTTATATCACAGTAACAGTTTTACCCAATAAGAAGCCTCTGGGTTAGAGATGGCTGTGCCAGGCAGCCATTACTGCCATCTGAGAAAGTTCTAACCAGTGGAACTGAACATGTTTGACCATTTGTTTAAGGGGAAATAATTTCCTTTTCCTTCTGCCTTAGTCCTTTCCCTCACATTAGAATGCAAGCATAATCAGTATGCAGACACAAATATAAATACACACACACACACACACACACACACACACCTCTACACACAAAAGTGTATGGAGCATAGAAAATGGAGGTATAAACAAAGGTAAAAGCTTAAAGAAAGTATATGTTTAGCCTTCAGGTTAAAAGACTACACGTAAGAAAATGAAAAGAATTCAGGTTAAAAGACTACAAGTAAGAAAATGAAAAGAAAATAAATGCTTAAGTAGAAAATATTGGAGAACAGATCAAAATAGAAGACTGAAATAGGAAACAATTATTTTTTAATCTATCCAATTTATTAAGAGGGAACAAATGAGAAAAAATACTGTAAACTTAGACTTTAAGAACAGCATCACACAGGTAAAGACTATTGATTGTGAGAACATGATACTCACCTGCTGTGTCTTAAGATTAATGATGCCCTCAATTATTTTAGTGTTTGGAAAACAGATATTTGTCAACATAGTATCTTTACAAGTTCAAATGTAACTGTATATTCAACCCTTTGAAAACTCAACTCATCGTGTTTTAGACCATTAAACAATAGCTTCCATTTTTTCTGACTGAGTGTTAGAATTACCTATAGACATTTGTGTCTCTAGACACTCTGATTCAATTAATCATTGCTGGGATGTAGGTTTGCAACATTGCAATTGGTCTCTTCAAGGTACCTCTAAAGTACAGCCATAGTGAAAAACCACTGCATATAAATCATATTCCTGTTGGGTGCTGGTGGCTCCTACTTATAAGCCTACTTACTCAGAAGTTTGAAATTGGAAAATCCCAGTTAGAAGCCAACCTGTGAAGTATTCACTAGACCCAATCTCCAAAGTAATTAGCAAAAAGCAGAGCGAGTTATATGCTTGTAATATTTGAATATCAGCTGAGCAAGCATGAGACTCTGAGCTCAAACATATGTACCCCAAAAACAAATGAAATAAATAAATACGTAAAAACATGCTTGCATGGGAAACAATTATTTTTTATGCTGTACTTCCACACCTGTTGTCTATTTAAAAGATTACACTTCATGATAGGAAAGTACAATTCAAATCCCATTGCCTACTCTTTTGGAAATATTTTAACTCATTTGGATTTTCAGTGGTTCACAGAACAAAATTGAAAATTTTGGCTTGAAGTAAAATTAAGACTTGAACTGAAACTTTATGAGGAAAAAATGCTGAACCCCACTGAGTGAACAAAAATGTACTTTGTCCTAAAGAAGTACTGTGCTGACTTGGGTATCAGGTTGAAAAAGCAGTCCCCTTGGGGGAAAAAGATCACTAACAAATTTTATGATTTGTTCCAAAACATGCAGATAAAAGGTTTTCAGTTGCATTTTGCCAAAATATATTTTTCAATATTATTTGAACAGGTAATTTAAATACATACAAAATTAAGAATCTCCTTTACCTATGGGGCACCTGCCTAGATACCCAAGTATTACTAATTAGTATTACTAATTTACAAATTAGGCTCAGTAAAAATCAGTCAGAATAATTAACCATAAAGAAATGGTTATGATATACCATCAAAGTTATTTTAAATTTATGAAATATCATTTCTAGAATTTTCTCCTAATATATTTGGATGATGGTTGACCACAAGTAATTGAAAGTAAGGAAAGATAAATGGGATAAAGGAGAAAAATTATTTGGCCGGTCTTCTTAATACAAGGACTCTTTATGATAAAAAGTAGCCTCCAAAGTAAAGACAGTAAGACTTATTAAAAAATAATAAAGGACCACCTATAATCCTGGCTACTCTGGAGGCTTAGATCTAAGGATTGTGGTTGGAAAACAAGCTGGACAGGAAAGCCTGTGAGACTCTTATTTCAATTAACCACCAAAATACCAGAAGTGGAGTTGTGGGTCATGTGGTAAAATGCTAGTCCTGAGAACAGAAGCACAACAGCCAAGCCCAGAGTTCAAGTCCCAGAAGTGACACACACACAAATTTAAAAACACAAAACAAAAACAAAGTACCTAGGAATGAAAAAATCAAGACATCAGCTTCTTAATTTTAAACTATGTCTATTCTGGTCGTTTATTTCCTATTATATATATATATATATATATATATATATATATATATATATATATTTCCTATTATACTGCACACATTCAATCACTTCTTTTTAAATAGACATTACCAAAAAATGTAAAGAATGCTACAATCACCCAATTGAAGTTTATATAGACAGTATATAGAATACAATAATTATGGTTACATAGATTATAGCCTTAAATTAATTGTGCAGTACATTTATAAAAAGAACTCTTCATCTAATTTGATAGTTCTTTCTTTAATAATGGAGGCAAGTAAAATCATACAACTTTATCTAACCTCCTCCACTTTCCTTGAAAGCTTGTCTATAAAAGTCCTTGGCATGTTGATGAGATTTCATTGCTTTTGTCTCTTTTTCTTGGTGTTTCAATATTGTCACTGTTATCTGAAATTGGGAAGGCTTTGAACACATTAGGACAAAAGCACACCGAGCAGATAGCTGGAGCCCTAAGCAACACATTGGTTCCTCCCCATAGGAGATGAAGTGTTATAATGAAGATTTCCATAACTCTGCTGGATCTCACAAAGCCTACAAATCCCTCCCTTTAGAAGCAGCAACAAAATGTATTTTCTTCACTGTCTTCTGTATACAATGGTTTGTTTTATGTAACATTCTCCCAAAGATGGTGATTTACTGTGCAAGGGTTATCAAGGACTGAGCAATTACTTTTACTGTTAAATTCATGTTCCCATGGCTAATTAAAGCCCACAGAGACACAGTTTGTTCCAAAGTAGCTTTACAATGATATGATGAAAGACTGACAAAGCAAATGAGATTACTGAATTACCATTTTTATAAAAGGAAGGTCCATTAGCACCTCTATTTTATAGCCAATCACTCAAAAGGACAAAACGCTAATTTTCTGTGGCTCTTCTATTCCTATTCTACAGTAAAATGAATTGTTTTCTTTCTTTCTTTCTTTTTTTTGCTAACTTCATTGAGTGCTAATACTTACTCTAAGTTGTCTTTTCACCTTATTCTACTTTTATTTAAAGACATTGTTGTGAGTGCTGACTCTTAAAGATGCAGATAATGATATCTGCAAACTACTTAATTCTCTGACTTCTCATGGATTTGAATCCATATCTATATTTATTTTCCAGAATTTTTCAGTGATATTTCCAATAGCAAAGATTCTTTTTCATTTCATTTTAGCAACCTCTTATTGGCTTTCTTAGTAGTTCCATATTTTTGTCCCCAAATATTTTTTCAATCTACAGGATTGTCTACTCATTAAATGTGTGGGGAATTAAACTACTATAAAATTGACTTTAAAATAATAAGAAACCTCATTTTTCATTTTAGCACTCTTTTGAAAAGAAGTAGTTATGTATTCTGACTTGATTTCCTATTAGAAACAGTGGGTGCATTGTGTTAAATTCTTCAATAAGCTGTTTTTATGTTCAGTTCTAAAGGATTTGGTAATTAGGGACAAATATTCCAATGATAACCAGACCTAAATGGAAATAAACAATAATACTGAAGAAAAATATTCAAGGTAAAATTTTCAATAGCAAAACCCAGACTTCTATAAGCAAACTAATATTTTCCTATGCTTTCTGCAATAAATCAATTGTATTGATAAAAATAGAGAATACCTTTGAAAGGATAAATTAAATTAGTTTTAAATAGATACAATCATAAGAACAATTTATTATTTTCATCTGAAATCATTCTCTTAATGTGATATGAAATTAGTACAGTTGACAGATACAATACTTAGGCATCAGGGTGACATTAGATACTCAAATAACAACAGATTTACCCACATACATGAGATTACCCAGGAGGATTGTTTCCTGAAAGGTTCTTTAAAACAAGTGAACTGTACATTTAAGTTTTTCAAAGCATATTAAGTGTAGTCCTTAATTAATAATTTTTCTTTAGAGAAATTTCAATGTTTAATGGAATTTTATTTTATATTTATGTTTAAATAACTTACTATAAATCTAGAAATAAAGAATGTTGAGGGAAGAAATCTTTCCTAAAGAAATGCATATTTTAATAGCAATCTAATTTTCCAAAGTAGTAATATTTTTTCCAATATAAATAAAAAGATGTTAAATCTACATACCTTACAAGGGAAGTAAGACTAAATATTTTATTCAATATTTTTGTCTGTGACACTATCCATCTTTTCCTACAAAGTAACATTTTTTATTGAAAAGAATATAATTACTAAACTCATATAAAGCCCAGCTAGCCAATGGGATGTTATAATGTAATAGTGAGACACTGCTGTACTCATGAGATTCAATATAAAAGAAGTTATTCAAAAAATCAATAGTTAATTTATAAAGTCATCACTATTAATGCTGGCATAAAATATTTCATTTTATATACAACTGAGATAAAGCATTTGATCTTAGAATAAAAAACCTTAAATCATTCAATGAGTAGGTATTATTTCATTCCCTACATTCTATTTAGACATGTGCATACATGGTATCAAAGTATATCTGTGGCTCTGAAGTTGCACAAAGAACTCCTTTCTCATGGCAACTTAATGAAAGGAACCATATAGACTTTGTCTATGGACAACTGCCATGTGCCCATTGTAAGGAAGCAGTATAGAACAAGGGTTTGTTTCAGATTACAAAGGACCAAAGGACAGGGACAGAAGCATGCAAGGAATTAGCTGGAATGTAATTAGAGGGTGAATAGAAGGAAGATACAAATATAATTGTATGAAAAACCTTGCCAAAATGCTTACCTAATTGAAGAAAACGTTAAAAAAAGCTACATAAATTTAAAGATGTAATACTTGCGCAAACCACTTAAACAACAATGGATAAACATACATAGCTAAATCAAATGATACAGTATGTAGTTATTAAAATCACATTTATGTAAGGTATAAAACAAAATGTATTTTCTATGTATTATGCTGAAAACAGGGATATTACAAATTTATAACCTCAAAAATATAAGAAAAATATAGATAAGAAGAGTCTAAATTTTAAGAGAACTAGATAGTAAATTGTAAGTTTTCTGTTTCTCTCATTTTATACTTTTAATCTTTGTAAACATTCTGCAATAATTGTATCATTTTGATAAGAATAACCTGTATAAGGGTACATTGTTTTCTTTTCAAAGAAAATACTCTCTGAAAGGGATAGTTGGAGAAAAACAAAGGAGGGGCTAACAATGCTGGACAAGAAATGTACTCATACCTTACTCGTGTAACTGTAACCCTTCTGTACAACATCTCTACAATGAAATAAAAAAATTTTAAATTACTCTCTGAAAGTCACTTTGAAATAAATGTACACAATCAGGGTAATATTCTATTTTAAATAGTTGAACTTTTCTATCAGAAAATGATACAAAGAAGTCTTAAATACGCATTCTATATCCATTGCATATAAATAAATGCTAAATGCTTATGTTTCACCCCATTTTTAGTAATGAACAGAAAAGCTAACCAAAATAAAACTGATCTTTTAATTCTTATGCTCTTTGATCTAGAATATATATATATATATATATATATAAAATTTTAAGTCATTAAGATGCTTATGTCTCTCTGTTTTATTCCAGTTGTGTGACTCTCATTTGTTGGAAATTACTAAGAGGGTTTATTGAGGGAGGGAAGATTGCTTTCAGTTTGGTTTTTCATTTTGTGTTAGCAGCATGCATTTATATTCCTATAAAATCAAATCATCTATAAAGCAGGTTTCATATTTAATCTTGGTAATGTTGCCAGTGTTCCATTAACATGTTAAGGCAACTTTCCAAAAAGTGAAGTAATTTTTCACATAACTTCATAATTACAGAGAAGGTAAAATATAACATGTAGGTGTTTTTTAAACATGAAAGAGGGCAAGAATGCTGTCCATGGGAACTCTAATTCCACTCTGTAAAACTTCAGTTGAACACTATTTCAAAGAAGCATCTAAGTAAAGAATGCATACTCTGTTTAAGGATCTTGAAGTGCTTCAAAAAGTCAAGGATTGTAATTCCCATTTTGAAGGTGACATTCATGGACTCTACACTCAGACTCTAAGATTACTAAACGAACCCCATGCAGACTCCAAGAATATACAAATAAGCATTCCTTCAAGTCACATCATTTGCATGCAGACCTACCAACACTGAGACAATCAGACCTCTTCATTATTTTCCGATTTTCCCACTACCTGGGTCTTTTAACAGCTCTCATGTCAAGCATTTGGCCTCACATACCACCTAACTTTCTATTAACAGGGCTCAACTAGTCTTTTTTTCCCCTAAACAGCAGTGAAGATTCTGGATGAGCAGAAACTCAGAATTCATAGACTCATAAAGTTTAAAACAGAGTAATTAATTAGTTGATTAATGATTCTTAGTAAACTCTGTTTGAAAATGCTTATTAAGAATAGCAAAGATAAAAATCACAAAAACAAGTGGAAAACTGACCACACAGTCTTTATTTTCTCTGTCAAAGCTCAGAGGAAAGTCCAGTTTTCTGGAGCATTCCTCCTCCACAAACACCTCCTGTCTCTCTCCAACCCAACCCTGCAGACTCCTCTCTCCCTAAGAGTACCAGTTTGCAACTCTGACCACCTCTGTATCTCCAAGAACATCACACAGGCATTTAGAAAGCAATCCTGTATAGTTTAGTAGCTATGTCAGATTAATGTAAAATAATGAACAAAGTGCATCTGTATATTTTAATGAAAAAAACTAAAGCTATTATGTATAATGAGGCTTTCTGAAAATGAATTTTTAATGTTTTGAAATCAATGCATAGATTAGGATAACAAACTGAGTCAGAACTCTAATTTTGATTCCAGCTTGGACTCATTTGAATTGGGTCTATGGGAAGCAAAGTAGATTATTTAATATATTTTAAATGAAAAGCATAAAATCTCTTGTGAAGTCACTTATAAGGCCTGTGGATGTAACTCAGTGGTACAACACTTGCCTAACATGTGCAAGGTCCTGTGTTCAAAACACAGCACTCTCAAGAGGAAGGGGATCATTTGTATCTCTAAAATTAATGTTATCTAGAGATTAACACAATTAATCAATTATAAAACATGTTAAATTTTTGCATCCTATCACTTGTATCTATTATTTTAAATTTAAATTAGGTGATTACATTGATTATATACTTCCAAGTGAGATATGAAGCAACATAGAACAAATCTGTTGTAACAAAGATTTGTTAAAAAATTATACTTTAAATGTAATGTTGAATGTTGAGTTGCATGTTCAATAGCAATAGAAGAAATAAAGAAAATTCCCAATTGGAATAAGCACACTTGTGAAAAGCAAATACAAATGTTACTGGTTTATAATAAATTCAGCCATCAACTCATCCTTTCCAGTCTTTGAAATAAAACAAAGTCTCAGATAAAAACAATTCTGTGAATTAAAAATCATACCTTTCTTACTAACACAGTAACACCTTTCCTATTAGCAATCGACTGGTTCATACTCTCTGAAGCACAGCACTATCATTGTGAGAGACAAAGCAGGGCCCATCTTATTTGTCTTCATTTTTGCCAGACAAGAGTAGCTCTACTCAGTGTTTGTAAGTTCAAACAATCTGAACTGAATTCTAGACCAAAACAATCTCCAGTTACTATAATAAACATAGAACTTTCTGCACCTTTTCACAGGTCAAATTTCAAACCACATGCCTTAATATTTTTTGAGGGTGGGTGTGACCAACTCATTTAATTTTTCCATTTCTCTAATCTCCCATGCCAACCCAACAATCTATAGTCAATATACCTGGACACAGTTAAGCAAGGGTCCCAAGTGGTAAGCACAGGCCTGACAGCTGGCACTGTTGGCACCTACAAGTTACTGAACTACTTGTAATCAAGTTCAATTCCAGTTCTATTATTGTCTCTTACCTATTCCTCTGTTTACCTCCAACTGTTCAATATAGCCATTGAATATCAATCAGACTCTAGAGTTCTTTGTTCTCTTTACCTCTTTTCAAGTCTCTGGACGCTATCTACAAACAGTTGTGTTTTTATATGATTCCCTGGATTCATCCTCCTCCTTATTCCTACTCTACCTACCTCCTCTCCCTACCTTCCCATGTGATATATGTTCTTCTCCATGAGAGCTAAGAACCAAAACCTTGTCCTTCCAGCCATTCTAACATGGTAATTGGCCAGAGTTTATCTTTCTATCTTCTTTAAGCATGCCAACTTTGCTTACACAAAAGGTAATGAAATGATGAAATGATGAAGTTGTATGCTTGCCACCAAACCTACCTGCTATTACTCTAGACACCACTGTATATCTGTCAAGGTTGAAAAGAAATACTATTTATTAGGGGAGCACTTTATTGGGGGAGCACTTTTACAAGAGGGGTGGGATTAAGGAGTACCTAAGGGTTGGGTTGCTATGTTACACAGAACATCATGGGTATTTGCTTTGTCATGAAAATAAATTCACTTAAATAAGTGTATTTAGTGCACTGTAATTGATGCTAAATGAATAAAGAGATCAAGATTTAAAATGTGTTTTCTCTGTTCATGTGGCAATAAACTGTGTTAGTAAGCTATAAGGAAATAGGAACACAATAGAGGACTGTGACTAGCTCTGGCAGAAAGAAGCACTTACCAAATAAATAAATGAATGAATAAATAAATCTTGTGAAATATGTAGACATTTTTCATTTAAAGGAAAAAGGGATTTCAGGCAATGTTATAAAGATGCTGTAATTTTTTCCAAGTCTTTCCATTTCCTAACAAATGGGGCAATGTCATTCTTTCTGAGGTAGGCATAGAATTCCATTGTGTGTGTGTGTGTGTATATATATATATATATATATATACACCACATTTTCTTGATCCATTCATCTACTGAGGGGCATCTGGTACCTTTAATGTGGCCTTGTTTGTGATCATTTGGGTAAATGCCCAGAAGCGGGATTGCTGGGTCATATGGGAGCTCTATGTGGAGTCTTTTGAGGAAACTCCATACTATTTTCCAAAGTGGTTGAACAAGTTTACACTCCCACCAACAATGAAGTAGGGTTCCCTTTTGTCCACATCCCCTCCAGCATCTGTTGTTATTAGAGTTCTTGATTCTAGCCATTCTAACTGGGGTGAGGTGGTATCTCAATGTTGTTTTGGTTTGCGTTTCTTTTATGGCTAGGAGGTTGTGCATTTTTTCATGTGTCTATTGGCCATCCTTCTTTACTTTCATCAATTGTATTTGGAGTTTGGGATGAGAGAATGTGATCAATATGTAAATGGAAAAGGAATGAGGCACCTGGTGGCTGCCATATAGGTAAGATTATAGCCATCATTGTGCAGTGGCTTGTGATGTCTGGCTTTATCAAGAAGACAGAGACAGAGCTACCACCAATTTTTAAACAAAGGACTGACAGCATTACATTACAGGTCATTTGTAAAGTCCTCTCAATCACTCACTGGCAAGCGAACACTCTTGCCTGGCACAAGACTTCCCAATCCTACCTGACTAATCCTCTCGACCTTCCTTGGGGCTTGGTAAGGGACAGGAAACAAAATCTGACCTTAGCAAGTTTCTTTCTCCAAGGCAAACAGGAAGTCATTCTATTTTAAAGAAGCCAAAATACAACTTGTCAACTATCACAGAGAAATTGAGCACTGAAATGGGAGACTGGATTTCCACCTACTGCCTCCAAAACCACATATGTGGCATAATGTAGTTTTCCACATGCCACCTTCATTTATTCTTATAAAAATTCTATATTATATATTATCATCAGTTAATAATAAATTAAAATGCCAAAAGGCCAGGCACTGGTGGCTCTCACCTGTAATCCTAGGTCCTCAGGAGCCTGAGATCTGAAGATCGTGGTTCCAAGCCAGTCCAGGCAGGAAATGTCTGTGAGACTCTTATCTCCAATATACCACTCAGAAGACTGGAAGTGGTACTATGGCTCAATGGGTAGAGTGCTAGCCTTGAGCTGAAGAGCTGAGGGGCGGCTCCCAGGCCCACAGTTCAAGCCTCACCAGTGACAAAAATACTAAAAGGTAATTCTACATATAATACATAGAATAAGAAGGTTGAGCAAAGGTTATCTTATCTTGAACAAAGGTATCTAGCAAGGCTTAGAAATGCTTAAACAACAATGCTGACACTCAAAATAAAGATGGCTATCAATCAGCCTCCTTCAACCCATTCACCAATGAGCATGCTTTTACTGATAGTTTTCTCAGTATATCAAAATGAAAGATGAGCTTTGTAATCAAAACGTGTTATGAAAATGGCAAAAAGTTGCTTTTTCACTACTTCAAAAAGAAATGTGTAATCCAAAAAGAAGGCATAGGAGATAAGAGCCATGAAGGAGATGGGCTAGTATAATGGCAAATATTTTCTCAAATTTTCACAAGTTTTGTAACTATGGAGTCCTGAGCGAGATGTGATGGGATTTTTGTTTTATCATGAAAATGCTTGAAATAATTTAAATTGGATACAAAGTTAGAAAATGTCCAAATTATAATACAAACATGTCAGCTTCTATCATGTAGTTTTCAGCTTCGTTTAAAGATGATTTTTTGGTTATAAAGACAAGAAAAACATTCACACAATTAGATTTTTATATTTGATATTAGGCAAATAAAAGAACAGCTGCTTTTTTTCTACATAGAGAGTAGGCAGCAATGAAGTCAAGAGTAACTTCCACCATTTAAGGGAAGACCTGCTATTCAATGACTCAAACTATTAAAACAAATTTACTGGTTCATTCTAACTAAAATCAAGGACTTGAGAGATCATTTGTCAATAGGTGCGAATTCAATAAAATCTGTTTAAGAAGACAAACAGGTTTATTCTGAACCTTACCACTCCTATTCATCAACCTCAAAATTAGTACAGCAAGTACACAAAACCAGATACTAATTATTTCTGCTTTAACCATACCAAAATAGCATAATGAATATGACAGTGGTCTGAATCTAATGTTTAAAAATGGTGACAATAAAGCTGGGGGCCGGTGGCTCACTCCTTAACCCTAGTTACTCAGGAGGCTGAGATCTGAGGATCGCGATTCAGTCTGGCCAGAGAATTCCGTGAAACTCTTATCTCCAATAAACCACCAGAAAAACAGAAGTGGTGCTGTAGCTCAAGAGGTAGAGCACTAGCTTTGAGCTGAAGAGCTGAGGGACAGCGCTCAGACCCAGAGTTTTAGCCCCACAACCAACACAAACAACAACAACAAAAATGGGGGAAAAAATTCAGATAATAGAGTACAGATCATAATAAGAAGTAGGAATTCTTTGCTGAAAGGAAAGGGAAAGGGATAATAGAGAAGTAGCTAGTGCTGGTGGATTTCTCATTCTTAATAGTATCTCCAAACCTCCAAATAGAATAATTGTTGCATGCCTCAAAACCACACAGAAAAGAGCTATTTCACATATTAAAATAATAAATGTTTAAATAAATGAAGTCAAGCTATTAAAACAGTTACAACTAGACTATACTTTCACATTACATTTTTACTGTTTATATGACAATACATGAGATTAAACTCCCAGATCATATTTGCCCGGAAATATCTCTTTTAAAGTCTTATGAAAAAAGGATTTCTCAGACACTAGTGATAGTGTAATTCTCCTATAATATTTGGCTAAATGAAATAAGAAATGTTAGGGCTAGGAATGTGCCTAGCAAGCACAATGTTACAAGTTAAAACCCTGGCACTGCCAAAAAAAAAAGAAAAGTGAAGGAGGGACAGGGACCGAGGAAGGGAGAGGGGGTGGGAGAAAGGGAAGGAAAGAGGTACAGGAAAGTGTGACCTTGATGTCTCTGTGGAGGACATTTAACAGCTGTAAAATTAAATGTGACCCAATTACAGTAACAGTGCTTTTGGTAATGCTAAGATGTTACTTTCTCTAAGTTTGACTAGGAGATACAGGCTGTGTGCAAACTTAGGATCTTCACAAAACTCCTTTTCTAATTGCTTTCCTATTTTCCTTCTTATCTGTCTGAGTTGTTCCAGTATATAGATAAAAGCTAGTCATCAAGGTGGAGGAGAGCTCGACACACTGCCTAGCTCCATTCCTCAAGTGCATGAATGACCAGCCTTCTCAAAACACAGACAACTAGAAATAGAGCTGTCAAAACTTTCCTGTAAAAATGCCTATTTTTCTCCTGAATTAACAATATATTTCACCATTTCTTTGTCATGCCTCAAAATTCAAAATGATAGACTATTTTCACCAAGTTTCAAAAATTATAAAAAAGTGACTAATTACTAGAATAAATGGCTCTAATTCTTTTAGTATCTCCTTGGAAAGGTGCTGTACAGAGTTACATTCTTGGTGACTTTATCTTAATTACGATGGTGATGCTATAGTTATATAATATATAATCAAAAAGTAAACTGGGCAAAAGGTACATAGCCCTTCTTTGCATTATCTTTGTAAATTCCTATATATTTGTAATTTCCAAATAAAAGGTAGAAAATAAGAAAAGATAAAGTACATAATAGGAACCATACCTCAATGCTAATATAAAAAACAATGGGGGGCTGGGAAGGTGGCTCAGTGGTAGAGCGCTTGCCTTGCATGCCTGAGGCCCTGGGTTCGATTCCTTAGCACCACATAAGCAAAAAGAAAAAAGCCAGAAGTGGCGCTGTGGCTCAAGTGGTAGAGCGCTAGCCTTGAGCTGAAGAGCTGAAGGACAGCGCCAGGCCCAGAGTTCAGGCCCCACGACTGGACCAAAAAAAACAAAACAAAAAAAAAAACAATGGGTAAGAAGGAAATTATTCCCACAAATACAAGAGATCGATATGGATAAGTAGCCATGAAAGTAAATTTAAAAAAAAAACAAGTATAAATTGCAATAATGCCAATGTGTTGATACATAGTCAGCTTAATGGAGTTAAACATGTATGACACCCAAATTACCTATATGTGAGCTAAACATACCCTGCATTCCAAGAATATAGTTACTGGAGACCTACTGCAATAAGATACTAGTTTAAATTTTAATTTTTAACCATATAATTTTCATGGATATCAAAATCACAATCATATTAAAAAATATTTAACTTTCCCTATAAAAAAAATTCACTGAACTACTTTTTAAAAGAAGGGCACAAGGTAAATAAATGTGACACTCCAAGGCGACAGACCCTCAGTGATTTGGGAGATAGAGAGAAGCATCATGGCAGTCCCTAGATTCTAGATAGTGACTCACAAACCATTCAGACTGGACCATTCTGAGAGAACATCCCATCCTTTGCTGACTGGGATGGCTGGGAAAATTTCTCAGACAACAGGTGATGCTGAGCTGTAATTCAAACTATAACTTACTATAAAGGGTTTATCCTAGGTACCATGTACCTCCTATAATACAGACTCCACAGAAACAATAATCTCAACACACAAAGAGCCAACAAACCCTTGAAGCATTTTCATAAACATATACTTACCAGGGTAGGTGTGATGAGCTATTTTATTTGACAATAATTGGTTAAGTTTTCTGTACTCTATCAAAATAAAAAGTGAACAGTTTGAAGACCATAAAGTTTCTTAAATTTCTCCTAATTTTCATCCCTTCAATTACATCTCAGCATTGTTTTTGAAGGTTGGAAAGAGAATGTTTTTACCTGAATATGATTAGAAATCTCAACTTGACTTCTACCAGTAGCATTTCAAGAGTGTTATACTGTCCCCAGGGTATTAACTGTGTGAGTTCGGGATCCTCGCAGAAGCTGTGCTCAGCATCATTTCAAGAACCTGAATGACTCTCTGCCTCCGAGAGGCCAACTGGGGTAAGAGTGGCTTTTAGAGCCATATGCCCAAGAAAGTGTCAAATTGTGAACTCTTGTTTTTCTAAAATGAACACACATACACACACACACACTTCTGTGTTGAAGTATTTTAGTTCACTTCTAAGCATAAAAAATAGAACAAAAAAATTCAAGAACATACTGAAATTATTTTATCCCTAATGATAATACATGTTAAGAGAACACAGTTGATGTTAAGGTCTACATATACCAATAGGTAAAGTCTAGATCTATATATCAAAATTCTAAGACTGAACATTATGGATAATTTTACATGCCTAGACCCTAAAAAGGCAAAAAAGCCATCTGTAATATGAAAAATATTATATGATACTATATCTAATAAAATCAAGTTTAAATTCCAAATTTTTCATTATATATTTCTAAAGGATGACCATCTAAATCTTAAAACATCTGTAATATATTCCTGTTCAATCATACATTGCTAATTAACACTGAGAACATATTCCCATTATGATTAAAACCTAACTCTTTCCAAAGTGATACCACATTTGTAAGCAAATAGTTAAAGAAAAAATCACGCTGAGCTGAAAATATTGGGTTTCTATGCAAGATGAATCACCTTTCTTATCTGTACTGTTCAGATCAAAATGTCACAACAATTAAATTACAATTTTGTCTGACATCAATATCCCATGCAACAGAGGAAAACATACAACCCTGATTTCAGAGGAAAACAGACAACCCTGATTTCAGGGATAGTGTTTGCTTTTAACTGGCAGACAAATTGAGCAATGAATTAAATTTTGCTAAAGAAAACATGAGACACACTGCTAGATCACAGAAGTCAGGGAATTCATCAAGAATGACTTCCCTAGAACTTTGTTGCTTTTGACTCAGAGGAAAGAAATTTATCTCTTTTTTCATACATACAAATATAAAAGATACATAAGACACATTAAATTATCTATATACTACATAGGTCTATAGATGATACTAAGCAACACATGAAAGTAAATCACACTGATCCTATTCTATTACATCATATGTGCATACTGTTATGTGTATAAACATGAGTGCATGTTTGTGATTACAGAGGAAAGAGAGGAGCCAATACTTTTGCCTTCAAAAGTCTAGAATCCTCCACACCTAACTCATCTATTCTCTGATCATATAAAATATTATACAAGAGCTGAAGGAAACCCTAAAATTGACCTTGAGCTGCTGCACTTTTCTGAGGCCAGAGTATTCATGGGCATAAATCTAGCTGGAGAAATAGGAGAGAGATCTCTGGTCTCCTATTGCTAATTTATTATAACGATCAAAGTCTAAAGAGATGGATTCCTAAAAGCTGACAAATAGTATAAGTAGAAATAATGACAGGTCTTTATGATTACATCATTTTGTATTTATTTGTAAAGGCTCAGCTTTCAAAAATCTTCTAGGACTTCAAGAGAAAATGATGTTTTACTAGAATCTTCTATCAAGGCATACTTGGATTCCATAGACAATTCCACTATAATGTTCATTCAGAATTCAGACAGCAAATGTTCTATGCTTACCAGACAATACAATCTGTTACAACTCAATTCTTTAGTGTATGGCAAATGCAGGCACAAAGACAGACGTAGGTACCCAGGGCTCATGCCTATAATCCTACCTACTCAGGAGGCCTGATTCTGAGGATCAGAGTTGAAAGCCAGAAAACCCAGGCAGGAAAGTCGATGATCTCCCATTAAGCACTAAAAAACTGTGGCACTATGGATTAAGTGGTAGAGCACTAGCCTTGAACAAAAAAGCTCAAGGACAGCATCGAGGACTGAGTTAAATCACCAGGACCAGCAGGAAAAACAAAAACAAACACAAAAACAAATCTCATGGATATGGTTATGTTTCAATAAATCTTTATTTATCAAACATGTGACAGGCTAGATTTAGCCTGTGGGTCATCATTTGCATTCACTGGTATAGGAGGCTAAGCATGCTATTCAGAGAATAAAGGTGAAGAACAGATACATAAAGTGACACAAAGTTTACTCCACTAACAAATGACAGACACAGACCAGAACCAAGAATTCTACCATTCAGCTCTGTAACCTCTTTACCCTTTCTGATTTCCCAATTGAAACAATATCTCCTTTCTCTATATTCCCACAACACACAAGACCAGGAAACTGATGGATTTTGAAAACAAACAGAAAAAAATGAATAGCTGTCAGACAAAAGGCTTCCACCTGGGAGCTACTTGGGAGGATCATGGTTCCAGGAGACTCAGGGAAAACGTCTACAAGACCTCTATCTCAACGAATAGCTGAGTATAATGGAACATGCCTGTTATCTCAGCTAACTGGAAGGCAGAGATCAAGAAGACTGAGGTTCCAAGCTAGCCAGGCAAAGTCTGCAAAAGGCCATCTCAACAAAAAAAGAAAAGTATAAAATGGAAGGATTTGGGATCCAGGAACAACCTAGCAGAAAGTGAGACCCTGTCTCAAAAATAACCACAGCAAACGGGGTTGAGGCTATGGTTTAGTGGCGGAGCACCTGCCTAGTAAGGCCCTGTGTCAAACTTCAGTACTGGTATTTTTTTTTAAGTTCAAATACTCAAGTACTCAGTTTCCTATCAATTATATCTTAATATTTGCACATACCCTTCTTACTCTACTAGAAATGGCCATTTGAAGGCAGAGATTATGTCATTTGTAGATCACTTCCAGCTAACACATCACACAGAGCCCTGTTTTATTCTAATAATTAAACAAGCAAATGTCCTTTAAGTAACTAAAGTCATCTCAAACACTTTTCCCAACAATAACAATTTTCCCCACTGTTGGTTCAACATCATCAGCAATGCTGTTAAAATGTTTTGCTCTACAGTCTTATTAACAATCCAATCATTGTATTTTATTTTCAAAACCCAACCTGAAACCTATTGCCTTCTCAAATTTAATACCACCTCTCCATAATTAAATTTACTAACTAAAGCAATACTGTCTTCGTTTCATCACTGGTACTTAAAATACAAAGATCCCTAGCATCTCACAGATGGAGATGTAGCAGTCTAGACTGGGATCTAGATATCTAGCAGAACTTTTTAAAAAAGCCAAGGATCTCTTTCAAGGTAGTAATAATTTCAAATATTCCATGTAGTTCCACTATATAGAAGGGAGAGATTCCACATTCTTACTCTGCTTATCAGAGACTCTTCCAGATTTTGCCACTGGATCCAGTTTGTCTTATTTTCTCCTCCTTTCCTGTGTGTGTGTGTGTGTGTGTGTGTGTGTGTCTGTGTGTATGTGTATGTGTGTGTGTCTGTGTCTGTGTCTGTGTGTGTGTGTACGCACATGCTGGTACTAGGTTTGGCTGCCTGGGCTGTAATCCTCAGATCTCAGTTTCTTGAGTAGACAGGATTGAAGTTGTAAGCCACGAGCACCTGACTTTTATTTTGTAATCTGAACTTTCTCCTTTTCCTTGAGGGAAAAATATAAAACTATTTTCAAGCAAAGTCTCAAGGTATTCTTTCAACATACACTTTTGACCACATTGGCAAGAGATCAATTCCTATATATTTCACCAGGATCATGGCTGTCCTGTAAGACGAGAAATGACAAGTTATCCACAGAGAACACCCATGGTCCCCACCTGCACATGTCCACAAACCCTTTCTTCACTAAACAAATGGTCCACAGTCCTGTCTCCTGTTATGCAAAAGGATGTTATGTTCTCAAGGACACTGCTTAGCTCTCTCCTGCATCATCAGCTTTTCCATTTCTACTGGCTCATTAACAGAGCAAACCATTGCATTGCACAACTTTAACATTACATTCTATGCCCCATTGTTTTTGCATTTCCAACAAACTAGCACTCATGTCCAAATTCACATTCTTAATTCCACCACCACCTTATTCTCCCACTATCTTCCCCTTCTAGCTCTATTATGGAAATATACTATCTTTTGTTATATAGGTAATTTTTTCACTTCTTTTGCTCTCATGCTCCACACCCTATCTATCATCTTGTAGGCTGTTATTCTCAAAATATTTTTCTTTCTCTCCTTTTTTTTTTCTTTCTTTGCTTCTTCCTTTTTTTTCTGGTGCCTGTAGTGAGGCTTGAACTCAGGCCTCAAGCTCTTGATAGCTTTTTCCACTCAAGGACTGATGCTCCAGCACTTGAGCCACACCTCTGCTTCTGGATGTTTGACCATGAATTAGAGGTAAGAGTGTCTGGGAATTGTCTGCCTAGGCTGATTCTGTACTTGGGTACTCAGACCTCCTCTTGAGTAGGTAGGATTACAGATGTGAGCCACCAGCATTCACATCTCTTTGCTTTGTTTAGTCTCTTTGTGTAGTTCAAGTGGCCTTGAAGGCAAGCTCTTCCTGCATATGCAGGAAAGTGGTAGGGTTACTGGTATGTAATGACTTCCTTTACAAGCCTACTTTAAATTCCTACACACACTTTTTCCCTTATGTTTCTCCAGAGCATTTAAAAATTATATCATCTTATTATCGTTATCTCCCTCCAGAAGAATACATATTCCAAGATATCCAAGATTTGTTCTCTGCTTCTACCCCATTGCCAAAAACAGTGTTTGGTACATAGTCAGCAGTGGATTTTTGTTGAGGAATGCCAAAGCACGAGTTGAGCTAGCCATATGAATCTGATCATGCTTTCTTGTAAGAAGCTAATAAACTGTGTCATTCGCTCTTGTGGGTCCTATAATTCTACAACAATTCTTTATGTGGTACTGGGAATATATTAGACCGTGCTTGTTGAGCTTATTTTCCAGACAATTTGAGATCAACGATTCCTCCCGATTGAAAGTGGGAAAAGCCTTGGCAAGGTGAACACATCCTGAAAGAGCTCCCCTTTCACGACAGGAGATAGGAAAAGCTCTCCTTCGTCGCCGGTTAAACACAGCCATGCCCCCAGTCCTGTCCCATGGCGTTGCACGGCGGTGCCAGGGCTCACTAAGGTCCCCTCCTTGGACCTGGAGCCTCAGGGTACAAGAACTGGTCTCTCAAGTCTGTGGGGAGCTGGCCCCACCCGCACTGAGCTGTCCCCAGCGGAGGAAGGTGCGCCCTCCCCTGCTGTGAGCGCACCGTCTCCACCGCAGGACCCCGCGTCGGGGCGCAGTCGGTCAGCCCACGGTGACTGTGCGCGGGGTCCAGGCGGCAGAGACAGACAGACACGTCCAGCATGCTGTCGATTCCGCCTTCAGCCGCTTAGCTGGCGAGGCGCGCGGCGCTGGGCCGGGAGGGGGGGGGGGACCCTCGCGGGCCCCGGTGGGACAGAGCCCCGCACCGACCTCACCGCCCGCGGCTCCCCAGGAGTTTCTGGAAACTTCTGGAAGGCCCCGGCGCTGGCACACCCGGGGGCGAGGAAGAGGTGGGGGTGACTTTAGTCCCACCGGGGAGAGGGAGGGTCCCCCCAAAGACGCGGGTTTGGGGACGGGGCCGCGGGGCCTGGCGGACCCCGGGGCGCCCGGACGCACCGCAGCCCACGGGCGGTTGTGGACCCGGGGTGCGCCCCCCCCACCGTCCTGGCCAAACAAACACAAAAACAAATCTCATGGATATGGTTATGTTTCAATAAATCTTTATTTATCAAACATGTGACAGGCTAGATTTAGCCTGTGGGTCCCACATAAGCAAAAAGAAAAAAGCCAGAAGTGGCGCTGTGGCTCAAGTGGTAGAGCGCTAGCCTTGAGCTGAAGAGCTGAAGGACAGCGCCAGGCCCAGAGTTCAGGCCCCACGACTGGACCAAAAAAAA
>NW_012267246.1:13884191-13905889 GCF_000151885.1 Dipodomys ordii | reverse complement strand
ACCCCGCGCCGGCCTGCCCCGCCGGCCTGCCCTACGGCCCGCACGGACACAGACACGCGCGCGGAAGGCTGCACGCTCTCGCTCCGAGGACGGTTTTCCTTTTCTTCTTAAAGTCCATGACCAGGACTCGAACTGGGTACCCGCCACTCTCGCTCCAGGGCGGGCGCTCTGCCCACCGAGCCATGCCACCAACCCCAAGGAGACTTTGTTAATGCTTCTTTTCCCTTTTTGCTGTCATTGCATAGGCGACGCGCGGAGCCCCTACACTTAAGTCAGGTGGAGAGTACGTATCCTCTCGGGTAATGTCGCCCCTGCCCTTGCTCCCAGTTTTCCCTCTTTGCCCCACCTGCAAGGTGCAGAGTTCATTTTCAACCTAGTGTCTACTGAGTAGCACTGCTGCATTTTTTTTTCTTGTGGTCGGTTGTGGGGCTTGAACTCGGGGCCTGGTCGCTGCCTTGAGCTTTTGCTCTCAAGGCTATTGCTCAGCTACTTTGAGTCACGTCGCCACTTCTCATTTTCTGGTGGTGTCATGGACTTTTTCGCCCCGGACTGTCTTTGAACCCCAATCCTCAGACCTCAGTCTTTTAAGTGGCTAGGCTTCCAGGCGAGAGCAAGGGCACCCAGCCCAATGTATTTCTTTTTAAGACGGGCATTTTTCAGTGCGTTGATTTCACAACCAAATTGCTGAAGAAAAACAGCCTAGGATGCAAATAAGTTATTCGAGTACTGTCGTTTTTTTTTAATTCCTAAATGTTAATGCAAAAGGAGAGGTAAGACAAGCTTACAGGAGTATTTGGATGAGTAAGGCACAAAAATGAAGGCTGGGAAGGTGGCTCCGTGGTAGAGCGCTTGCCTTTCATGCATGAGGCCTTGGGTTGGATTCCTCAGCATCACATAAGCAGAAAAAGCCGGAAGTGGCACTGTGGCTCAAGTGGTAGAGCACTAGCCTTGAGCTGAAGAGCTGAGGGACAGCGCCCAGGCCGAGTTCAGGCCCCCCCACCGACAAAAAAATAAAAATAAAAAAGCAGGAATTTCTTTGTTTCCAGTTGAGTAAATGAAATAAATATCACAATTGCAGAGCCAATTGGAGCTTTAAGTAACAAAAAAAGGCAGAAAGATGTCATGAAAATGAAGAGCAAGAAAGAAGGGGAGAAAAGAGGAAAACTGACTGGGCACTGATGCCTCTGAATCTGTAATCCTAGTTTCTCAGAAGTTGAGATTCCAGGATTCAAAGCCAGCCCAGCGAAGAAAAGTCTGTGAGACTCCTATCTCCAATTAACTAACAGATCATCAGACATGTAGCTGTGGCTTAAAAGTTAGAATGCCAGCCTTGAGCAAGAGTGTGAGGCCCTGCCTGAGCTCAAGCCCCAGTACATAAAAAAGAAAAAACACAAGTTTAAATGGGAGGGCTAGGGCTGGGAAAGGGGTGTACAAGAAAGGAGAGCAACAGAGGGAGAGGAAGAGAAGGGAGGGAGAACAAGAGGGAGGCAAAGGAGGAAGACAGAGGAGAGGAGGAGGCAGAGAGAAAGGACAAAAACTAGGCTCATAAGGTAGCCAAACAGTAGAGGAATATGTTTACTTGCTATTTAGAAATTGTGACAAATGATCCACTAAGGGAGATTTTTTTAAAATATGTAAACAGATAAACAACTGTCTGTAAATGAGCCCCAAATGAGGAGCCTTGTTTGAATGAATGAGATTTGGCAGTTGTGCAAAATGAGGAAATTCTTTCTTTCCCTGCATCTTGAGGGGTTGAGTCATCCAGCAAACATGAGCTGGCTGGATTCCTGAAAGGCACAGCAGATGGATGCGTGCTGGTTAGTTTTAATAACTGTATGATATTTCCTTCTGTATTTCTGTCAGTTCTAGAAGAAAAGCATCTGAATAAAATGTTGGGGCATTAATAGGGGAATAAAAGCCAAAGTAGTTACTTACTGCATTCATATCCACCCACATAGAGTTTACAGTTAAAGATTTCAAAAGATCAGTTTCTTCTGATTTCATTTTCTCACCCTTTGCTTTTTGTCTTCACTGCATTTATTTTTGTATGCATATAGTATATTTATTTTACAGTGGAGCTGAATAGTGAAAAGATGGTTTTCATTAAAATGAAGGAATGGAAGGAATTTTAGCAAGCCTTCTCTAAGTAAATCCTTTCTAAAACAAAGGATTTTTAATGTGAATGAGAGTAATTAGATATAAAATCAGATGGAAGGGAATAGAGTAGAAATTAGAAAAAGTTCTACTCCCTAATTCCTGAAAAAAGCTAGCAAGCACTATAAGGAAGTTTTCTCTTATCTGATAATGTAAGAGATCCCTGCTTCTAGTACCCAGAAAAAAAAAAAACCTACAAAAGGAAAAATTGTATCTGACTTTTTAGACAAGTTTCATTTCTCTGAAAGATGCACTACAGTGTAAAAGTTTAGAGTTCCTCTTTCTATAACCTCCAAATAATATTTTTTGCAATGTAAGAATCCTGTCAATGTTGCCAACTCTTTGGATAAAGGCAAGGATCATCATTACATTTTCATTAATCAGAAACAAAGAGGTAAATCCAAGAAGTAGGAAGAACTTAATCTAAAAGAAGCGGCCGGGGTGGGGGGGGGGGAACTCTCAGGAACAAAGAAATAGAAAAACCTGAAACATAGATGATGAGATTGGGAAACTCGTCTGAGAGAAGCTTTGTACTAAATGAGTATCATTCCTATGATCCTTGCTATTCAGGAAGCTGAGATCTGAGGATCCTGGTTCGAAGTCAACCTGGGAAGTAAACTACATGCCATCATGTCTTATTTCTAGCATTTTGGAGACTGGCTATCAGTTACCATTATAGCAATGTGATGATTTCAAGTCCTTTGTACACAATTGCTCTGTCAATATGATTTCCATTTAACAATTCATACAAGATTATGTTGGAAAATGTTAATCATTGGAATGTGAAAAATATTTTCTTTTTTGGAATAAAAATTAAGTGATGAAGATCTTGTGTCATGTTCCAACTACTTCTTTACAACATGATTTGTCACTGCATTTTAAAGGGAGGAGCAGATTAACAGAGATGAATGGTAGGGAACATACATAAAACTGGAATTTGGAAATGCAGAAGGGTAGAGTTGGGATTGATGGGATGGGGAAATAATGGGGTTGGCACTGATCAAGATGTATTTGAACATCTAGACATTAAATTTAAACACCCTTTGCACAGCTATTTGAAATACTAAAGAATAAAAATTAAGAAATAGAAGAAGGTAATAAGGCTGGCCACCTGTGACTCAGCTCTGTGATCTTAGTTACTCTGGCAGCTGAGATTGGAGGATCAAGTTTCAGATCCAGGCCACAGAAAACTCCCAAGAATCTAGCTCCAATCCAGTAAAAAAAAAAAAAAAATCCCAGAATGCCAGACTCAAGATGGAGCTAAAAGCTGTGATTTTAAAAGCAAGCAAGAGTGAGAAGTCCTGAGTTTAAGCCCCATTACTTGCATGAAGGAGGAGGAAAAGGAGGAGGAGAAGGTAAAGAAGAACAAGAAGGAAGGAGAAGAAAGGTAGCTCCTGATGTTACAGTTTAACAGTAGTTATCCAGGCTAATAGCCTCAGTAACTTTACAGATGGAGAACTAATTTCAGGAATGCTACTAAAGAGTGTATGAAATCTGAAGTACAGTTTTCCAGCCTAATGTGAGCTATATGCGAAAATGTTGTGTTACAAGATTGCTTGTTAGGGAATGTAGCTCAGTAAGGAAGATTCTCTTCTCTTTCAACACCATATGTCTTTAGGGAATCTATTGTACAGATTTTAAAAGAGGTCTACTTGACACTGTAGCATTTTTTACTTTTAAACATTTAAAGTAAGTCTAAGAATTGCTCCTTTATGGTTTTAATTTTGGGAAACAACTAGAAATTCTTGAGTAATTGAAATTATAGTGTATGTATGTATGTATGTGTGTGTGTGAGAGAGAGAGACAGACAGACAGACAGACAGACAGAGAGTGTGTCCTGGGGGTTGAAGTCAAGGCTGGACATTGTCCCTGAACTTTTTGCTCAAGGCTAGCACTCTACCTCTTGAGCTACATTTCTTGACTTACATTTCTACCCTTTTTTTTTTTCATGTATACTTGGAGACAAGAGTCCCACCGACATTCCTACCAAGGCTGGCTTTGAACTATGATCCTCAGATCTCAGCCTCTTAAGTAGCTAGAACTATATGTATGAGCCACTATTGCTCAGCTAAATTTAAAGTTTTTATTAAAAAAATTCTAAATAAGATATGTTGATGCATGACTGTAATCTTATTACTTGAGAGGGTGACACAGGCAGATTTGGAACTCCAGGTCAACGTGTGCAGCATAATAAGGCAAGAAACCTTTTTAGAAAATGAAATATAAGCGCTGCTTTTGCTGTATTTGATGCTGATATAATTTGTGGAGGGGAAGGAAAAAAACCAAACTGTTTAAATAGGGTTACAGGTGGACCCATTACAACAATGAGATGTACAAGATGTTATGTCGAAAAATGAACTTTACAATTTTGGTGGGGGGGTAGGGGTGGTGGGGGTGGGTGTCGTAGGGGGGTGGGGGGGGGGGGTGGCAGAGAGGGGAAGGGATGGTATGGGGAAACAATGGAGGCAAGAATGCTTGATAAGAAATGTACTCATTATCTTGCCCATGTAATTGTAACCCCTCTGTATGGTATTTTCACATTAATTTAAGAAAAAGAAAATGAAATAGACAAAAATAAAACATAAACAAGACAATATTCTATGATAAATCTGTTTTTTTACAATTGTTTAAAAAATTATTGTGGCATTTACATATATTTACCATCTTAACTTTTGAAGGTAGTAAATGCATTCATAATTATTGAGCATATAACACTGCCACCATCTTCATAACTCATCCCATCATATAAAAACTCTACTTATATTCTTCATTAAAGAAAGAGCTCTTCTCTCTTACCCAAGACCCTTGTCACTAACCCTTCTACATTCTGTCTCATAAAAATGTTTTGATTCCTCTAAGTATCCCATGTAACCAGAATCACACGCTGTGTATCTTTTGCTTAGGGATTGACTTGTTTTACATAACACAATGAAGTCAAGATTCATCCATTTTGTAGTTTATATTAGAGTTCCTTTCTTTAAGTCTGAATACTATTCCATTTTAATGGATACTACGTTTTGCGCATTCATCACCCGCATGAGTAAAGTGTAAATAAGTATACAACTGTCTCTGAGATGCTATAAGCCATCCTTGCAAATTAATTGAACTCCAGGAGTCCTATTTTCTTGATTTTCAGTGAGAAGTACAGATCACATCTTGTCTTTCCTAAGCCATCTGAAAGCAAGAAACAGTTATGTGGGAATGCCATCAGTTCACTTAACTGTATATCTCTCCAAGTTAATCGTGGCAAAATAAGTTTATTTGACAGGTTGCTGGGGCCTGTTACAGAACTGACTGCTTATTTGGTGTATACTGTATAGACTGCCGAGCAGTTACAGATCTTCTCAAATGATCTATTTCTTCTAGACTTATTCTCCATAGGTGTGATATTTTTATGCATTGTATCTCACTATGGTGGATCCATTCTTCCCCTCTCCCTCTCCCTCTCCCTCTCCTTCTCCCTCCCTCCACTCCCCCCCTCTCATATGCCCATACTGAGGTTTGAACTCAGGACCTGGACACTGTCCCTGAGCTTTGTTGCTCAAGGGTAGCAATCTATGACTTCAGCCATTCCTCTGGTTCTAGCTTTTTGGTAATTAATCGGAGATAAAAGTTTCAAAGTCTTTTCCGCCAAGTCAGCTTTCAAACAACAATTCTCAGATCTCAGTCTTCTGGGTAGCTAGAATTAGAGCTCAGCAACCAGTGCTGAGCTATCCCTTGGTTTTTATGAACATTTGTTATAAATTTCTGTATTACTGCAAACAACAAATTTTGATCACTTTGTGTTTTTAGATGGCTTCCTAAAGTTCGAACTCAAGGTCTCACTTTTTCTGGGTTGGTGCTCTACAGCTTGATAACATACTTCAGCCCTGTATTTCACTGGTTATTTGCCTTAGTGTCTCCCTTGAAACACAGCATATACTTGACCTGGAATCTGCCTAAATTAGACTTCCCGCCATTTCCAGGTTCATAGGAATGCACCACAACATTCAGCTCCCTACTTTCCAGAACTTTCCTGCAAGGACTGGTCTGGAACCATGATCCTCTGATTTCAGCCTCCCACATGTAGCTTGGGATGACAGGCGTGTGCCTTGGAGTCATGGTCCTCTCAATCTCAGATTCCCAAATGAATACATGAACCATTGGCTCCAGCTACACCATGTGTTTTTATTTTCTTTTGTCTAGGTTTTCTTTGGACCATCTTAGAACTGCTATCCTCTTATCTCCAGCTCCCAAGTAGTTGGAATTGTAAATGTATATCACCACACTCAGCCCTCTATAGTTATTTTCTTTGGTTACACTGGGAAATTTACTTACACCTTAAAATTATAACATTCTCATTTGAATTTTGTAACACCTTAACTTCTATAACACATAAAGTCTGTGTCCTTTGAAAAGTCAGCCCTTACCTTTTGAGTCACAAATAGTTGTTGTCACACAATATCTATGAACTGATACAATATAATGTTAGAAATGGATGAATCTCCCTGAAGTAATTCCCAAGGCACTGAAGTACACTATTAAGAGCTCATGATAGTTAATTAAACCATGAATTATATCTATGTCTGCTTTGACTATTAAAAAATTACATAGCATTTGAAAATTGCCAATAGGACTTCAGATACAGGTAAGATTCGTATTTATTTTGGCTTAGTGATTTTAAAGTTAAAAGAATTCTGCATAAATTACAATGTATTTTGTGCTAATAAATCATTCTGCATTTCTGAATTTTTTCTGAAAACACAGTATAATTGTTAATACTTTTATTTTTAAAAGAAAAGAATTCTCATACTAAACTATCTCTCAATTACAGGTTATAATAATTTGGTATAGAAAGTGCCACTGTATTCAGGGTTTGGGGAGAAATTACCGGCTCAAAATGAGAAATCTAGCTGAAGGGAATAAACAAATGCATTTGAATTACTGTGCTTGCAGCATATTTTTAGCTTTGTGTAAACTTATTTGTGTAAAGAAATTACTTAGCTGCAAAAGTTGTATCTAGAGGTGATGACAATGTGTGTGACTTCTTAAAAATTAGCTGCCTGGAAGAAGTTGTTAGTTTTGCTAATCTATCTGAATTCTATACACTTCCATACCTAACTTCTTTGCAGTGATGACAGTTATGTGACTGAGTTCTGGCCAATGAGGAAGATGGACTTAAGTACTTCATCTTCTCTTTTTTTTATTTTTTTATTTTTTGAGGGTCCAGCCGTGGGGCCTGAACTCTGGGCCTGGGTGCCGTCCCTCAGCACTTCAGCTCAAGGCTAGCAATCTACCATTTGAGCCACAGCGCCACTTCCGGCTTTTTTCCCCCTTCTTATGTGGTGCTGAGGAATCGAACCCAGGGCCTCATGCATGCAAGGCAAGCACTCTACCACTGAGCCACTTTCCCAGCCCTTCATCTTCTCTTTATTCATTGGCTGAATGATCGGAGAAGCTTCAGCAGAGGATTGTGGGTTCTGCATCTTTTCTCACCAAGTCTTGAAAAGTAAACCATGCTGTTTATTCTTAAAAAGGAGATTCGATATCAATACATTGTTTGTACAGGTGTGTAATCCATGAGGAAGAAATTACTTCAATAGCAAGGGTGGGAAATAGTTACTGACCATTAGAGCTAGCATAGGGGAAAAATTGCAAAGTGGTCTCTATAACCCATACCTCCAGTTGCACATGACCAGTGTAATGCCAATCCCTTGAGAATGGGCTGGACCTAATGAATCTTTTAATGAATAAAACCAAGCTGACATAATGAGATTCAGCTTCAATGCTAAGTTATAAAAAGACTGTGGCATCTGTCTTGGCATACTCTCTTTTACTCTCTGCCACATTAATCACCCCAGGGAAAGCCAGTTAATGAGTCACGAAATAGTCTGGTTGAAAGAAATGCTTATGTGATGGGGAACTGAGACTTTCCAACAACCATATGGCAGAGCTAATTTTTCCAGTCAAGTCTTCAGATGAGGCCACAGCTCCCAATTTTACTGCTAAACAGGTACAGGCCAAAAGGTAGCACAGAGAATCCCCTGTGTTCCAACTATCATTCTCCCTGTGATCCTTGTTTAGCAGTAACATAATTTCTCCCTGATACTCAGGAAATTATCCCCTTTCTTAATAGTTACTTGGGAAAAAATTAATGAAAAGCTCAAAATGGCTAGATGGCAGTCTCAACTTCCTGATCAATGGAACAGAGATTGGAATCTTCTTTAGCTCCTTGGCAACTAAAATCATGCAGTCAGTAGAGTCCAACGTTGCAAAAATGAAAAGCAAACTTTGTAAATGGACAATTGCATATGAATGCAAGAGAAGCCAGCTGTACAGCTGCCTCTTCGTTCCCAAAGCCATGAGAGCTGCACGTTGTAGAAAAGGATCATATATGTATGCTGTGCAGAATATCCCACTCAGGAACATTTGTGAGAAGACCAGTGAATGCCACTGCGCTGTGTATTTTTATTTTGCTAGAAAACTTGTTGGATATTAAACATTTAACCAAATCTACATCCAGTTAGCTAAGGAAAAGTATATCTTGGGAATTCAATTCTCAGCATCTTCTGTGGAAGATACTGTAAATAAACAGAGCCTGGATCTTTGAAATTCTCCTCAGAGGAGGGTCACTAGGAGAGCTACCGCCCATAGAACATCTGCTGTGAACTTTCTGTGATTGAAATAAACTTAAATCTCACTAAACCATTAAGATTGACTCATCTGAGTAGGGAATTTCCTGTAATCAAGAATTTAGAGGATTCAGAAGATCCATGAAATAATTATACTTTAAAAAAGTAATTTTATGGTTTAGAAAGTTATTTTGCATAAACATTCATTAACATATAATATTAAGAATTATTTATATATTAGATCTATAAATAGAGTGTTTTTCCTTCATGCAGAAATGATTTTGTATGTCTGAATTAAAAATGATAATTTAAATTTTTATTTACTACTATTACAGCTGGCACCATTAATTGCATCCTTAAAAATCTGAATGCATTATTACCTATTACTATTATATGTTCAATTTGTTTAAAAAACAGAGACTAATAAATGAAATTTAAAAAATACTCAAAAATTAATAGCAACTCTTTTTTTTCCTCCTTCACAACTTTCTTACTCTTTAGTATAGCAAAATTTTCATTCCTTGTCATATTTCTGATGTTTCTAAATCATTTAATTATTGAAAGAATGAATATATTTCTAGTATTCCTTTTCATCATATTACAAAGTCTTTAAAATGTGATCAGATCTTAAGAATCATTGGTATAATGCTAGATGTAAGATGGAAAAGTGACATGAAAAATTTTTTTTCCTTGCTTTGCCAATATAAGTAATGAATTTAAAAATGTTACATGCAACTCAATTTTTGTTTATTGGATAGATGACTTAGCATGAATATTTTGGGAGTGTTACACATATTCAAGCATGTCTTAAATAACTATAGCAAAACATATCTAAATAAACTGTAGAATATACATTGATTTAAATGAAGTGATTATCTCTTTTCACTGTATTTGATGTTAGTATAATTTCGGGAGGGGAAGGGAAAAAACAAATTTTTTAAATAGGGATACAGGTGGACAAATTGCAACAATGAGATGTACAAGATGCTATGTTGAAAAATGAACTTTACAACATTGCGGGGAGCAGGGATGGTAGGGGAAAAACAAAGGAGGAGGCAACAATGCTTGATAAGAAATGTACTTATTACCTTGCTCATGTAATTGTAACCCCACTGTTGTAACCCCTCTGTACAGTATTTTCACAATGAAAAACTTATTAAAAATTTTTTAAAAAGAAAAAAGTGACTACTAGAATACAGAATGATTTTAATGATGCAATGAGTCAAATATAAGCAAAGACAATATAGTTAATACTAAACTCTAAATATTTTTCCTGCAACATTTTCCATATGAAGTACATATCTGGCTCATCAAATTCATTATTTCCTCTGTTGTATGTCTATAAAAATATATGAATATGTAGCTGAATATATATAACGGAATGGTTGGTTATCAACTTTGGCTAATCTGTCACTAAGATGATACTATTTGTCACTAAGATGATACTATTTGGCCATGCTTATTTCCTTATTGGTGCTTTAATTGGAAGGTCTGATTGCTCTGGACCTGGGTTTGTCTTACTAGGAACTAAGATTCTCTTGAAGTATGCCTAGCACAACTCCTTCTGGATAGCTGGCTCTGGTTTCATTTCAGTAGACAAAGTCTAACTGATTTAAGATAATTGAGTTCATTATGTAGTGTATCAGATAGGTACGCTATATAAAGGAACATAGTGCAGGGTCAGGGGAAATAGAAACCTTCTTGAGAACTAATTTAGAAACTCACAAACTCATGTGCTGGTAGCATCAACATTTCTTTCATAGATTGACTTGTTTCTGAAGACCTCACCAAGATAGAAATACCTCAGGTCCTCATGCCGAGGCTCCGCCGCAGTGATGCCCCCTTCAGGGAGGAGGAAGGAGCCACTGTACATTGAGGTTCTTTACTAGACCTGGTGGCAAGGCAGACTACTATAACAAAATAACTAAGAAGTTCCAATAAGGTAGAAGTTTACTTCTTGCTTATGTAACATTCTAGTAGATATAGATAGTTTTTGCATGATAGTTATCTGTGCTATGCTCACAGATGATTCTACTTTCTACCAATCCATAGAAAGGGATTGGTTCTCAGGCCCAACTGTTTATAGTCCAAAGCTCAAATTGCCTCAACAGAATGCTTGCTCTTTATTCCCTTTACGTCCTTTAACCAAAACATGTGACATGGCCACTCTTAACAGCAATGTATGTACATGGAAACTAAAATTGTTTACTGGGAAGACATTTTCTACTACATGGAGAAAAATAAATGGTAGCAAAAGACAGCTAAAAGTGGGTTGTTACAGTCCCCAACAGAGCCAGAAGCTTTAAAAATGCCCCTTTCTTTGTTCATATTGTTTAACACAAGAAATAGGAAAATAAAGCCAATCATTTCAATATTTTCCTTATGTACTCTGTTTAATTCTACTGTGAGCATTAGGGAATATGTTAAAATATATAAAAGAGTATCCAATAAAGAGTACCTGAGAAACTCCTAGTTTTACTTACTTTTAATAGTAATGTAGTAGATTAGATTATTGCCCACAGAAATTTGCTTCCTCCTTTCTGTAGGATATATCCATGGCCATTACTGAATAGCAGTGGCCCGATGGGAAAAGTATGCCTTTCCACTTATCTTAGGCTTGATGATGGGCTGTACATAGGTACATGACACACACAATCAGGAGCCATGAGACATATGTGACAAAAGTATATCAGAGTGGATCCAACCCATAGTAGCATGAAATATAAATGACTGGCAAACTTCTTGTTGTAAGCTCCAGAATTTGCGATTATTCTTTACCCAAAGCAAAGATGATATTAATTTGTGTAAATCTGGAGGCATGGAATACATTAGGAGATTGATGACATTAACTTGAGAAAGTTTAGAATGAGAATGATCACCAATCTTTATGGAGTAGATGAACATAATTCTACTAAGAAGAGCAGGAGAATGGTAAATTGTAGGAAAAGAATCAGAGTGAAAACCAGAATGCTTTTCATGGAAGCTGACTTATCAGGCTTATATCAAAAAAAATATAAAGTACCTCAAATTATTTTAATCAGTTGAGGATTCAGTATAATTTGTTAGGAATTTTGGAAAATAAAATAATCATAACTCCCTACATGTGTACCCTACATGTGTCCATTGATTCTAAAGAAAGAACAATTGATTTTTGCTTCTTTCTTGTCTTTCAAACATGGAGCAAGTTCTTCTTGTTGAGTCACTAATCACTTCAGAACTCATAGCAAAGGCGTCATAGAAATTTTGTGTCTGGTATGTCTAGTTCTAGTAATAAAGAAGAGAGAGTTAAAAAGGGGAAAATACTTGTCAAAGCAACAAAGGCAACAAAAGAAATTTTCCAACAGAACAAGGACTTGAGAAAGATTGGGGGAAAGTCCCCAATGGTTCCAAATAATTTTTAGCGTAACATTGGCATGTAAATTAACAGGTAGTCATTAGGATTGTGAGCTAGAAATTTTGAAGATATTTTCAATCCAAGCAGCCATGGCTCATGTCTTAGCTAGTTGTGAGGCAGAGCAATTCAAGGATAAAATTTGGCAATAGACATGGACAGACAAATTCAAAAGACTCCAAGTAACCAACAATAAACTAGAATAGGCATGGTTTAAGTAGTAGACTTTCAGTTGTGAGCCAAAAGGCTGAGCAAGATTATCAATCCTGAATTCAAGACCCAATTCCAGCATAAAAATAAACAGAAGTATTTTTCCCAAAATTATTACCTTGAAAAGTTGCATATAGAAGTTTTGTTTCAATTAAAATGAAAATGAGACATGAACAAACAGACTCCATACCATTAAGATATGGAGACAAATAAGGCTACAAGGAGAAACACATGAGATGGAAAGAGGGGAAAACATGCAGACCCAGCGAAACAGAGGTTTCTCTTCTTAGTGGTAGATAGAATGTATCTATAAATCTGTAAGTAAACGCGCTGTTTGCTTTGCAAGTAATTCCAAATAAATTAACTTTATTATAATGGGTGCTATTGAGAACTCAAATTGTACAATATTTTACAAAGACTAAATGGAATCCCCAAAATGAAGCACCCAGAAATAGGTACTTGTAAGGGGGTTGGGCAAAGGAAGAGGAGTACATAATGAAGTGGAGAAAGGGAGAGAATACAGTCATGAATTTATTGTATATACAACAAAATTGAGAAATGTAAGGAAAAGGGTGAGTCAAAGAGGGATGAAATTGTTGCAGGGTATGATAATATGCATTGTATTCATATACTCCTTTGTAAATGACACCTCCCTAGTACAACTGTTGAAAGGGAATAATAAAAACAATTTTAATTGTTACTAAACAGACTTATGTATGATTTTTCCAGTAAAATTTTAATTGTACGTTTTGTTCAAGACTAATAAATTCACAGGAAAAAAGATGATGAGAAATGAAAAGTAATAGTTTCGAAATGATAGCATATCCTATATTTCATGAATTGAGGAAGTAATGGGTAGAAAAAGACCCAGTGGTTATCCATGAGGGAATAAAATCAATTTATCAAGTTCCAGGAGAAGATACATTGTAGGTAACCTAGAAGAGCAGAAGCAATGCCAAAGTCCTCTAAGAACTAGAGGAAAAAAGAGGAACATGAGTGTAACTGCGGCTAGTGTCATAGCTATGGAATGGAAATAGTATCTAATGAATGCATGTGCAAAGGATGTTTTCCTTTTCTTGATTAAAAGGGAGGCACAGTTACCTGCTTATCAAATAAAGGACAAAATATACAAGAATATTGCTGTTGAAAACGTAGGTCATCTTTGTTTTTTTGTTTGTTGTTTTTGATCTGGTAAAAATAAGGCAGTATAGATCCAGAATCTTTTGCAATTGAACTATAATGTGAAGGTGGAGTTTCTGCTTTTGGACCTGAATTCACACTGAGGACAATTGTAGCAGCTCTTGCCAAAGCCAAACTCAGGCAAATCAAATTCCCAAAGCATTGCTTTAAAAGAAAAATACTGATAAGGATATGATATTCATTGCACATAACGTTCTAAACTTTTTCTGCTTGGAAATGAAGAACTTCCCATTTCATATTTTAATGTTCCTAGCTTTGTTACAGATCTAAGGAACACACAATATAACACACTTGGCATATTCAGTAATCCAAATTTCAAATGTATTTTATAATAATCATGTTAAGGCACAGTTTTTGCCCAGGTTATTAAGCAGATTTTCAAACAGAAATTCTAGAACGCAATGAGCAACATAGAGAAAATGCAGATGGTGGCCAGAAAATTCCTTTCTCCTTTTCAGAGAGTCTCCGCATCTCTACTTATAGGGCAGCCATCAGTATATGAAAAGACTTTCGTAAAGAAATAAACAGCAACTACAACAGTAAATGTTTAGTGCATGTTAGAAACAACTGAAACATCTTACATGTGTTAACTGACTTATTTCTATAAAGAAACGTATGAGATATTTATTAGTACAATGTGCATTTTACAGATGATGAAAGTAATCAACAGAGAGATGAATTAACTTGCCCAAAGTTATACACCTGGAAAATGTTAGAGACTGAAAAGGGGGAAAAAAGGAAATTTTTATTTTGATAATAAAACTACATAAAACATATAGCATAATGAGGTAGTATGGTAATGAAGCCTTACTTTTTATTTACTCTATGTCAAATATTGTCAAACTCACTCAATTTTCCTTATTTTCATACACCCCTATCATCAGTACTTGGTTTTCTGGCTTTCTTTTATGAAATTTGATTTTTCTGTGATAAGGCCTAGAAGTTCTCAGTGTCACAAACCTGCTGTTTAGCTCCAGAGTGTAGGGATGTTATAGATGTTTGTCAAACTTCCTTCCCCTCCCCTCCCCTCCCCTCCCCTTCCCTCTCCTTCCCTTCCCCTTCCCTTCCCCTTCCCTTCCCCTTTCTCCATTTCTTTTTTCTTTTTCTTCCCCTCTTTCTATCTGTTAGTCCCACCCTTCCTTTCCATCTTAAAGTACCTCAAAGATAGTCACAAATATCTTTTCCCCAATGGGATCTTGCACAGATAATATTTATCCATTATTGATCTTTCTTGAGCTGTCAGTGTTAGCTAATTTGTAGTTCTTTCTCCTCTCTTTGGAGAATTCCACTGGATGTCATAGGAATTGCCTTTCCCAAGAATCTGTACTTTCTGTTACTGTACTTTTGGTTACTCTCCACCAACCCACCAACTTGAACAAAAAACTTGGCTCATCTAATGGCTGATCAGTACAGGGACTCAAAAGTGTCTCCCACAGTGGGCCTGCAATCCTAGCTACTGATGAGACTAAGATTTGGGAATAAAGATTTGAAGCTAGCCTATGCAGACAAAGCCAAGAAATGCTTACCAGCAATTGTATAGTAATTCTAAATACCCTGTAAAGTGGAGGCTATTACTGAGTGCCATTGGTGTAGTAAAGAGACAAGAACTGATAGGCTTTGATCTGTTATATTAGTCAACAACTTTAATTGAAAAAGTCAAAGGGTGTTCCTGAAAGGATTTAAACAAATCACTTATCTGTAGCTAGAGGACAAAAAAGCTGAAGATTAAATAGAAGACAATTCTAAGAACTCAATGAGAAGACTGAGCTCACAAATTTTGTGAATCTCCTACTACAAAGTAAGGACCATGGTAGAGAAATAGAAAGCTGGTGATTTTACAGAGATTTCTAGATAGATACAGATGAAATTTTGACTGTCAAGTTCTTATGAACTTTGTGGGTTTGCAAAACTACCTATTCTCCTTTAATTATACAGATTCATGTGTGTAGAAAGCTAGGTGCCAGTGGTTCATACCTGTAATCCTAGCCATCCAGGAGGTTGAAATGGGAGGATTACTGTTCAAAGTCAGCCCAGTCCCTGAGAAAGGTCCAGAAAAGTTCACTGGACTCTTATCTCCAATAAACCAGCAAAAAGCCAGAAGTGAAATTGTGATCCAAGTGGTAGAGAGCTAGCCTTGGGTGAAAAAGTTATGGATAGTTCCAAGGCCCTGAGTTCAATCCCCAATACAAGTGCACAAACAACAAAAACAACAAAAAACAAAACGAGAGGACAGAATCCTAAAATGAGATAGCTGCCTTAAAGTATCACACTTATCTTCCTCAGGGTCTGCCTCTCTATTTCTCCTCACCCTCTACACCCCTATGAGGGTTATTGAGAAGTATCTTCTACTGGGGAATTACAGAACCATAGTCAGGAAAGAAAGAGATTGTACTCCAATATAGTTTCATCCGTGGACTGACTTGTGAGCACTATCAGGAATAAAACCCAACAACAACAACAACAACACCAAAAAAACAAGGCTTTAGGTTGATTATTGGGAATGTAGATGAGGTAGTACAAGGGTAGCAGGACTTAAACTGGCTAATGGGCCACTTCCACACAATATATGTTTCATCATACTGGTATAAACCCGCAATTATCAATCTAGTACACTATTGAGATAGTTTTTAAAGGAATAGGAATATGATAGCTCTTTATAAATACATAAAATGTGTAAAGAAAGGACTGAACATTTGGAGAGGTGGATATGTTTGAGTAACTCAACTGCATAAGGCTAACCGAATCTATTAGTGGACCATGCATGCTCCAAGAAGTGACCAGAAGACCCTCATTACAAAGTGAAAAGAGAAGGTCAGGTAAGGAGGTAAGGAGGTCAGGTGCAGTATAGGAGATTTTGAGTATAGGAGATTTTGCTCTCTCTAGTAGCAATGGTTGTAATAGCATCTTCAAATAGAATTTTAGAAGCAGTATTTAGCCAATAGGAATAAGAAAGTATAATTATTTTAATATGCTGGTAGGTTAGAATGCTAAAGTATCAGCTAGTAGGTCTGATCTATGTTCAGACCTTAGCCAGTTCTCAGACCATCCTGAAGAAGAATTCAACAATATCATACATATACATCATTCATCTGTACCATTGGAAGTTTGGATCAGAGCTCCTAACAGACTGCAAAATCTATGGATGCTCAACTTCAGTGTATAACAGACAGTGCTTTATATAACCTGTATATATCCTCTGTATGCCTTAAACTATTCCCAAGCCACTTATAATATCTAACATAGTGCAGCTACTAAGTAGAGAGCTATTATGCGGTACTGGTTAAAGGATAATAACAACAAAAAGCCTGCACATACTGAATACTGATGTAATCTTTCTCAAGACTTTTAATTCATGGACTAGGCTCTTGCTAATAAAAGGACCAAAAGGACCAATGTGTCAAATCATAATGCTTCTGTCATTATCCAGAGATGCCTCTGGCATTTACTCAAATTATCATACATGAGGGAAAAGTGAATGCCTGAGTGTTTTCAGAGCATTTTGCTACAAGATCTGAATTAATGCTGATATATAGGAACCAAAACATCATTATGCCCTACCCCAGTTAGAATCAAATAACTGGTTAAGATCCATCTTATATTGGATCCACGAACATAATGATGGTAAACTTTCCAGTGCCTGCATGTAAAATTGAAATAAGCATACTTAATATCTGGGATATCTCTCACATAAGATTCTTGAACTGAGTCTAAGAGTTGTCTTTGTAGGATATTCTCATCTCAATTAGTAGTTTGGTACTGTAACAATTTTAGATGGACTATGGAAGGCAACAGTAAACTGTTGAACACTTGACCAAGTTGTCACTTTAATTGCATCTTCTTTACCAGATATGGTACCCACTCACAGTACATTAACAGACAGTCTACCATATGGAATGCATTCTTATCCACTCCTGTAACCAGTGTGTCCATTGAGAAGACAACAGAATTAAAGGTGTTCTTGGCTCTGCCTTTTCTTTTCTTTTTTTTTTTTTGTCGGTCGTGGGGCTTGAACTCTGGGCCTGTGCACTGTCCCTCAGCTCTTCAGCTCAAGGCGAGCACTCTACCACTTGAGCTACAGCGCCACTTCCAGCTCTGCCTTTTCTTGATGCTCTGATTTCTTTTATACTTTGATCAACTGGCACATAGAACATAGGAGACTGTCACGGCATGATACTTGGCTTCACTGGATTTATGATACCAATTTAATTTGACCTGAGATGCAAGAGATGACAGGTACACTGAGTGACTTCCCAAGACTCATGCTCCCAATGGAAGGTTATCAATCTGTAATGTTTCAGGACCTTTTCCTTTACTGAGGTTTTTGGTGAGTTGCTAATCAGGGCCATGCTACATGTCTTTCAACGTGATGAGCAAGCTATTATAGTACTCACCTATAAGAAATAAATACTTAGCATTGCAAATTCATTTGGGTTTTTGAAGTAACATATCCTATACATTACCCATCAGTTGGGTGATGTGAAAGGCTTGTTTGAATGCTAGCTCAGTAAGAAAAGGCTCAGGAGAATGTCTTCACTGTGATTAAAAATAGATTTAGGTGAACCATGTAGATTAGCATATCCAAAAGTAGCAAAGACCTGTGCTCCATGTAGGCTTCATCAATGATGGGGGGAAAATGTTGACTCCCATTCTGGAGTTTTTTATGAGGTTGCCTATTCCCACATATTTGCCTGCTTTGTCATAATAGATCTGGGCCCTTTATACTTTTATTATTTCTTCTGAAATCAGGTACTGAGGTTTTATATTAGCTGAGGGCAGTGATGAGTCATTTTCAATACAAATGGGCTCTCTTTCTTTTTGCCATGTGTCTTCCAGCTTTCCCTGTGCTTGTGTGGTACACAAACTTTATCCTGTGTTCTACAGCATGTAAGGCTTTCTCTAGCATCAGACTCTTGGAGCACTTCAGTGTCTACAATTCCTGTCTTTTTCACACTGGCTATCATCATCCAGATGATAGCAGCTTCCTCCAGTTCCCTGGCTGCTGGTGATTACCTATATGAACACAGAATTCTTTTTTTTTTTTTTTGTCAGTTGTGGGCCTGGGCCTGGGCACTGTCCCTCTCTTCTTGTCTCTCAGTTCATCAGCTCAACTCAAGCACTCTACCACTTGAGTCACAGCACCACTTCTGGTTTTCTGGTAGTTAATTGGAGATAAGTGTCTCCCAGACTTTCCTGCCCAGGCTGGCTTTGAACCACAATCCTCAGATCTCAGCCTCCTGAGCAGCGAGGATTGCAGGTGTGAGCCACCTGTGCCCGACTACAAACACAGCATTCTATTTTGTGCCATGAGTAGCCAAATATTCTGGCATTGACTCCAGAATTGGGTGTTTGTGTCTGTATCTACAAACCTTTTGCAGGCTAACTTGGTAACTTGCAAGGAATTAACAAAATCTCAGTTTGTGACATAAGCTGAAGATCTCATCTCTGGGTGCTTGATTGCAACCTTAGGGATTATGAGGGTTCCTCGTGTTTTCTATTTTTAAATTTATGTCAATTTTTTTTACTTCTTACTTGCCAGTCTTTTAATTGTGAAAATACCATACAGAAGGGTTGCAATTACATGGGCAAGATAACGAGTACATTTCTTATCAAGCATTCTTGCCTCATCCTTTGTTTCCCCTTCCCATCCCTTCCCATACCCTACCCGAGCCTCCGCCCCCCCAACCAAAGTTGCAAAGCTTTTCTACATAACGACTTGTACATCTCATTGTTGCAATGGGTCCACCTGTATCCCTATTTAAACAATTTGTTTTTTCCCTTCCCCTCCACAAATTATACCAACATCAAATACAGTGAAAGCAGGGGTTATACCGTAGGGGAGGGACATACAAAGCAACAAAGAAATCATCTTGTAAATATGTTAGAAATAATTGCATGAAAGAAAAAAAACTTTTGAATACTTATCTTTGGGTTAATTTCCCTAACATCAACTTATCTGACCTTTTCTGCTTGACTCAGACATACACTGGTTATTGCAAATAGGGGAAACCATGGGACCTATGTTTCTTTGGGCCTGGCTTATTTCAATTAATAGATTTTTTTCCAAGTCTTTCCATTTCCTAACAAATGGAGCAATGTCATTCTTTCTGATGGAAGCATAAAATTCCATTGTGTATATATACCACATTTTCTTGATCCATTCATCTACTGAGGGGCATCTGGGTTGGTTCCATATCTTAGCTGTAATAAATAATGCTTCAATAAACATAGTTGTGCTAGTAGCTTTAGTGTGGTCTTGTTTGTGATCATTTGGGTAAATGCCCAAAAGTGGGATTGCTGGGTCACAGGGGAGCTCTATGTGAAGTCTTTTGAGGAACCTCCATACTGCTTTCCAAAGTGGTTGAACAAGTTTACACTTCCACCAGCAATGCAGTAAGGTTCCCTTCTGTCCACATCCCCTCCAGCATTTGTTGTTATTAGAGTTCTTGATTATAGCCATTCTAACTGAACAAATGCTCAACCTCTCTAGCCATAAAAGAAATGTAAATCAAAACAACATTGAAATACCACCTCACCCCAGTTTGCCAGTCTATTGTTAAATTGCTACTTATTGCAAATCCTTTATATTAAACTTTCCTTCTTATGCTGGGCACTGGTGGCTTATACCTACAATCTTAAGATACTCAGGAAGCTGAGATCTGAGGATCTCCACTTAAAGCCAGCCTGGTCAGCAAAGTCCATGAGACTCTTATCTCCAATTAACCAGAAAAAAAAGAAGTAGAGCAGTGGCTCATGTGGTAGAGTACTAAACTTGAGTAAAAAGGCTCAGTATAATGTCTAGGACCTGAGTTCAAGTTCTATGACTGGAATACACACACACACACACACACACACAAACACACACATCATGAATCTATTAAAGTGGGCAGTGGTGACTCACATCTGTAATCCTAGATTCTCAGGAGGCATATCTGAGGATCATGGTTTAAAGCCAGACCAGGCAGGAAAGTGCATGAGATGCTTATATTCAATTAACTACCAAATACCTGGAAGTTGAACTGTGGCTTAAATTGACAAGGCTTGAGCACAAAACCTTTCATGACCTGACAATTCCTCTAGACAACCCCAGCAGCACTCTGGGTAAAACAGAACAGTTATATTAAGGATAAAGTTAAAGTAATCCCAGAGTGCAAGTAAAATACAAGAAAGATGGTTAGGACTTTCATATCACTCTCAAGTGTTGTATTCTCCATATTTCCTTCTCTTCTCTTCAGGAAGGGTTTTCCTGAAGGAGAGACTGGTGGAGAAAAGTAGTCTGAATGTGATCCATAGATGAACTGGCTTGGTGTTAAGTGGAAAATGATGTCTCCAGAAAACAATAAAATAGAAGCACAACACAAAAAGGGAAACTGGCAAAATAAGGACTTGAAGAGGAAGAGGAAGAGGAGAGGGAGAGGGAGAAGAAGTGGGAAGGTGAGAGGAAGAGAGAGAGAGGGGGGTGAGGGAGGTGTGTGTGTGTGTGTGTGTGTGAGAGAGAGAGAGAGAGAGAGAGAGAGGCCATTTTGGAAAATAGTTGGGGCAGAATTAGATGGCTCAAGAGCACACATATGCTTAAAATTTTCATTTTTCTAGGGTACAGGAGGACCTCGTGTAATGATAGCGTCTGCACATAGGATATGAGGAATTCAGCAGTAGAAGATACTTGAAGGGATCTATGCATATACAAAGATTCTATCCCATAGTTTTAAGTACATGTATGAGATATAACACATATCTGAATCATTAGGTAGTAGCCTGTTGTGCAAATACATTTTTTTTTGGCCAGTTGTGGGGCTTGAACTCAGGGTCTTGGCACTGTCTCTGAGCTCCTTTGCTCAAGATTAGCACTCTACCACTTTGCACCATAGCACTACTTCTGGCTTTGGAGTGGTTAATTGGACATGAGAGTCTCAAGGGGACTTCTCTGCTGGGGCTGGTTTCTAAGCCTCAGCTTCCTGAGTTGCTAAGATTACGGGCATGAGCCAGTGGCACATGGTGCAAATGCATTTGTCATTGTTTTATTTCTTTTTTTTTTTCTGTAGATTATCTTTTTTTTTATTTTTATTTTATTTTATTTGTGAACATACTGTACAGAGGGGTTACAATTGCATGGGCAGGATAATGCGTACATTTCT
>NW_012267246.1:13855274-13877256 GCF_000151885.1 Dipodomys ordii | reverse complement strand
CCTTGGCTTTCTCTCACTTGTCTAACTCTCTGTCCTGTGATGGCACACTTGGTGTGTTTCTCTGGCTTAGGACTGTTCACTGGGACTCTAAAACTGCTTTCTATGCGAGAGCTTGTTCAGCTTCCAGCTTCTCCTCCGCCATCTTTGTTTCTCCTTGTTTTATTTCTTATTTTTATAATTTCCTTAGGATTTATGAATGTTGAGTCAAAATTCTACTTTACAGTTATTTAAAATAATTCTTGTTTGTGCAATAATGGTAATAATATGTATGTAATGATTCAATCATAACAATAGAACAAAAATAGAGCATATAATTTCTTTCCATTTATTTTAAAATAATATCCTTTGTTCTATAAAAATATGATATTTACATGATTCTCAAATTAAAAGTAACTCCCACCTCTTATTTTCTCCTTTTTGTTAAAATATAGCAAGTCCACTCTTAGATCTTTTACCATTTGGGATTTGGTACGAAGTATGGTTCTTGAATCTTTAGTTCCAAATAAAACATTAAACAGAGACTGCTCCACAGTCCCTCTTAGTGGATAAGGATATATTTGAAAATTGCCTATATTTGTATCTAGGTCTCTTTAAGATGTAAACTTGAAACACATTCCAGAGCTCTCCATAAGTTCCACCCCATCCCTGATCCCCTCCCCCAACTCAAAACACCAAGGAGTAGCTAAAAGCCTCTTTGTGGCTTTTTGTGTTCTGAAAGCTTATAGCCTTAACCCAGATACCTACTTTATAGATTCATAGCATGCCAGCTTTTCAGATATTCTTTTGAAGTTTACATTTATAAGCCTTTGTGTACTAGCCTCTGTAAATTTTCATGTGACCTGACTGAACTTCTTGAGGATAGAGAGTGAACAAACCTTACAAGCTTTTGGTGAAAGAGAATGTAGGTTCCATGTAAAAGAATATCCTTAAATTCCATTATGTCCCCTTTAGCCATCCTGTTCATTCACACAAAGTTTCAATAACTCTGGCTCTCTCACATCTCTCTCTTTTCTACTTTTGTTCTCCTACTTCCCAGGGTCTCTTACTCTGTGTTTCTCAAACAGCCCTTTCAGTTCACAAGGTCCACTCATAATAATAAAAGCCTGAGAAATGTCAGAGTGCTTTAGAACAAAAGCTCCAACACCCAGATTTCCAGCCCCTTTCAAACCATCTATATTGTTTTTTTTGTGAAATGTCCCTGAGTGCAGTTTTGAATGTGTACAAACAGGGCATATATTTTCTAATGCATATTCCAATTATATTCTTAAAATTTAATATTGATGAACAAATTATTTTAAAAAGTAATATTTTTGAACAAAATCCTAAAACGCTATTCAGAAAACATTGATTTAGAACAAGCAAAAGGGATCTCTCTGGGTAGACATTAAATATGTAGTCACTTCAAATAGCAAGTCATTTCAAAATTTTTATGATCTTTGACCTACAAACTCCTCTCTTGGGAATCTTAGCCTAATGGAGTAATTCAACCTGGTATGCTGAATTATGCTCAAAAATGTTTATTGTTATAAAGCATGTAATGATAAAAGTTAATCATGTCCAACATGGGCATGGCTGAATGATGGTCCATATTTATACCAGGCTATTAAGGATTGTTATACTATACCATAAAGATATCACACTAACATATAAATGTTTAAAAGATATACTGTTAAGTAATAAAGTATTTCAAAAAATGGAAGAAAAAGGTGACAAAGCATTAGCAATGTTAACAGTGATAGTTTATGTATTTTTAAACTTTCAGATCTAGGAATATATTATCTTTATTAACAGTACACAGGCACACATGCACACTCACCTCAACTGTATCAGACTGAACTGGAGGTATAGGCTTTTATCATTGTAGCAGACTGAGAAAAAGGCCGTGGCTTTGTTGCATTCTGAGGATGTGTGAGCTTCCGGAGACAATGTGTAAACTGGGTCCGGTGGCTCACACCTATCGTCCTAGATACCAAGAACCCTGAGATATGAGGATATCAGTTCAAAGTAACCCAAGGCAGGAATTTCCCTGAGAGTCATATCTCGGAAACTTTACTGAGATTAAATTAAATTAGCATAGACCTAGAAGTAGAGGTGTGCCTTGAGTGATAGAGCTTCACCTTGAGCAAAAGAGTTAAGGAGAGTACACAGATCCTTCAAGTCCCTGTTCTGGCACCATCACCACCTTCAACTACGAAAAGACATCTAAGGTCTTATGTTTTGTCCAGGGCTGATCATGGACAGCAATCTTTCTACCAATGTCTCTTATACTACAGCTGGGTTGACAAACATCCATCACTGTGCCCATCTTGTTGATTGAGATGGGGTTCTTACCCAAATTTTGCCAGTGCTGCCTTCTAACCACAATCCTCCTGAGCACTTTTTCTGAGTAGTTGGGATTACAGACATAAGCCATGGAGAATGGTCAAAATTGTACTTACTAATGGAAAACCAAGTTTATGTTCAAGTAGCATGGAAACTTCAGTTACGTATAGCTTTTTCTGTTTTCATTTTTAAACATATACCATTCTTTTTGTGTTTCTTTAAATCAACTCTTTACCACACCTTCTATCCTCATTCAAAATTTTTCCTTCAGTTTTAACCTATGTGACAATACGTGCACAAATGTGACGTTTATATTTTCTAATACATGCTAAAACAAGATACAGCTATGAAAATGTAGTATTTATGAATGAAGAACCAAGACCAAGCAAAAAAGAATCTTATATGAAAAGATGAAATATGAAGAAAAATATTGACAGGAGAATAAGATCCCAGAAAAGAGAAAAAAAGGATTGAAAGGCAGTCAAGCTCAAGGAGATGGTAGGTAGCTTGCGATGAACAGAGTGGATCCCCACATAGGAAAACAGAGCAAAGACACAGAAGTCTGCGTTTTACGTAGATGAGACTCATGAGTGAAATTATATGATTTGTAAGCATTCAACTTTGCCTAATTTTACCTTAGACGATGCTAGGTCTAGAGCAGGTAGCTGGGACCTGGCAGGTATAAAGTTTATGTTGTTATAAGAGGCAGAGAAGTGTCTCTATGGCCCAATTGTACATTGATTTTTAGCAGTAATGGCTGTGAGCTAGATATTAGTGTTAAATTATTGGCTAAAATTCCTCCCTGGTCTCAGAAGATGGGTACTCCTTCCAATTTTCTCATCAAAACTCTACTGTGTTCCATAATTTAAGTGGGACAATATATTACTTCTTCCTGAGAAGAGGAAAATCTTGATTAAATATGATTAAATATGCCGAAAGTTTCTGGGTTTTATTTTAAACTTCTTAGGAGCTATTTTACACATGTATGTATATGAAATCGTGAGAAGAAGGAGGAAGAACATGAAGTAAATTCTTTATATTAAGTAAAACTTATTGAGCATATATTTTAATTATACATTGTGAGGAGTTTCATTATGATATTTTGATACATATCTAAAATACACTTTAATCACATTCAACCCCCTTTAGAATTCATTATTAATCCCTGCTCTTAGGTCTCCCATTTTGTATGTGTTGGCACTAGGGCTTGAATTCAGGGACTAGACACTATCTCCTGAATAGCTGGGATTACAGGAGGGAGCCACAGGCACTCAGCTCTCCATTTGTTTATCCTACAAGATTGTATACAGGCTTCCTCATGATCTTTTCCCCACACATACAATGTTCTTCCACCATTCTTCCCTCCATTTCCTGCTCCTATCTCCCATTGGTTCCAACACCCAAATTCGTTTTCCTTATATTCAATTCATGTCTTTTTGTTTTTTTTTGTAAAAATTACCTTTGATACCCACAATCCTAGCTACACATGAAGCTGACATCTAGGTATTGAGGTTCAAAAATACTCCAACCAGAAATTTCTGTGAGGCTCCTATCTCCAATTAAGCGCGCGCACGCACGCACGCACGCATACACACACACACACACACACACACACACACACAGAGCTATAGTCAAGAACAACACTCAGACCCTGAAATCAAGCCCCAAGACCCTCTCCCCCACATAATAAATTATCTTTGAAATCACTAATTATATTTGAGGCAACGGCATGCATTTTTTTTTTAAATCAGAGAGCAAACAATTTAACAAGTACCCTTCCATAACCCATTAGCCTGAAGAGAAAAGCAATAGGAATGCTGTGTTTGTCCAAAGCTGACAATAAATAATTCTAGGAATCCGAATATTGCCCAAAGCACTTGAAATCCTGATTGGTTCCAGATTGGTCCTGACTGACTTCAACATAATCTGTCTGTGTGAGTGACTTCAATATTATCTCATCTCTGGGCATCACCACCTTAGCTCTTTCTATTGTAGATTTTTCTCTCTTAAAGCAATCGATGCTATCAATGAGTATTTCTCAGAGCTGCTGTGAGCTTCACGTCTCAAAACAGTCATTCTCTGCCCAGGCTGGTAAATCAGTTCATGCCACTATACTCTGACTCGGTCATGTAATGATTTTGCTTGAGGCTATGAAACTGTTATCACCTTTTCCATCTCAATGCCAAGGCCAGGACAAGGCTGGCTCTCTTCCCTCTCCTACACATCAGGACATTACAAAGTTTCCTCATTTCTTTTTTCTTTTTATTGTGAAAATACTGTACAGAGGGGTTACAATTACATGGGCAAGATAATGAGTGCATTCTTATCAATCATTGTAGCCTCCTCCTTTGTTTCCCATTCCCATTCCTTCCAATCCTCCCCGCTCCACACCTAACCCTCCTCCCCGCCACCCAACAAAGCTGTAAAGTTCGTTTTCCACATAACGACTTGTTCATCTCATTATTGCAATGGGTCCACCAGTATCCCTATTTAAACGATTTGTTTTTTCCCTTCCCCTCCACAAATTATTAATACAGTGAAAGCAGGGGTTATACCATGGAGGAGGGACATACAAAGCAACAAAGAAATAATCTTACAAATGTGTTAGAAACAAATGCATGAAAGAAAAAAAAACATTTGAATACATATCTTAGGGTTCATTTCCCTAACATCAACTTATCTGACCCTTTCTGCTTGACTCAGACATATACTAGTTATACATAAGGGAAACCATGGGACCTATGTTTGTTTGGGCCTGGCTTACTTAATAGAATTTCTTCCAAGTCTTTCCATTTCCTAACAAATGGGGCAATGTCATTCTTTCTGATGGAAGCATAAAATTCCATTGTGTATATATACCACATTTTCCTGATCCATTCATCTACTGAGGGGCATCTGGGTTGGTTCCACATCTTAGCTATGGTAAATAATGCATCAATAAACATAGTTGTTTTGGTAGCTTTAGTGTGGTCTTGTTTGTGATCATTTGGGTAAATGGCCAAAAGTGGGATTGCTGGGTCATAGGGGAGCTCTATGTAGAGTCTTTTGAGGAACCTCCATACTGCTTTCCAAAGTGGTTGAACAAGTTTACACTCCCACCAACAATGCAGTAAGGTTCCCTTTCGTCCACATCCCCTCCAGCGTCTGTTGTTATCAGAGTTCTTCATTACCGAAATTTTCTTAATAGAGACCCAGAAACACAACAAATCAAAGAAAGGTTGGAAAATGGGATTGCATGAAATTGCAGAGCTTCTGCATGGCAAAGGACATAGCTGGCAAGATCAATTGAAAGCCCACGGATTGGGAGAAAATCTTCACTAGCCATACAACGAACAAGGGTCTCATATCTAAAATATACCTGGAACTCAAAAAATTAAATCCTCCAACAACAAATCTTCAAAGAAACAATTGCCCAATAAATAAGTGGGCTAAAGACTTAATGAGAAACTTCTCTGAAGAGGAAAGAAGGATGGCCAATAGACACTTGAAGAAATGCTCAACTTCCCTAGCCATAAAAGAAATGCAAATCAAAGTTTCCTCATTTCTAAACCTAGTTCTTTGATTTCTCTGCTGCAAAGCTCAGAAAAAAAATCCCCAGAATATTTGTCAGCTAGTCATGCAATCATTCAATCACTCATCTAACAAATATTTATTTATTGAACCTCTGCTCTGAGTCAATTTCTCTTCTAGGTGTTGAAGAGGCAGCAGTCAATGAGACAAACAAGTTCCTGACTCTCCTGGAAAACACTATTTCCATAAATAAATAAATAAAGCAATCTTGGGAACAAAACAAAGTGGACTAGTGCCATGCCAGTAGTTCACAAAGCCACTACAATAATGGTCTCAATGTTGTCGTCTCTCCTTGATGCTCTAATCTAATATAGTTAATATTTGTTTCAATGTATATGAGTAGATGCAGATATCTGGAGTGGAAAGATTGTTCATAGCTGACAGACATTCCCCCTCCCCATGTTTCTTACTGCAGCTAAGAAGTAGCATAGGCCTCTTGGCAACTAGGAGAAAGTTATCTGCTCATCAGCTTTCCCTCTGATGACAACCTTAGCATGCTCTAGGCTTGCCTCTGATGGGTGAGGCCCAGCCTTTTCCATCTCTTCAGTCCTTCCTTTTGCTTCTAGATTAAACTTGAGGCTATAGATCTAGCTCAGTGGTCCATTAAAATTCCAGCATATGTGAGGACCTGGGTTCATTCCTTAGCACCACACAGGCATACACACACACACACACACACACACACATTTTTCTCACTTGGATCAAGCTCTGTTGGGAACATTCTACTACTGCCTTTTGAAGAACTATTCTAAGATCAAGCAAGAATGAAACGAGGCACTACCCTCATCACTCTCTCCAATGGCTGACTCTGGGAAGCACAGCTTAGGTATTTGCATTGGAGAAAGTGAAGCTATATCTCAGGCAGCACTGGTTAATGCTGAAGACTGACCAGATTCAAAGTCTACTTCTATTACTTATGAAATTTGGACAGATACAGTGAGAACAGGGGTTATACTGTGGGTGAGGGACATACAAAGCAACAAATAAATCATCTTATAAATATGTTAGAAACAATAGCAAGAAAGAAAAGCCATTTGAGTACTTAACTTGGGGTTCATGTAACATCAACTTATCTGATCGTTTTTGCTTGTCTCAGACATATACTAGTTATTGCAAATAAGGGAAACCATGGGACCTATGTTTCTTTGGGCCTGGCTTACTTCACTTAATACAATTTTTTTCAAGTCTTTCTATTTCCTAACAAATGGGGCAAGGTCATTCTTTCTGATGGAGGCATAGAATTCCATTGTATATATATACCACATTTTCTTGATCCATTCATCTACTGAGGGGCATCTGGGTTGGTTCCGTATGTTAGCTATGGTAAATAAAGCTGCAATAAACATAGTTGTGCTGGTAGTTTTAGTGTGGTCTTGTTTGTGATCATTCGGGTAAATGTCCAAAAGTGGGATTGCTAGATCATAGGGGAACTCTTGAACCAGAGCGAACCCACTGCTGGATCAGAGGAAAGATAAGTCAAAGGACTGAAATCAGGCAGTGGTCTGTTTTCTAGACTCCTCAAAAAAATCTGCTTTGTGCAACTGAGCACTGTGACCTTTGAGCTGTTTAGGGATTAAACTTGACCCATTATGACATAGACATGTACATCATTTCCAGTGTCCTTATCAAGGCAGAGAAATAAGAAAGTATGATTTGATCTGAAAGTGAGTAGAGGGTAGGCATAAGACAGGGTGGGAGCCCTCAGCAAAGCCTGGCATGGGCACTTGATTCAACAGCACTTGATTTTCCTTATACCCTTCTAAACTCTAACTGGATGTTTGAGTATTCACTTTCCAGAGTTAGAGAGCCAAATTTTGAGCTCAGGGTTTGTCATTTATCACTACTCCTGTGACCTTAAACAAATAATATATGCTTTATGTGCTTTGTTTTCTCATTTAAAAATAGGACTACTTCTATTTCTCAATATACGACAGAGTTACACTCTGATAAGCCCATCACAAATTGAGACTGCGTTTATTAAACCTGCTCTACTAAATATCATAGCTCGGTGGACCTGTAACCTATAACAGGTTCTAACACAAGGGCTCTTTTCTTTTCTTTTTTGTGTATTCACTTTTATTTTATTTTTACAATTATTTCTGATTTTTCTTTTTTCTTAGCTACCTTGTTTGTGCAAGAGAGGAATTCCATTGTGACATACCAATCAGACAGGCGATGTTTCCAGATCAATCTCACATTCCCTAGTCTCCTCCCTCTTCCTCTTCCTCACTTCTTGAATTATGTTCACTCTCTGTTGCTCTCTCCATTTGCTGTCCTCAACAGAGCTTGTTTCTCTTTTCCATCTTTTCTCAGAGTGTGTGAACTGAACTAAGTGGTTTCTCTATGGTATTTCAGATTTTTATATATTATATTTTAATTTGAATAACCTTCTCTATTGCTTTCCATTCCTCGCTCTCTCACCCTCCTATTGCTCAACAGCTTTCATTGAGAATTTTTTTTTGCTCAGTTGTGGGGTTTGAGCTCTGGGCCAGAACGCTGTCCCTCAGCTCTTCAGCTCAAGGCTAGTGCTCTACCACTTGAGCCACTGCACCACTTCTGATTTTCTGAGTTGTTTATTGATAAGAGTAGGGACACAAGTGGTTTTTCTTTCTTGATATTGTTTTTTAATGTATTTATAATGTACTATGTAATTTTTTGTTTCTTTTGTATGTTCTCCCCTACGGTATAACCCGTTTTCACTGTATTTGATTCTGGTGCCCTGCATCTTGTATATACAGTTTTCTAATTTGGGGAGGGGAAGGGAAATAACAAAATGCTTAAATAAGGAAACAGGTTGACCCATTGTAACAATGAGATGTACAAGCTGCTATGTTGAAAATGAACTTTACAACTTCGGGGGGATGAACTTTACAACTTCGGGGGGTTAGGGAGGGAGGAGTTGGGGAGGTGGGGAGGAAAAGGATGGTAGGGGAAAAACAAAGGAGGAGGTAACAATGTTCAATAGGAAATGTACTCATTACCTTACTCATGTAACTGTAAACCCTCTGTCCAGTATTTTTACAATAAAACACACACACATACTCACCATCCATCTTTCTTTTCTCCTCATCCTCATCCTGTTAAATAGTCTCATAGTTGGAATCATGCTATGTGTGCATACGTTATATATGTGAATATGTTTATATATATATCAATGTATATGTGTATATATATATATATATATATATATACATATATTTCCAGGTATATATCTATCCAGGTATATCCAGCTTCCACCAATGGTTTCTATTCCCACATGATGTTCTCCATTTCCTGTAAATGACATGATTTCTTCTTTCCTGATGTCTGTGTTGTATTCTAAACTATGTGTACATGTGTGTACACATACACATATATATGTATATATACCATTATTTATTGATTTATCTGTTGTGCATCTCAGCTCGCTTAAGCATGGATGTACAAAAGTATCTTGTATATTGTTTTACACTCTTTTGAATAACTGTTCAATAACAGTATGTAAGGACTCTAGTGTAAGGATTCTAGTTAGGTCTATTTGTAGTTTTTAATTTTATTGTTGTTTTTTTCCTTCACATATATTATCTATACAATGGGGTTATTGTGACATTTGCATGCATGCATACAGTATATTCTAATCATGTCTCTCACATCTATTACTCTTCCTTCATCCCCACCTGCTTCCTAATAAAAATTTAAAACATCTCTTTGTTCTTCCATACTGATATTTGTAATGGAGAGTTGGATAGCTTCTACACAGAACATTGTCTAAGTTGTGGACCTTCAGGGTAGACTGACTGGGAGCTGTGTTTTGCTGTAGCAGTCCCGCCTTTCCAGAGAATGCCTTACCCCACTTTGCAAGCCTGGGAAAATTCAACAATACAAAGTTTGGAGCATGGTTTCTATTAAATGTATACAATTTTTTGTACCAGCGTAAAGTCGAAAAAATGGCAAGTCAACCCACAGTATGTAAAGGACTATCTGGAATTATATCATGTACTTCAAAGAATGGTTTCATGCATTACAAGTTTTAATACATATAGCATGTTTAGCAGTGTGCCTGGATTATTGCAAGTACAATATAAGTTAAGTATTGAGCTGTAGGTCATTTAAGACTTTCTCAGGACTCAGAAAAGCTGTTTTAACAGTTATGGATTATTGAATGAAAGGAAACAGTTTAAAAGCATTACAGAGGAAAGGTGTGTAAAGAAAGGAAGTAGAAACTTTAAAGAGTTCTCTTCCAGAAAACCCACAAATAATTCTCTCAGTAATCATGGACCACAAAACACTGTGTTGGTAAACAGCATTGTTGAATGGCAACTCCTTGTACATCTACTTAAAGATAACAATAATTAAAAAACATTGGGGATATGATGAGTTCACGCTGAACATCAGACATGTACACATGAAGTGCACGGTGACTGACTTCAGATACTCTATATCTAATATCTCACAACAAAAGGAAGTTCTGACCATAGATCACAGTTTCAGCATGCCTTATCTCATCAACATGCTTCCATTTTCTCCAATAGCCTAGATACAGAAAAGAAACAAGCCTTTTATGGGGAAGAATATGCCAAGGAACCAGAGCATCCTCTCCTAGGAATTACCAAGGGTCATTCCTGATGACAATTTTGGGATTTGAGCAATGCATGTCTGCAATTTGTATTTGTACAATAATAGCTTTCTGATCAGCTATTTTCATACTACTGTCATAGTACTTTTTAGTACTTAGTTGACATCTTGAGCAAAAGGGAAGTCTCAACTTAGTTATCACTAAATTTCTCTCACACAAATGATGGAAATTTGTAATTTTTTTATTAGAACATGATCTGTGGAAAAAATACATAGGTGCTTTGAACTGTTAATTTCTATATAAACAATCATTTTGTATTACTGAATGACCAGCTTCTGCACAGTCTATTATTATTGCCTTCAGGATTCACTTATCCCAAGTTTACCTGTGAGAAAAATTCCTCAGGAGAGTCTACAAATGGCATGGCTTTGACAGTTCAAATCTTTGAATCTCATACTGGAGAGAAGACAGAAAGGGGAGTTGAAAATCTGCCTACAAATCTACCTCTTACACCAAAAGCTTCAGACATGCTATACAAACCTTTCCAGTTCTTTTGGGCAATTCTGTGAGGATGGTAGATCATGTCTTGTCTATCATTTTGGGCAAACCATCTCATCATCAGCCTGAACCTGTCTGCTCACAGAGCTCATTAACATTGGTACTTGTATTCTTCCTATTCATTTACATATCCTTTAACTTTCCTAATTGTTGAGGTCCATATGGGTATCCATAATGTATGCAAAAGATACATTCACATCCACAATAGCCCATCTCCTACTCAGCACTCAGCTCTGTACCAGGGTCAGATGCTAAATAACTTTGATCAAAATTAAGAATGAGCCACTGAATTCATGTGAATTCTACTGCATCTCTCCCTATGATCTATTCATTTTGTCAGGAACACTATTGACTAGGATTGCAACTTAACTAAGTAAATACTTATCACATTCAATAGACTAATTGTATCAAGGAGATAAGAAAATACCTGTAGCTTGGGGAGTTCCTTGATACACTGTGCTTGAATTATATATTCACTGCCATATATACATATATACATGTATATGGCAGTGACATTTTTTTCTGAAAAATCATGATTAGAAGCCACCACAGGCAGGAAAGTCCATGAGACTCTTACCTCTAATTAATCACCCAAAAGCTGGAAGTCTCCAGGTAATTTAATTTCTAAGGACATAGGAATAATATCTAAATTTAAAGGAAAAATAAAGTTACAATGAATTCATGTTAGTTGAGATGTTAATATAACTGTATGAGGGAGAATTTTTCAAGGAAGTATAATTTTTCTTTTATTAACTAGTATATCTGCAAGAATGTATAAGTTAGTATGTTATTACACGTGTGTGTGTGTGTGTATATGTGTGTGTGTGTGTGTGTGTGTTCAACCAGAGGATTAAACTTAGGGCCTTCTGAGCTTTTTTGCTCAAGGCTGGTGCTCTACTTCTGGAGTAAAATCTCTACTTCTGGTTTATGGGTGGTTAATGGGAAATAAGAATCTCATGGACTTCTCTTCCTGGGCTAGATTTCAATCAAGGTCCTGTACATTGGTACACTATGTCTTAACTTTCCTTTTAATTTTTATACCATACAGGAATTATGGAGTGAGTAGTAAGTAGGGATAAAGCAAATATATGAGGCCATAAATGGACATTTTATCTTAATTTTTCTTCCTCATAAAATGCTTATTTTTACGTTGATTAGTAAATATAAGAGAAAACAATTAGTGACAATAGGTACTTGTAGTCAGAGGTCCTAACATTGCTTTTGCAATTTGTGAAATAATTGATTATGATATGGTTGCTGTATAGGGAACAAGAAGCAACCAAGAGGTTCTCAGCATGATATTTAGATAACAAAGTGAAAATTTGCCATTGGAATGCTTTATTTATAGTACAGCTGCGCTTCACTGACTCTTCTCTTCATGGAAACAAGGGAGTGGGCAGTAAACACAGGCCTAGTTGTTACTAGCATCTGCCTGAGAAGCTATTGTACAGGAGCCACAACCCTGCTGGGAGAGGAAAGAAGAAATCAGAGTTTGTGTTTAGAACTCAAAGGTAAATGAATTTCCTTTTGGCATAGCACCTTTTGATTTTTTTTGAAAATGGTAATGTGGAAAGTTTTTAATAATATTTCCATTAGTTTAAGTGGAAAAAATGTATTTTATTTGAACCTAAGGTAACTAGATCTATCCTAGAGAAAAAGACATAATAAATAAATAATAAAACAAGCTAATATGGGTAATACAAATCAGTCTGAGAGTACATATAATTTGTATGTAAATGTAATAAACTAAGGTTGCATCCTAATCAGGTAAACCTAGCAAAGGAGAGAAGGAAAACCTAAGAGAACAAAAAGGACTGGCTTCTGGGAATCTTTATACATTCTATATTTTTTAAATACTATTTTTACTTGCCATATTTTCATGTCTTTTTTTTCTGTCAGTCATGGGGCTTGAACTCTGGGCCTGGGTGCTGTCCCTCAGCTCTTCAGCTCAAGGCTAGTGCTCTATCACTTGAGCCACATCGCCACTTCTGGTTTTCTGTTGGTTTACTGGACATAAGGGTCTCATGGTGATGTCATTCTTTCTGATGGAGGCATAGAATTCCATTGTAGGTATGTATGTATGCATGTATGTGTATATCTATCTATCTATCTATCTATCTATCTATCTATCTATCTATCTATCTATCTATCTATCTATGTATCTATCTATATATGTATATCTCATTTTCTTGATCCATTCATCTACTGAGGGGCATCTGGGTTGGTTCCATATCTTATCTACGGTAAATAATGCTGCGATAAACATAGTTATGCTGGTAGTTTTAGTATGGCCTTGTTTGTGATTGTTTAGATAAACACCCAAAAGTGGGATTGCTGGGTCATAGGGGAGCTCTATGTGGAGTCGTTTGAGAAACCTCCATACTGTTTTCCAAAGTGGTTGAACAAATAGTTTAAACCACCAACAATGCAGTAGGGTTCCCTTTTGGCCACATCACCCCATTTGTTAGGAAATGGAAAGACTTGAACTAAGCCAGGTCCCATGGTTTCCCTTATTTGCAATAACTAGTATAAGTTTAGGACAAGCAGAGAAGGTCAAAAGCTATGTGCATATGACCATATAAGATGATGTTAAGTGAAATGTTCTTCAAGATAGGAACACAACTTGTTTTTTTCTTGCTTGCTATTGTTTTTAAAGTAGCTAAAATGTACTATGTTTTTTTTTTTTTGGTTTCTCTTGTATGTTCTTCCCCCACCGTATAACCCCTGTTTTCACTGTATTTGGTATTGGTGCCCTGCATTTTGTATATACATTTTTCTAATTTGGGGAGGGGATGGGAAATAACAAAATGCTGAAACAAGGATACAGGTTGATCTATTGTAACAAAGACATGTGCAAGCCACTATGTTGAAAAAGAACTTTACAACTTGGGGAGATAGAAGGGAGAGTTGGGGAGATTGGCAGGGGAGGGACAGTAGGGGAAAACAAAGGAGGAGGTAACAATACTCGACAGGAAATGTACTCATTATCTTACTCATGTAACTGTAACCCATCTGTATACTATTTTTTACAATTAAAAAAAACAAAACAAAACAAAACAAAAGGGTCTCATGGACTTTCCTGTCCAGGCTGGCTTTGAGCCAACTGATCACAAACAGGACCATACTAAATTTACCAGCACAACTATGTTTATTGCAGCATTATTTACCATAGCTAAGATATGGAACCAACCCAGATGCTCCTCAGTAGATGAATGGATCAGGAAAATGTGGTATATACACACAATGGAATTCTATGCCTCCATCAGAAAGAATAACATTACCCCATTTGTTAGGAAATGGAAAGACTTGGAAAAGTTCTATTAAGTGAAGTAAGCCAGGCCCAAAGAAACATAGGTCATCCCATGGTTTCCCTTATTTGCAATAACTAGTATATTTCTGAGACAAGGAGAAAAGTTGCTGTTAGGTGAAATGAATCCTAAGATAAGGACTCAAATGTTTTTTTCCCCCATGGGATTGTTTCTAACACATTTGCAAGATTATTTCTTTGTTGTTTTGTATGTCCCTCCCCCACGGTATAACCCCTGCTTTCACTGTATTTGATGTTGGTATAATTTGTGGAGGGGAAGGGAAAAAACAAATCGTTTAAATAGGGATAAAGGTGGACCCATTGCAACAATGAGATGTACAAGTAATTATATCGAAAAACAAACTTTACCACTTTGGCAGGGGGTGATGGGAATTGGAAGGGGAAACAAAGGAGGAGGCGACAATGCTTGGTAAGCAATGTATTCATTATCTGGCCCATGTAATTGTAACCCCTCTCTATGGTGTTTTCACAATTAAAAAAAAGTAGCAGACTGAACAGTCAGTGGGTTAAGGTTATAATTTTGTACTATTTTCATTTTTTGATATCTATCTGGAAGTCAAAAGAAGAACTCTTTCTTATTTCCCTCTATCTATAATTTATCTACCATTTAAATCTATTTGTCAACATTGATCTATTTATATCTATCACCTACCTATTTATATTTAGTTATCTCATATCTATTGATCTACCTCTATCATCAATATGTATTATCAATCTATCAATCAATCTATCTATCAATCTATCTACCAACTATCTACCCTATCTATTGTTCTATTTATCTATGAATCTACTATCTATCTACTATGTATCCATCTATCCATCTACTATTTGCCTATGGCAAAATTTTATCTCTAGATATTATACAACTAGTTAATTGAATTGTTTTTGACTTCTACCAGAAGCAGGAAAGTTGTCAGCAGGCAAAAAATGATGAAAAACCAAAATTCTGTAGGTTCTTGCAAATATATTTTCAGGTCATGCTTTAGGCATTTGAAAACAATTAGTTCCGGAAGAGTCTTTTTAGCTTTAAAATGAGAATTTTTTAATTGTTATTGTAAAGGTGATATACAGAGGGGTTATAGTTATGTAAGTAGGTAATGAGTACATTTCTTTTGAATAGTGTCACTCCCTCCCTGGTTTTCTCCCTGTTTTGCCTGTCTAACTGCCCACAGTTATATAATATGTATGTTTGTTTACTTGCTTGCTTTTATCTACTGTGGGGTTTGAACTCAGGGCCTGGGTGCTGTCCTTAGCTCTTAGTTCATGGCTAGTGCTCTACCACTTTGAACCACAGCACCACTTCTTTTATAATAGGTATTGCTCTGATATCTGCTCATTATTGTGGATTATTTGTGAAAATCAAAGTTAGTAATAAGCCATCAAGTATCACTGGCTGATGGATATGATTAATCTGTGAATTACAGAAATAGTTTCAACCCTATCATATTCAAATATTTTAAGTGTTATAATACTTTATAACTTGAAAATTAAATTTCCCACACAAATTTTAAAATCATTATCTTTTAACCTAGTATAAGGAAGAAAGGGAATTTAATTTATAATAAGCAATATTTATTTTAGTATGTAAATGTTCTAGTACCATAATTATCAGCATGCATAATAAACTTGCTCAACCACTGTGAGTGTTTTAACTGTAAATGTGGAGAGACAAATATAAATATTGTCATCGTAATTTTCCTCCATGGTGAGCACTTTTAGAAAATATTCATCAGTTTATAGTCTATTGTTTCCTGAAAAAGTTCAGTGTATATTTGTTTGGTTTGCATTGTTTTTTATTGGTCATTGGGCTTGAACTCTGGGCCTGGGCACTGTCCCTGAGGTCTTCAGCTCAAAGAAAGTACTCTACCACTTGAACTACAGTGCCACTTCTGGTTTACTGATAGTTAATTGGAGATAAGAGTCTGAGGAACTTTCCTGTGCAGGCTGGCTTTGAACTGTGATCCTCAGATCTCAACCTCCTGAGTAGCTAGGATTACAGGCATTGAGTCACCTTCACCCAGCCAGTGTATGTTAAATATTTCAAGGAATACAGTTGTTAACATATAAAATGAGTTGAAAGTTCAAGCTTGGATTGATTTATGAAGATTTGCCTCCACGGGTAGTTGACTTCTAAGGTCACATTGGATACAGGACAATTCTCGGTTGTGCAGATCACCTCATAGCTTGACTTTCACTCAGTAAATAGCAGTTAGATCTACTGATCTTTATGACAAATGATGCAACTTCCTCTAGATTCTTCTCCAACCTTTCCAAAACATTCACCAAAAGCCTTCATGGAAAACCATTGAGTTCTACCAGAAATTAATGTGACACTAATCACACAGACAAGACAACATAGACAATGGGAGAGAGTATTTGCAAGCTTTATATATAACAATAGTTAATATCAGAATATATAAAGAACTTCATTAACTAATAATAATACTAATTAATTAAAATGAGTAATAGATCTTCAAACATTGCTGAAGAAATAGACATAAATGACCAAAATATTAATAGAAAGTACTCAACAACACTGGTCATCAGACAAATGCAAATAATGATCATAATGAAGCCTCATCTCATTCTAGTAAAAATAATAATTATCAAAAGAGAACAAAAACATGGTTAATTCACAGATAATCAATTTCCTATACACTGAGGGCCCCATGATTCTAACTGGCTAATCTTTACCACCTTTAATTTTCACAAATAATCTACAATAGTGGGCAGATTGCAAAGTCAAATTTATCATTGGAAAATTACAAAAGATTATAGTAGTGTAGATCAGAGGCAGAGCACACATCTCACATTCATTTTGCCCTCAGTTAAATTCCCAGCAGCATACATATACACATGCTGGTGAGGATGCTGAGAAAACACAAACCCTAGTACACTGCTATTGAGAATTAATACTGCCATTGTGGAAAACAGTATGGAGGTTCTTTGGAAACTTAAAAATGGAACTACTATCAGATCTAGCCATTCTACTCAAGGATCTAAATCCAAATGAAATGAAATCAGTTTGATGAAGAGATATTTGCACTCTTATATTCATAGTAGGACAATTTGTAATAATCAAAAAAGCAAATAGCTACAGTGTCAAACAACTGAAGAGTGAATAGAAATGTGATATATGTAGGCAATGGAATACAGTCATTAAGAAAATGAAGTCATCTACTAACACAGAATTGTAGATTATTGTATGAAATAAAATAAGGCAGGCAGGGCATAGAAAAATAATTCCACCAATCAATGTGGGACCTAAGACATTTGTTCTCCAATAAAAAATGTTACTAGGGCTGGCAAGGTGGCTCAGTGGTAGAGTGCTTGCCTTGCATGCATGAGGCCCTGGGTTTGATTCCTCATCACCACATAAGAAAAAAGAAAAAGGCCAGAAGTGGCACTATGGCTCAAATGGTAGAGCACTAGCCTTAAGCTGAAGGGCTGAGGGACAGCGCCAAGGCCCAGAGTTCAAAAAAAAAATGTTACTAGTCACCTAGAAGTCCTTTCTGTTTCCTCCTTGTCACAATGTGCTTTTTCCTATATATTAGTCTGTTATGTCTTAAACTTCATAAAGTTTACAGAATCATAAAACACCTGTTCTCTTAAATAATCTGAATTCCATGTACCATATCGTTTGAGATTTGTTGTATAGAGTGGAATTATTTTTCATTCTCACTGCTGTGTAGTGTACATTTGTATGTATGTACTCCCAATGTTTATCTGCTCAGGTCTTGATTAGCCCTTGGATCATTTCCAATTTGAGATATTACAAATATCCAGCTATATTATGAACATTATTGATCTTGTTCTGTTGCATGTATATTTAAGAATAAAAATTTAAGGCAAATTGGATTTTTTTTTAACTGCCAAAATTTGTTGGTTCATTTGGCTTTCATGGAGGAACACTGACATCTGGTGTTTACAATGATGAATTTCACATCTCATGTATTTGAAAAATTAAAGGCATCTAGTCTTAAAGGTACCCTGAGGTCTTATAAGAATTTATATATTCAACAAGTTTATAGCTTCTGTTTTAATTATTCAAACTCAATCTAAAATTTCTTAATTTTGGACACTAAAAGATTAATGAAATACTTAAACTTTTTGGAATAATGGATAGATCTAACCAATTAAACAAGATTAACAGATGTAGAAAAATGCTACATAGATGAAGCACTGATAAATTTAATGACAATATTTTATACAAAACATGCCTTTAAAATTGTCTCAGAGTAAAACCTTTTCATGTTTACAAAGTATACATTTTTCTTTCTAATCAAAACCAATGGAAATTGAAGAAAACAAAAATGCTGATATGCCCAACCTCTATGTTTTTATGATAAGGAGAAATTCAAAAGCCTCACAAATTACAGGAGTTCTTTAGCAATCAGCTAAGAGGTGGTTGTAACATTTCTAAATATACTGGAAAAGATGAGCTTTTTTTCATGACATCATATGATTAGAAAGCATGCTGCCATGTGAATATGTTATGTTTGTGTGTAATCTTTGCTGTCAAGAATAGGCAGATTTTCAGATTAGGTGTTTCTTTGAGGGCACCATTTGAATCCCTATAGCTCTAAAGAGTAGAACCACTTTCTCCTTGACATCTTGCAGCCAACTCACAAACCAATGTTATCACACAGAAGCTTACCTTGACAACATTTAGTCCAAAATATTTGTTGTGGCCTTTTATTTACTAAACACAGTTGCCTTTAGACCCTTTGATTTAAACAACTATATTTTTTAGATTGTAATTGATCTAACTGATAGAAAAAGTACAAAGGATCTAACATTTATTAGAATATCTATCAGAATGATTTATAAGAATACAACCTAAATAAATAGCTGAATTGTCTTTCTTTGAAGAATAGTTCCATAAACATTGCTATGAAAAACTATGTAGAATGAGAATTGATTCAAAAGCTCTCTAAGACACAATGTCAGTAGAAAAACAATCATTGTAGTTCTGGCTTAAATGGAGAAGGAAGCACTATGTCTATCTAAAAACAACTGAAATATTGGTGGAAATATTAGAAACAATTGTGAAGAATGCCAAAATCAGATAGTAACTGAAGAATCTAAACCCTTGAAGACAGGAATCTTATTCAGATTACAAAAACTCATTCTACTGTTTTCTCTGAACTCAAAAGAACATTAGCTGGTATTTTCCTCCAAGCTGTGTCTTTTAACTCTGGGAGATTACTGGGCTCTGGCCTCTTTCTGTGCTTGTTTTCCTTGTGTCAAAATAGGAGAATAGCTTCTGGTCAAAAAGCCACAGTGATGATAAAATATACCTCATTTGTTTTTATTCTTTTCCATAGGTATGAATCCTGTGTAAAAGCCCACTATCTCAAAGAAAAAGTTGTTTTCTATAATTTTTCCATTTTGTTTGACAGCAAGGGGGAACTCTCAACCATCTATTCCCTCGTGGAGAGTAGGGGAAGTCTCACCTTGAATTTAGGCCCAGTAAAAATATCTTCTTTGTAAATGAAAGCAAAATCATGTATTTGCAGAAAAGTGGAAACAGAGAAAATGTGTTGCCAGTAGATTTTGACACCAGGAAGAATGTGAAAGGAATCTCTTCATACTGAGAAAATTGATACCAGATGTCAATTCTGACATACAGAAAGAATGAAGATTACTGGAAATATTAACCACATAAGGTAAACATGTCTTTTGAAGATGTTCTTCAATTCTTTTCATCAACAGGACTTGAAAGTAAAACAGCATACTGTGAGGGTTATACGTTGTATGAGCAATGTTACAAAGAAAAGGAATGGTAAAACTTCAACTCTCTTTTGTTCTGGGGGTTTCTGTTTGTTGGATTTTGTTCCCATCCAGGGGCTTGAAGTCTAGTCCTCCAGCTTTTCTTCAGCAAGGCTAGTACTCTATCATTTGAGGTGCATTTCCTCTTTTTTACTGGTTAATTGAAGAGGGTTTTTTTTTTTGTTTGTTTTTGGATGGGTCTGACCAGGCTAGCTTGGAGTCTTGATTTTCAGATTTCAGCTTCCAGAGTATCTAGGATTGTTAACAAAACACACAATTTGTTTTGTTTTTACATGAAAGAGCATATTCTTGTCTTTCCCATCCTCTTTTTGAAACCCCAGTTTAAGCCTTTGTACTGTCTCAGCCTTCCAAATACCTGGGACTAGAGGCATGTGATACTGCACTGGGATCACAGTGTTTTACATTACACATGAAGTATCATACTAACTAAAGAAGACTGAATAATTATGGATATATATTGTAACCTATAAGAGGACACATGTTTAAATTCTTCCAAAGCAAGCAATAGAAGAGAGAATATATGGTATTAAACATTTTTTTAATCCCAAAGAAGACAGAAAAGGAAGGACAAGGAAGCAAGGAAAATGCACAGCAAAAAGCACTTTAGTAGGCTTAATTGAAATTGTATCAATAAGTTAATGTCAGAGTTTATCAGTCTGCATGGAAAAGTAAACCTTAACTTTTTGCTGCCTAGAAGAAACCCACTATAAACATAAATACAAAAACAAACTGAGCCTAAGAAGATGGGCAAAGGCATGGCATGTGGATACTAAGCAAATGAAAACTGGTGCGAAGATCAAGGAAAGATAAAATTGACTTCAAGACAAGCACTACTGGAGTTCCGGGAAGATGGCGGAAGAGAAGCTGGAATCTGAACAAGCTCTTGCATAGAAAGCAGTTTTAGAGTTCCAGTGAACAGTCCTAAGCCAGAGAATCACACCAAGTGTGCCATCACAGGACAGAGAGTTAAAGAGAGGGAAGCCAAGGCAAAAAGACATATCTGAGCGCTCGCCAGCAGCCGCAGCGGCAGCGGCGGCAGGGTCGCGGTGGAGAACGCAGCCAGGGCCATACCTGAGCGCTCACACAGAGAGTCCGGGACGAAGGAGCCAGACGCAGCGGGCAAGCGGATTCTACTCAACACCAGCAAGAACCAACAAGGAGCAGACATCTTCATCCTGCAGCTTGCAGACCAGAGACGACCCAGGATCCAAGACTCGGCATGAGTAGAAGCCCGATGTCCTCACTCCTTCTCAGGGAACAGAGGAGGGAAGGCCACCCCTCCCCCCCCCCAGCACCGGTGATCTCCATCTTGGATACCAACAAAGCTCGGAGGAGCTGCCAGCTCCAACCCAGGCCGTGGAATAAAAAGAGTCATTTAGCAGGTCACAAGAACTTAACGGCGAAGTGACCTGCCAGACTCAGCTCCATCCAGGGAAAAGTCACCCAGCTCAGTCGCCAGCCATTGGAGTGGCTTTCCTCACTGGGTAACCAGAGCCAGAGGCTGCCCCTCCCTCTAGCAGCCTCAACAATCAATTGAAAAACAGCATCCCTGAGAACAGCTCCAGGCTGGGCTCTGTGAGATATTTTTGCACAAAACAGCCCCAGGAAAAAGCTACTGATTGTTGAAAGGCCTCAACTCTACCCAGAACCTAGCCTCACCACTGCATTCCCCTCTTTTGTGATTCTCAAAGCAGATCACCCTCCAAGTAAACTAATCTGGGAGGGGGATCTCAAAATCTTGGGTAAAGCAGAGCATTTTTCTGCCTGTTAGAACAAACTGACTTAAGACACCAATCAAGCCACAGGACCTCAAGCTGACCAGAGACTCCAACAAGAGGCTGGTTACAGACAAAAGG
>NW_012267246.1:13831475-13848418 GCF_000151885.1 Dipodomys ordii | reverse complement strand
CAATGATAAAGGGTCAATTCATCAGAGAGGGCTAACACTTAAAAACAGGCAGGTTTCCTTAGTAACAATATTTTAAACACATAAAGCAAAATTATATAGAAGGCAAAAAATAATAGGATCAAAAGAATAAATTGGAAAATCCCACAAGTTGGAGATTTCAATATTTTTTCAGTAACTGATAGAAGTCATCAAAATGATTTAGAAATTTAAATCTTCTACAGTGATTTAAACCCTGTCAATCAATTTCATATAATTTATATTTGTAAAATACTATACCCAACAGTGGTATATTTACTTCAAGAATAGGTAAAGTACACACTCAGTGAAATCATATCTCAAATCATCAAGCATGTACTAACTTCAAATTTTGATATTAAAATATGATATTCTATAAGAGATACCTATGATATTCAGTATCTATGACCAAATTAAATTAGAAGAAATACAGTAGCAGAACAATGTGTTTGGTATAATTTTGTGTATTTTAAGCCATGTTAATCTAGCCAAATAATTTCTATTGCCTACATGCTTACATGTCTCCCCACACAATTATTTGTTCAAACCCTAATTCCCAAGGGGACAGTCTTTGGGAAGTGATTAAGTCATCAATCAGCACTTAAACCTATAAAACACATGCCTTTCTAGAGAGACCACAGTCATATTCTTCACTCCCTGCACTATGTTTAAACACAACAAGACTCAAGCCACCTGCAGGAACCAGGAAATTGCCTTCCTCCATACATATGTTTTGTTGGTGCTTACCTGTGCACCTCACAGTCTCCAAGACCTCTTGTAAAATAAAGTTCTGCCACTTGCAAGCCACTCAGTGTATTGTGCTATGTTATAAAAGCTTAAATAGACAAACGTATCATATCTTCCAAACATAGGTGGCCATCCATAACTACTAAGTCGGTGGCTCACTCCTGTAATCCTAGCTACTCAGGAGGTTGAGATCTGAGGCTCATGGTTCAAAGTTAGCGCAAGCAACAATATCAACAATAAACCACTAGAACACCGTAAGTGGTGCTGTGGCTCAAGCGGTAGAGAGCTCGCCTTGAGCTGAAAAGCACAGGGAAAGCTCCCAGACCCAGAGTTCAAGTCCCATGACTGACAAAAAAAAATTACTTAACATAATGCAATCATTGTGTAAATAGTTGCTATACTAAGGTTTTGGGGGATAATGATGAGGTAAGGCTTATACATGTTCAGTATGGATTCAATTTAAAAATACTTTAAATTTGTAGTTGGTTGAATATTGTATGGCTATGAAACCTTCAGATCCAGAAGTCTGACTGAAATGCAAAGATGTTCACATGTTTCCACAAAGATCTAGCAGATTTCTTCTTAACAAGAAATAAAGTTGATTAATGGGTTGAAAGGTGATATTCACACTTGATTTTATAGTTTGGTGTGGTCAGATTATTTTGGCTTATATGTTACTTATGTATTTAGTATAGATAAAATGATTCATTTCAAGGAATAAATATATGGAATTGTTTCATTAAGATTTTGAAATAAAAGAATAGTGAATGAGGAACTTAACAGCCACATGGAAATTTTTATATTACTATGGTAATTAAGAATTTGAGATATGGCTATAGGAAACAAGACAAACACTAGTCCGAGAGGGATAGAGTCCCATAACTGAGGCACCAGATAGGAGAATTGAGTAGAGAGTAGAGGTGGAATTTCAAATTTCTGTACCTAAGGTGCGATTATTAATGAATGACTTTTGAGAAATTGTTTAAGTGCTTTCTGAAAAATGAAACCTGATATGCTTTTAGCTTCCTGTTTTGGGACACATGGCAGGATGGCATTTAGTTGACATCTTTTAAATCAGTGTGGCTTTCTAACTTGCGTTGGCTAATAATATGTAAGCCTAAATGACAGGCGTTGGTTTCAGGTAAAAGTAAGTATCTCTGTTTAAGGCAGTTGATGTGCAATTTTTCCTGTTGTATTAATTACCAGAAAATGCTGGAAAGAAAGCACATAACATAATTATTATTAATGAAGTAGAATACTACCCTATATGCTGCAATAACAAAATTGACTTCCAGTGAGCAGGATGAGTGTTTATATGTCTAAAGGACTTTTCTGTACTAGCAGGAAATGAGTGGAAAGTCAAATGATAGTGGTATACTATCATAGCTTGACTGTCAAGATAAAGACTGGATGGAAATGTCCACACTGCTAGCATGAGTTGGAGGGCTCCAGTACAGTCTATGAATTCATGGATTTATAAGGATGAGAGAGGCAACTGCTTCTTATCTTCAAATGGTTAAGGATAATAATGAAAAGCAATTTGAACACTAGTAATTAAAAACTCAGCTTTATACTGTTATATTTATATTTATTTATCTGTATATTGTATATTTTATATTTACTTTTATTATTTATTTTACATTTATAATTTATATAAATTTATGTTTTATGTTTACTTACCTATACTTATATTTATTTTATATTATATACATATTTAACTTATATATAAAATATATAATATATTACTTATATGTTACTTATTTAGTTAATTTTTTGTGCCGGTAGTAGGGTTTGAATCCTGAATGCAGTATTGTCCTTTGGCTATTTTTGATCAAGGCTTATACTGTACCACTTGAGCCAGAATTCTACTTCACTTTTTTTCTGGTTAATTGGAATAAGAGTCCTATAGACTTTCTTGTCCAGTCTGGTTTTGAACCTTTATCCTCAGATCTCAGCTCCTGAGGAGCTAGGATTACACACGTGAGCCACCCGCACCTGATTGCATCCAGTCTATTGGTAATTTTTAAAGATTGGAAATAAGCACTCTTCAATTACAAAGTCATTAAGGTCATATGGTGAGTCAGATCACTAAACAGAATGAATGAGTTGTATCTGTAACAACATGCCTGAGTCTCAGCTGTGTTATATGAAATGAAGTAACTCAGGCCCAAAAGATATAGACTAGGTGATTCCATTTGTTATGTTTTATTTGAGAAGAGAAAACTATAGGGACTGAAAATAATTCAGTGATTGTCTGGATAAAGGAAAGAGAGAACAATTTAGATAGACGATTAAATTATAATTTATTTTTGTTGATGCTATGGATTACATGAATGTATACATTTGTCAAAACTCACAGTATTATATACTTTACAAAGGTGTATTCGAATATATTTGGAAGCCCAGAAGAAGGCTTGTAATTAGAAAATATCTCCTGGCCCTAGCAAAGGTGGAAAGAGTTAGCATTGCTGGGGGAAAGGTACTCTTCCTAGAGGCACAGAAGAGTCACCATTCATTAGCCATCTAGGATACACCAATTAGAACCAACCTTTGTCTTCTAGAGGAAGTATTTCTATTCCTATTTTAATGACACTGAGGGTCACAGATGAAATAACTTGCTAAGTTAGTAATAAAGCTGAATACTTCTGTCTGAAGGCCAGCTGCTGCTTCCATATAATGCAGAAAATAGAATCTGTGTTGATAGAGATTTTCAGGTAGGAGCAAGAGCTGAGGAAATTAGAATCAGGAGACTCTATTCTAGTAACATTATAAGACTGGACTTGATGGCAGGTTGGGCACTAGCGGGATGAAGCGAAATTGAAGGCTTAACTAGAGTGGAAAAATATAAAAGTTGTGATGACTTTGACATTGTTTGTTCTTGTCTTTTTTTCTAGAGCATGGGGAACAGCTATCCTTACTTATATTTGAGTATATTAGGCAGAAATCCCACTGTAAGGTACAATAGGCCAAAAAAAAAAGGTACAATAGGCCAGTAAAAATATTCATTCAATGCCTAATACCTTAAGAATTTGTACCCAGAAAGCCTCTTACTTTGAAAAGACCAATTCTTATCCATTCTCCAAGCCCCATTAAGCTCTGTGTTCTGTTTAGAAAGAAGATGTCATTGAAATTATTACGGTATATTCCAGAGGGCCAAAAAAGAATTGTGGAAAAAAAAAAGGAATTGCAATTTACAGATGAATGTCATTGTAATCTCTAATGTATTGAGCCTTGATTTCTCATAAGTTCTTTAGGATCTTAAAAAATACTCATTTCTCTCAGTGTCACTTACATGTTTAAAATGTTATGTTGTGTTTACATTTTCATTTATAAATCCTTTCTTATACTGTGCTTACAAAGTGATAGAACTGAAAAAAAATTTAAAAGACAAAGATGGTAAATAGTAATGGGTGATTTTTTTTTCTAGTTGTGGGGCTTGAACTCTGGGCCTGGGTACTGTCCCTCGGCTCTTCCACTCAAGGCAAGCACTCTACCAGTTGAGCCACAGTGCCACTTCTGGTTTTCTGGGGATTAATTGGAAATAAGAGTCTCACGGACTTTCCTGCCTGGGCTGGGTTTGAACCATGATCCTCAGATCTCAGCCTCCCGGGTAGCTAACATTACAGGCGTGAGCCTGGCTTGGGCGAATTTTTTTTATGTGTGAGATTTTATAGTAAAAACAATGACATGTTAGCAGTTGAAAGACTGACTTTTAATACACATATTCTCTTCTGGAATATTTTGTTTCCTATACATGGATTCACTAGGAAATAGAAATTGTATCTTTTCTAAATAGTATTATTAATATGAATAAGACTTTAGATAGATAAGTGCAAGTAAACTATGTAGTAAAATCTTTTATTTGGCTGGTACTGGGGCTTGAACTCAGAAACTCATACTATTACTTGGCTTTTCCACTCAAAGCTGGAGCTTCACCATTTGAGCCACTGCTCTACTTCCAGCTTTGTGGTAGTTAGTTGGAGATAAGAGTCTCTTGGTTTGCTCAGGCTGGCTTTGAATGATGATCCTCAGATCTCTTGAAAAGCTTGTTTTTTTTTTCCTTTCATGCAATTGTTTCTAACATATTTATAAGATGGTTTCTTTGTTGCTTTGTATGTCCCTCCTCCATGGTATAACCCCTGCTTTCACTGTATTTGATGTTGGTGTAATTTGTGGAGGGGAAGGGAAAAAATAAATTGTTTAACTAGGGATACAGGTGGACCCATTGCAACAATGAGATGTACAAGTTGTTATGTCGAAAAACAAACTTTACAACTTTAGTGGGGGATGGGGGGAGGATTGGGTGGGGGGAGGGGGGAAGTATGGGAAGGGATGGGAAGGGAAAACAAAGAGGAGGCAACAATGCTTGATAAGAAATGTACTCGTTATCTTGCCCATGTAATTGTAACTCCTCACAATAAAAAATAAAATAAAATGAAATAAAGAAAAGCTATGATTACATGGAGGAGACATTGGCACCTGTCCAATATGATAAAATCTTGAAAAACCACAGGATCTCTTCCCTGGGTCATGTTTATGATAAAAATAATCATCAGTCTTGAATCACACTGAGATCCTTTTAGAGTATGTAACTCTAATAGACTCTAGTGATTTATTCTAATCTATACTGTGTTTCAATTATGTGTCCAACATAGTAGAGCTGTAGCTTCCCACATGAGGCTTATTATGGCTGGGTGCATTATTATAGACAGGCGCACGAAAACTTGCCATGTTGCTATTAGTTCACCTGTGTGCAACTGCATCCCAAAGGTGACACTGAGTTTGTAAGTAGATAATCTTTTAAACATTTATATGAAAAGGTAGTGCTAAGTAAAGTAGTGGAGATTGAGTTATTATTGTAATAAGATGGTGTGTTAAGCTCATATTTAAATGGAAACAGAATAAAATGGAAAAAAAAGAAACCCCCCAAACCTTTACAAATACAGGGATTGCTCTTTTACAGCATTGCTGGGAGTCTTTCCTCACCAGGACATTGAAGAAGAATGAAAGCTCTCTGCCTGGGGAAGATGACATCTTTACATCTGAAATTCTTGCATGAGGTCATGCTGTTTAAAGGCACAGCTCTCTCCTAAAGAAGACTTGGCCTGCTTCACAGAATCTCTGTTTATTCTGCTCATAAGCTGCCCTTTCTCTGTGTACTCCAAGCAGACCAACCTTACCAAAACTTGTGAAAAGTGAAAAGTGCACCACTGTTAGTTTGATCATTTCTTAGAAATATGAAAGCATAATTAGTAGTTTTAGAAGAATCTCTTCCCATGTATCTGGACATCTCTAGGAATGAGTAGACATAACACGGTGGAATTTGCACAACATATATGTTTGACTTTCTCTTTTCTTGTGCCTTTTATTTCAAGGCTATGACACCACATTCTCCAGAGGTCATAGAAGGAAAAAAAAATCCAGTTTAGAATGTTATTCTTGTTTACTGGTTTGCCAAATACTGTCAGGATGCTCCTGTATAAGAAAGAGGTACTAGCTGGTAATGCAAGCTACTCAGGAGACTGAGATCTGAGGATCATAGTTCAAAGCCAGCCCAGGCAGGAATGTTAATGCTACTCTTATCTTCAATAAACCCCCCAGAAAAGTGGTTCTGTGGCTAAAGTGGTAGAACTCTAGCCTTGAAATGAAGAGCTCAGGGACATCATCCAGGCCCAGAGTTCAAGTCCCACTACCAACAACAAAAAGAAAGAGAGAGAAAGAGAGAGAGAGAGAGAGGAGAGAGAGGAAGAACTACTAAAGAATAAGGTGATCTTGTACCCTTTTTGATTTTCAGTTACCTTTTCCTCCCTTCTGTTAGTTGTTCAGGATCCCAAGGTACAAAATATCATCTTGACTTTCTTCAGTGAAATATCTAAGAAAGTTTTCTTTAATGGCATACTAGTTCCTTTCCTTTGTGGCTATGATATAATTTTAGCTGATTTTTCCATGATCAGGAATGTGTGTGTGTATATATATATATATATATATATATAGTCGGCTGTGGGGCTTGAACTCTGGGCCTGGGCGCTGTCCCTCAGCTCTGCAGCTCAAGGCGAACGCTCTACCACTTGAGCTACAGCGCCACTTCCGGTTTTCTGGTGGTTTATTGGAGGTAGGAGTCTCACGGTCTCTCCTGCCCGGACTGGCTTTGAACCGAGATCCTCAGCTCTCAGCCTTCTGAGTAGCTAGGATTACAGGCGTGAGCCACCAGCGCCCGGCAGGAATGTATATTTTTGAACCAGAAGTGTATATCACTTTTTTGCTTGAAAAAGTGAGGAGTGGTATATATAGATATATGAAATGTAATTCTATGCTTCCATCAGAAAGAATGGCATTGCCCCCTTAGTAGGAAATGGAAAGACTTGGAAAAAATCATATTAAGTGAAGGAAGCCAGTCCCAAAGAAACATAGGCTCCATGGTTTCCCTCATTTGTACTAATTAGTATTTGTCAAGGTAGTTTTAGCAGAGGATCAAAACAGCTTAATAGTTATCTACATATGACCAAAAAAAATGATGCTAATCGAAATGAACCCCAAGATATGAAAACAAGAGTTTTTGTGTTTTTGTTTTTTAATGTAGTATGTGAAGTTATTTCTTTTTCCTTTTGTCCCACCCCTCCCATTCCAATTATTCCCCCTTGTAACTGTCTTATACATATGTCTATCTGATTTGGGAAAAGGAATAGGGATAACAAAATAGTGAGATAAAGAACAAAGCGTAAACCAATACAACAGGGATACTCACAAGACACTATGTTAGAAATGTACTTTACAACTTGGGAGAAAGGGGACTTAGGAAGGTGGAAAAGTGGGAGACAAACAAAGGAGAATGTAACAATGTTTAGCAAGAATTGTACTTATTACTTATATAGCTGTAACACCCACTGTACATCACTTTTACAATAAAACAAAATAAATTTTAAAAATCAGGAATGTAAATATTTAGTTTTTAGAAGCCAAGATCTGTCTCATCCATGCATATTAAAAATACATTGCTTAGGGCTGGGAAGGTGGCTCAGTGGTAGAGCGCTTGACTTGCATGCATGAGGCCCTGGGTTCGATTCCTCAGCACCACATAAGCAGAAAAAGCCGGATGACCAACAAAAATACATTGCTTATTATTACAAAATCATCTCCTATTAAAACATTTTAATGGAGGCTTTTTCTAAAGGATGGGAGAGGTTCAACATGTCCCCCAAACCTAAAAGCAAACTACCTTTGTAAAGTCAAGCAGTGGTTCTATCAACTCCCAGCACCCTGCAGGCTACCTGCAAAGAATTGGTTCTTCCATAAACAGATGGAAAGATATTTGTGATCTTCCTTTGATCTTTTGAGACCAGCTATGTGGTAATGATTATAATTCTATAAATCCTGGAGATAATTTGCCCTACAGTGATTCCCAAGTCTCAGTGATTCCCAAATCTCTCTCTCTCTCTCTCTCTATTTTTCATTTCCATATCTGGAGTTCATTTCAATTAGCATCATTTTATAGGGTCATATGTACATAGCTATCGAGTTATTGTGATCCTCTGCTAGGACTATCCTACACCTATACTAATTATTACAAATGAGGGAAACCATGGAGCCTATGTTTCTTTAGATTGAATATTCTTCACTTAATATGATTTTTTTTGCAAGTCTCTTGAGGGCAAGATGAGTATTCCTGGAATAAAACCCTTGATCTCCTTTATGCAGGAGGGAAAATTAAAGAGGGGATATGAATCTCTTCTAATACTAGACCCAGGCTTAGGAAATGCTAATTTTTGCATAAGAGGAAACTACAAGACAAAGAAATTTTCCTAGTGTTTCCAACTGACAGTGACAATCCACTGGATGGTACATGCTAATCTGTCCTTAAGCACTTGGCCTTAAGTACTTGACCCCAGAACAAAGGCTGACTGGAAGCTCCACAAAAAAATGAATTGGAACTGAATTGGAGCAGGGAGATAGGTTCAGATACAGCTCCTTCTCTTTTCAAATGTAGTACTATCACCCCCACGGTAGATAAGTAGTTCCACTGAAATCCCTCTGAGAAAATTAAACTATCAATGATGGTGACTCTTAGGCACAACTACTGAGGGAGGTGATTGGCATTTTAGGAGATAAATAAATAAATATCTTTGATTTTGATATATATCATATATATGATTTTGAGGGAGTGAACTTGTTTGATGTTGAAGAACTTGATGTTATAACTAAATGTGTTAGGAGATAATTTTGAAAATGTTAATTTGAACAAAAGTAAAATGTATAAAAATATATATAGTAGTGACTGAAAGTACAATAAAACTGCATACAAGACATTATATTCACAATGTATATAGAGCAAAAACATTAAAATATGAGTCCAACAAATAAAAAAATTATAATGAAAAGGTGAATGTAAATTTTAACCTGCTTTATAGATTGATAGGTTTGATAAAGCAGAAAATGGACACCAGAGAAAATCAAAGATAATTGATAACTTGATATGCTTAAGTACCTATTGCTTAGAAATGAAGGAATGACTCCCATAAGGAATGGTTAGCTTTATTGTTTAGGTATGAAGTATTTCCTGAAAAGTCTCACTTGGTAAAGGTGGGTCCCCCCAGTTAGTAGATCAGATAAAGTAGATGTGATTGGGTCATAGGTGTTCTTACTTTAGCAATGGATTAACTGGCAGACTACTAGGAGTTGTCAGAAACTTGGGAAAGTGGGGCTTGAGTGGAAGAAGTAATTCATTGCGCACACATCTTTGCAGGCAAATCTGAATATTGCACTCTTCTTGTCTTTTGCTCTGCATTCCAGCCAGTGCTACTGTGCCTATTCTACTCCCCAGGACATGCTGCTTTGCCTTAAGCCCAAGGCAATAAATGACAGCTGAAGTAACTGAAAACCTTGGAAATTATGAGCCGAAATATGAATGTTCTTACTTGTAGATAGTTTCACTCAAGTATCACTCATAATGGAAAGCTAGCATGTTAAGTCAAGGAGAAAATAGTTTAATTACAAAAATCCAGGAATAGTTTAAAAGTCTCAAAACCTATGACACATAGCAAAAATACTCAAAGGAATGTTTCTAATCATGAATTCCCTGAAGGCTAAAGATACATGAAGAGACACTCAGTATCTCTGTCAGGGCATATTTAGAAAGGGAGAGCAAATAGGCGTGATTGTAGTGGTGGACTCTTGGGGCCTCACTAGCACGGACACCCCAAGGGATAAAGCGGGAACAGCCGGGTAAAACATGCTCCTTGAGGTGGATGGCCAGGGGAACAGACAGAAGCTGCAGTGCATGGACCCTGCAGAGGGGCCATGGCAGAGCAGGGTGCAGAGACAAAGAAAAGACAAGTGAAAACTCAGACTCAGACACTAGAGATTCAGACTGCAGCAGTACTGAGCAGAGCAGCTGTCCATCCACATGGTAATCTAGTCTCTGTCATACACTGGCCAGGAAATGTCTATCTTATTCCAAGCATTTGCTTACAGGAAGCCATTTGAGTAAATTCCATCTTAGTCTTTTTTAAAAAGCTTTGTAAGTATAAGCCAATCTCAAAATTCAAAGAAGCTAAAATTAATGAAATAAAAAATAAAAAAAAAATAAAACAAAATTCTTTTGATATTTGTATCATGTAGCCTGGCACTATTGTAGTTTCTATATTAAAGTTAGTAAGTCAATATGGCTGACTTCTATAAAAATCACAAAATTATATTTCCCTTTTCCTTTTCCTTTTTTTTATGGTTCCGAGATTAAACTCATGGCCTCTCACTAGCTTGATTTTGCTTGTTCAGCTGGCTCTCCACCATTTGAGCCAAACCTCCAGCATGGATTTTTTGCTAGCTATATTTTACACCTTCAGTCTCTCAGACTTTTCTTCTAAAGCTGGCCAAGTCATTATTCTCTGGATCTCAGCCTCCGGAGTAGATGAGATTATAGGTGTGAGCCACAAGTGCCCAGCTGTACCAATAGATTTGCCATGAAAAAAGTATGCATTGCTTTTAATTTAGCAGCTTTACTCTTGGAAATCTATGGTACAGAATTGAAAGTCTTAGTATTGAACACCATGTATACACAGAGATATTATAGCAGATTTCCTAATGTTAAAAAATCTAGAAGCAAGACAGTGTCTTTTACTTAATAGGAAAAAGCTTTAAATAAAATGTCAAATATACATAAAAGAGATACCTTTGTATAGTGAGCACACATGAGCATAGTAGCATACTATCATCAATTTATGTATTTATCCTCAATACATAAATGTCTATTGATGTTTTTACCTTACACCTCAACATTTATATCATTTGACCCATAAGTACTTTAATAGATTCATCAAATAACAATAATTATATTTAGAGAAATTAATAGTGAATTTGATGCCTAAGAACTACTTTTTCCATTTTCCTCTTTGCTTCACAAGTACATTCTAGAGTTGATTTTTTGAGTCAGAATTATTGTATGTTTCTTGTCTCTTTTAATTTCTAACAGTTTCATCTTTTCTTTTTATTTATTAAAGAAACTTACTTGTTTTATAGCATTTCATATATTTCATATATAGCTATGCATTTTTGCGATATGTGTGTGTGTGTGTGTGTGTGTGTGTGTGTATGCCTGTACTGAGGCTTGAACTTAGGGCTTCTACTCTAGCTCAGCTTTTTTATTCATGGCTGGCACTCTACCACTTAAGCCACATCTGTTTTATTTATTTTTGGTGTCAGCCCTGGGACTTGAACTCAGATCCTGGGTATTGTCCCTGATTTTTTTTCTCAAATCTAACACTCTACCACTTAAGACACAGCTCTATTTCTGGCTTTTTTTTGGTGATAAATTGGAGAAAGAATCTCAAGGACTTTGTTGCCCAAGCTGTCTTTGAAACTGGAAATCTCAGCCTCCTGAGTGGCTAGGATTACAGGTGAGCCACCAGAGGAAGGCTCTAGCTGAAGTTTAACACACTACTTCTCTTATCAGCTTTTCTCACGCCCTGATGAGACATTAGAAACTTAAGATCTGTTAGATTACAGTTAAAATATCTGCTTCTTGGCACTGGTGGGATCTATCTCATATTTCAAGCTTAGCAGAAAATCTTGGATCTCCCACTTGCTGTTCAACACTCATCTAGATTCATTGTTGCATTAGGATAACTCATGTTAGGTAGCTTTTTGCACATCTATGTCATGAAGTAACAGTGTAAGTTTACTCTAATATCAAGAGTTAAGGTTTTTTGGAGCTCTGAATAAGGTACTTTTCTGTGTTCTGTACTATTCATATATCTGTTCAACAATCTAATTAACTAGTTGTGAATTATTGTACATGCTGGTATGAGAGGAATAAATATTGTTATGAATTGGTTACACAGTGGGGGAGAAAGATATAATGATGGAAATGTGTAGAAATGGATTAGTGGTTAGCAAAGACAATATTGTTTGGGTATGGTGGGAAAATAATAGCTTGAGTCCATTCCAGGCACAATATTAAAAGGCTCATTTCACTAAGCAAGTTGAGAATGATGGCATATCTGTAATCACAGCCACATGAAAGTCACAGGTAGGAGTCTGAGAGTCCAAGGCTGGCCCAGGCACAAAGCCAAAACTCTAACTGATAAACAAAGCAAAATTGGATAGATAGGGGAAAGGTTAAGTGGTAGAACTCATGCTTAGCAAGTGTGAGGCTCTGAGTTCACACTTTATTACTACTGAAAACAAGCATAGAAAGCAACTTACTAAACAAAATAGGTTGTCATTAATTAGCTCAACATGAAATAGCATGTGTGTTTTGATTTCTTTTATAAAACAGTATGTGTATAGCCAGGTTCTGGTGGCTAACACCTATAATCCTAGATACTCAGGACACAGTTCTCAGGATTGACGTTTGAAGCCAGCCATGGAAGGAAAGTCTGTGAAACTCTTATTGCTAATTAAAACCAAAAAAACTGGAGGTGGAGCTGTAGCTCAAGTGGTAGAGCACTAACCTTGAGCAAGAAAGGCTCAGGGCAAGGTCCAGGCCCCGAGTTAAAGCCCCATGACTGGAACATACACAAAATACTGTATATCTATACATACATATAGACATACATATACAAACATTTATACACAACCATCTATATGCACATGTATACATTTATATTCATAAAGAGATACATGAACATATAGCCAGTGAGTGGTTAATGGCTTTTGACTCCAGCCAATAGAATTGTAAATGTTGTTTAATTTTCTTTACCCCTTAATGTACTACTCAACTATTTTATAATGATGATGCATTCATGTAACAAAAACATGATAAATCTGTTTTCATTGTAGAAAACTATCTTGGAGCATTGAGATGAAAACTATCTTCTTAAACTACTCATCTATCAGTTCGCATAAAGGACAAATCCTACTATTCAAAATGTAAGGGTACAATTATTAAATACTTAAGGTAATAAATAATTAACATAGAATTAGTAGAACTTACTAATTAATATTATTAGTCAAGATCTACCTAGACTTATGAAAGCACTGAATTATACAATAGTGTAAAAAGCAATATCATTTTAATAGCTCCAAGCTATTTGAGTTAAAAAGCACATCCATCCAAGTAGAGTAATTACACTTATTCACTGTGCTGTAGTTTATTATAATATAGACTTTGTGCTACTGTTTTTCAACCTGCATATTTCTACACCCTAAAACTCTATTAGCTGAACAAACTTTCTTGTAAATTTGTCTGTTAACTGAAGTTTGTGAGTTGTTATTTTTGGGTTTTTTTTGTTTGTTTTTAGGCAGTAAATGATTTGGTAGCAAAGTAAAAGACATGTGATTGGATAGGGACGGACTACCTTGGAGAGCTCTAGGTTTGGATTTTATTATCCAACAAGATGTGGCTAGAAGCTGAAGCCCTTTCCAAGTGGGTCTATCCCAGAAGGCTTGGCAACTGCATCCTGATTGCCCAGGTGTGAGAAGTCATATATCTGTCTTTTTGAGATGATGAAGGCAGGTGCCGTAGCTTTACATCTTCTGTGTCCTCCCTGACAGAGCACTGCCAGTGAAAGATTGTACAGCAGAATCCACCTTTAAGGTGCATGAGCACCTTTGGGGTTTGGGGGAATGGAACTGGGTAGGCTGGAGCATTTGCTCATTCTCTTTTATGTAGGTGACATCTTACCATCTCAAAACGCTCCTCAAGTTGTTTAGTAGAAAGTCCGTAATCCTAAATAATTCAGGATCTGAGGATCATGGTTTGAAACTAGCCCAAGCAGAAAAGTCAGCAAGACTCTTATCTCCAATTAGCCAGCAAAATGCTTGATTGTTGCTGCGATACCAGCCTTGAACAAAAAAAAGGAAAAAAGGGAGATCACAATATGACAGAACAGCCCCCCCCCAATGAAACAGAAACAATTTGGGCTTTAGTAAAATGTCAATAGATAACAGTTTTACAAAGAAAGCACAAGGATTACAAAGAAAATACAAAATAGAATCAACCAGAGAAAATATTTTAAATTTACTTGAAAATAAGGATTTGCTAGAGTTGTTTTTCATAAGTTTGGCTACAATGCTAAAGGGAAGGATAAAAACCTATAAATGACAAACAGCTTAGAATGTGTAAACCAGTTAAACAATTGATAAACAAGTCCAGTTATTCCATTGCACACAGAACTGTAGGCAAATCATGATGACTGGCAGTGTTATGTCAGCCCAGTCATGCTCTTGATCTTCTCAAAAATACATTTGCCTTTTTAGTGAAAAGAAATGCAAGCTTTCCTCCAATTGGAAGTGTAAGAAACAATGCTGATGATGTCAGATCAACTTATACTGAAAGACAAGTACATCTCATATAGGAAATAATATTTATTTAGTCATGAAAAATAAATGGATGCCAGGGTTTATGTAACACTTGAATGCAGATTATATATAAGGGATTAGAGATAATGACTATTTTATAAAAGAATCATTTTACATGTATTAAATATTGGTTTAACACATATTATATATGTATAGATATGAATATATATAATCATATATATATATATATAACAACTGTATAAAATAATATTATGTGAGCATTCAAAACATTTTTTTGCCAGTCCTGAGGCTTAGATTCAGGCCTGGGTACTGGCCCTGAGTTTCTTTTGCTCAAAGCTAGCACTCTAGCACTTGAGCCACAGCACCACATCCAGCTTTTTCTGTTTATGTGGCACTGAGGTATCAAACCCAGGGCTTGATTCATGCTAGGCAAGCACTCTACCAGTAAGCCACATCCTCAGCCCCATTCAAAACATTTTGACAGAAGCATACACCTCTAAGTCTTTACTTGGTTAAGACTTAGTTCCTTAAATAGTTAAAAGCCAGACCAAACCACCAGAAAATACAATTATTTTGATAAAACAGCAACAACAAATCCTGTCTTCCAACGTGTCAGTTCTGTGCACATTATCCCAGCATACCAAATAGAGACAAATAGTGAAGAACAGAGAAAGAAGACTTATGTTTAAGGAAGAGGGAGAATATGCATTTCGGTTACTCTTCATGACATTCAGGTTTAACTAGAGAAATACCCAGGCCAGAGAATCTAGCTTTTCTTATGAGGTAATCCATTGAGTTTCATGAAGAATGAGGGATGTCTCGGGAAGGAATCAGTTCTGGGAGAACGGGCCAGAATAGAAACTCTTCCTTGGATTGATTTCATGATCTTGAAGTCTTGTATACAACTCTGTGTGCTTAGAAAGCATTGGCACATGGGAGCCTATATGGTGAGTTTTCTCTCCACAAGTTCTGGAACTCAACACCATGCTAACAATCTAGGCAAGTACCAATATTTGCTGCAGAGGCTGGGCAGGGAGGGAGATCTGACAGGCTTTGGAACAAAAAAGAGACTAGAGACCAGAAGGGATCAGAAGGCAACTATTTCCTTGTTAATGGAGGGAGTAGGAAGGGAATTTACTTCTTTATTGGATCCAAGTCACAGCACCAAGTTTTATTGGTGGTTGAGGTATTCAAAATGTCCCTTGGTCTATGCATACAATGTCTAAGATTAGGACACTACCACAGATGCCACAAAAGGACCAAGAAGAACCATGAAGAGTAAGAAGATAAAGAAGTAACTATTAATCAGGGAAATATACCTTGAAGCATGAGGCAGAAGCTGGATAATGGCCATTTAGAGTTATTTTTCATGTTTTTAAGGTTTCACAGCTTATGTACATTAATTTAATTGTCATAATCATAACAATACAACTTACAGAGAATGTGGCAGTTTTGCATCATTGCTTTAGAAAATCTTGATTTTTTTAATATTTTAATCAGATTTTTAATTAAGCCAAATCCATAAACATTCTCCACTTACGATTGGTTCTGGGTCTGAGGAAGTTTCTTCAATTACTAAGAGCTTATAATCCTAGCCACTAAGGAGGCTGTAGCAGTTAAAGCTAGTCTAGTCAGGGAAGTCTAAGAGATTCTTATCTCCAATTAACCACCAAAAATTCAGAAATGGAGCTGTGGCTCATGTGCTAGAGCATTAGCCTTGAGCACAAAAGCTCAGAGACAGTGTCTAGGCCCTAAGTTCAAGCCCTAGGACAGGCACACATACAAACACAATAAGAATCTTATGCCATGCTGTATTAAGGATTCACATATTGAGTTCAATATCTCTCACAATTTATAAAATCTCAAAGTCATTATTTTTTTTGCCTCCACTTAACAGAAGAGAAAATGGATATTTGTACAGGTTAAATAACAATACTAGATATGCTCCTACTATACATATTAACTTCATCTATGTTGCAGACTATTTTTACTAACCTTAGTGAATTTTGCAAGTTAAAATGGATATTTTTTTATTTTTGTTATTTTTGTTTTTTATTTATTTTTTATTGTGACATTTTTAAAATTATTTTTTTAATTAAATTAAATTTTTTGAATGCTGTTTGAATGCTTATAAAGTTGATGTACAGAGGGGTTACACTTACGTAAGTCAGGTAACGAGTACATTTCTTTCTGTACAATGTCAACCCTTCCCTTGCTCTCTCTCAGTTTTCCCTTCCCGTCTCCATACACAAGTTGGAAAGTTCATTTCAATGTAGTGTCTAATGAGTTCCAGTACTGCATCCTTTTTTTTGAGGGGGGGGTGTCTGGTCATTGGGGCCTGAACTCTGGGCCTGGGCGCTGTCCCTCAGCTCTTCAGCTCAAGGCTAGTACTCTACCACTTGAGCCACAGTGCCACTTCTGGCTTT